>NC_056728.1:529908655-530006155 GCF_019279795.1 Protopterus annectens | reverse complement strand
AAGGGATACATATTTTGCAATCCTGAGACTGCCTAGGGTGAGACTGCCTACTAGATATGAGTAGTGGTCACTATGTGCAGATATGGCTGCGCCAAGCTAGCAGCCCGAGTATGGCTGGATTTGGTGGATGTTCAGGAATGGGGGGGGGGTGGTTGTGGGCTGTAGAGGGGATGATGGGTATTCAATTATGCATCCAGTTGTGTTGTGGTTGGATGGCTCAGTTCAGGCCAGACCATTATGTGGGTATGTGCCAGTGAATGTTTCTGTACATGTGTATCGCACATTTTAATATTCATATGTTTCTGGGATTGTGTTCTACAGTATGGCCTGTCAGGTTGTATTGTGGATGTGTATGCTTGTTCTATGTGTTTCTTTCTGATTCACCCCTTGCTCCCTCGTACACCTCCAGTTCACCTATTGTGCATCCAACACAGTCTCCCCTTGGTGAATTATTACATTACCCGTTCCCCCCACCCCCATATTCCACACACTCCATCCATCCCTTCTCTGGTTGATGGGCCATGGCATGGTCAAGGGAACACATTGCATACACTACATATCTCTGGTACCTGCATGGTTGTGAGGACTACCCTAGCATTTTTCACCTTACACATGCTGTACATCATGCACATAGGTACACACAAATACTTATTTTTCATGACATGGTAGGTAGACTGGGGTAATACCCATTCATCTTTGGCCCATCCTGACAAGGACACCTTGGACCGCGAATGGGCAGATTTTGGGTGAATGCTCTGACCATTGGTAGAGTTGCCACCTTTTCATATGGCCAGGACGGGATATATTTGGGACACACATCAGATTTTACAGGCCAACACATACCCACAGTCAATACAATGGATAGTATTTTTGTTTTATGCCTAAATGTAAGCTTATTGTTGTAGCAGTTTAGCTGCTGCTTCTATTTCGTTTACTTGCTTATTCTGTTTCTTGTAACATGTAGGTATTTTACATACGGAAATAAGTATTGTATGTGACTATTACATAAGATTTGGGACATAATTATGTCCTACGATCGCAGGACATTTTACATTTATAATGGTTTTGGTATGGACACAACTGCCCAGATGGGGACTGTCCCTTACAATGTGGGACAGGTGGTAACCCTGACTATTGGGCTAGGCTTAGCTATTGGTGGCGTGCTAACACGATGTGTTTTGCTTCCACTTGGTATAACTATTGACATTACAATGAAATACAGGCACAGGGTTTTAAATGTCATTTGTTCGAGGGATGGGGACTCAATATTCAGCTACGTGCATTTGTGTTTGCTTCTTATTTTTGTGTTTGCAAAACTGTCTTGCATGCTTTGCATATGTTTCAGTATCCACGGACACTGACAGGTGTGATTACTATTAGAGGCAGGCTGTACTATTCAGCATTTTAGGTTACACGTAGGCAGCCGACATGTCGACGCCTGCGTGCAGTACTTGGACACACCCCCTGCACTCGTGCATGTTTCCTATGCACATGGATGTGGCAGCAGCGAGCCTTCATTAATATGCATATGGTGCTACTGCGCCATCTCTATGCTGCACGGTTGGTGCAAGCCTAACGCCATCCTTGCGCCAAGCTTCATGAATCCCAGGGATTGTCTGGACTGCTCTGAGATCTAGAGACTGTATCACAAGAACAATGCTGCGATATTGACTCTGATACAGGAAGATGGCTGTGATTTCTGCTGTACACCACACCTTCAAATTACACAAAGTAGGAACTCAACTCGGCACATATACCTGTTACTTGACAAACCCGATCAAAACCTTTGACCATTCATATCCTCACTGTCTCTCTTTCAATGGACAAAGAGATCTGCTCGATTTATCATAGCTGGATTTCTGGAAAGTATGCTTTCTGAATAGTTGGGCTTTGGTTGTTCTGTTGTCCTTTGCTTTAGGCTTCAAAAAACTGGAACTGATAGGCAATGTTGTTCTGGTTTGCCTAGATAGAAGTCTCTGAGCAGGCAAGCCAAGTATATCATTACAGGGTATGTTTCTGAGATTGAGTAAATTCAAAAAAGCATCAATATTATCATGCTTTGACTTCTCTAGTAATTGCATTGCACTCTGTACTGCACGTTCAGCTAGTCTATTTGACTGTGGGTATTCTGGACTACTAGTAACATGCAAAATCCCATTCTTTTGTAAATTTCTGAAACAACTGATTGGCAAATTGGGCACCATTGTCAGAAATAAATTTGTGTGAACTACCATGGACTGAGAAAATGATGTTTCAACTTGGTAATAGCAGTAGACATTAGGCTAGGTAGCAAATTGAGTCTACCAATACTAAGTAATTCTGATTGTTACACTCAAATATATCAGTGGCTACTGTTGGCCAAGGTAGTTCAGGAACTTGACTTAGATGAAGAGGTTCTTTTTGCAAATGTAGTTTAGTACTATTGCATACTGAACAAGAAGAAAGTACTTTATCAGGGTCTTTTGCTAGGGAAGGGCAAAATACTAATCCTCTTGCCCTTGTTTTGGTAGATTTGGAACCTGGGTTACCATGATGCAAAATCTGCATGTAGTCACATTATAAGGAAGCAGGAACAACAATTGTAGGACCTTTGAAAATAATGCCATCTTCCATCAACATCTCATCTCTGTACAGAAAACAAGTTTGCACTTCAGGTGGTACACTAGATTGCTTTGATGGCCATCCAACATTAATGTACTGGTTGAGCTTTTGCAAAACTGGATCAGTCTTTGTATGATCTCTCAGCTCATCAAGTCTCGCAGTGGAAAAAGTACACATTTCCATGACATCAAAGTCAAAAGTCTCTGCATTAAGTTGTTCCATTGTATTTCTTGGAGATCTGGATAAGGTATCAGACAGGTAAAGAAGTTTGCTTTTTGTATAGACCATTTTGAAATTGTACTTTTCCAATCTGAGCATCATTCTTTGTAATATCACTGGAGCTGAATGCATAGGCTTCTTTAAACTAGTGACTAGAGGCTGGTGATCAGTTTCAATTTAAATAGCTCGACCAAAACATAATTATCAATATTTGAACATGCAAATTCTATCGCCAAAAGTTATTTCTCAATTTGAGCATATTGCTTTTCAGTTTGGGTAAGAGTTCTAGATGCACTGGCTACTGGTCTGCCTTCTTGAATAATAACTGCACCAAGACCAGATTTTGAAGCATCACAGGAATAAGTTATTGGTTTATTGACATCATAGTATCTTAATGTAGGTGGGGTGGCAATTTTCTGCTTAAGGTCTTAAATGCTTTCTGGTGCTGTTCCACCCAAGACCATGTAACATATTTGCACATTAGCTCTCTCAAAGGTGCTGTCAACTCACTGAAGTCTGGTATAAACTTGCCTAAATAGTTGACCATACCAAGAAAACATTGTAGAGCTTGCACATTATACGGTGATGGCATCTCATGAATGGCTGCTTGCTTGGATGGGTCTGATCGCAAGCCAGTGCTAGTAGATAAATGACCTATATATGTAACTTCTGGTAATCTGAATTTGCACTTCAGAGGATTCATGTTCACTTCATGTGCTCTGTCTAGAACTTTCTAAGGTTTCTGTCATGCTCTGCTTCACCATTACCTCCAACCAATAAATCATCTATTATTATGGTAGAAGAATAACCTGAAAAAAATTGCTCCATTGCACACTGAAAGACTTCGCAATTTATTCCAAATGGCATCCTGAGGAATCTATATCTTCCAAATGGTGTACTGAAAAAAAAGTCAGTAGTGAAGATGTGCGATCAAGCATCAGTTGGTAAAATGAATGTTTTGCATCCAAGACAGAAAATCATTAGCTTTTGGTATTAGGGCTGTGACTTCCTTGACTGTATACATAGGATGATGTGGTCTCTTTAAAGCATTGTTCAAATCTCCTGGATAAATGCGTATTTTAATTTTGTCTGAGACTTTTTTCTGGGCGGCTACCATGGACGACACCCATTCAGTTGGTTCTGTAACTGGACAAATTATACCTTGCTGCACCATTTTATCCACCTGAGCTTTGACTTTATTCTGCATAGCTATTGGAAATTCTGTTGTTGGTCTGACCACTGGACTGACTTCTGGGTCTAACCTCATAGAGTACATAACTGGAAGTTTGCCTAACTTGTCATCGAAAACATCAGCATACTCTGAGAAAATAGCTTCAGTAATTTTGGAACCAAGTTATGTGCTTATATGATGAACTTCTTTAGTAAAAGAAAGTGATTTATTCTCAAACTGCCTCTGAGACCTGACAATGATTGCACAGGTGTTTGGACTATGTAGAATAGTAAGCTGTAGCAGTTTCTAGCCAAATAACATGAAAGCAGTACTGAGCCTATGGTTTGAATTTCTTCACCTCCATTAGCAACAAGTTTTGCACAACTGGCCATATTAAGTTGCTCACCAGCTCTCACCTTAGCAAATGTGCCTACTGATATAACATTACACTTTGAACCAGTGTCTGCTTTGAGTTTGGTGTATTTACCATTGATCTGGACAGTACAAAACACTTTGTTCTTTGCCAACAAATCTACTGCAGCAAACTTTTCATGAATTACTGATATACCATCCATGTAGAAAGTAGAGTTGTAGCTCTCTATATGATCAACTTACTTTTTAAGTGGCCCTTCTTTTAACTGTGTGAGGTTTACTTGATTTGTAAAACTTTTGAAAATTGTTCCATTTTTTTATACCTGTGGCATTGTTGACCAAATGCTAAGCACTTTTTTTATTTTAGACTCATGACTGGTGACACAATTGTGACAGTTAACAGCAAAGCATGATTTGGGTTTTGCTGACTCACCCTTGTACTGCACTGAGCATATCCTTTTCACTGAACTAGTCTCAAAATTTGCTGGAAAACTACGGGTTTTACCTGCCACACTTGCAGGGGTTACAGCTGCCATGTGCTTAGGCCTGCTTCTGCTAGCCATGTGTGTTGCATGCTGTCTACATTTGCTCTGGAGCCTGCTGAAACCATGCTCTTATCACTTGCAAGCATACTTGTGTGCCTTTCTGTAACATCATGGATTTGACAAATCTCAATAGCTTTGGTCAGCATTAGATCACTATCATGAGGCAAAATCTTTCTCACAGCAGCACTATTAATACCACACACAAGCCTGTCCTTTATTAACTCATCTTTTAAGTCACCAAATCTATACGTTTCAGCTTTGTTTCTCATGTCAGTAATATAAGCTGCAAATGTTACTCCTGGCTTTTGATCTGTTGTGTAAAACAAATGCCTCTCTAATGTAACATTTGTCTGGGGTTGCACATTTCCCTGAATTTGTGTTACAAGCACTCAGGGACTTCCCTTGATTCAGCCTGTACCACAATATGAAGGCTTTCCCCCTCTCCTTCATATACTGCCAGTGCATACAAAAATGAATGCTCTCTTTTAATGGCCTCTGACCTATCTAGATTTAGCAAAATGAATGCCTTGGTGAGTGCATCTTTGTCAGAATAATTTGCTTCTATAAAAATATCATACTCTTGCTCCAATATTCTTCGATATGCTGCAATATTTGTATTAAATACAAGTGGATCTGGTCTGCGAAATGCCTCTGCCATATTAACACATACCAGTAAAGGCTTTTGCAAGTATGCATGAACACACACACATTTACATACGTATGCCAGAAATTTATGCCAGTACTTGTAAATATGCCCAACAGCACAACAAGCCTTTGAATAACTGAACTTTGAGAAATAAGTCACCTGGGCAGAAGAATACTCTTGAAATCACTGTACTGTAAGAAATCACCTCTTATCAGTGTAAGAAACATTTAAAAATAACTGCACTGTGTGAATAAACTGGGCAGAAAAAGCTAAGACTAAGAAAGATTTCAAAGAAACTGCACTTTGTGAATAAACAGTACACAGCACACTGAAACTTTCCCAAAATGGCTGTACTTTGCTAAATAACTCTTTACAGTGCAAAAAACACTCTGCAATGTCAGCGCTCTGTGAATAGATACACCCAGCACAAGAAACTTTTGAAATAATTGTATTTTAGCTGCACTTTAAGAAATAGTTGCACTTTTCCCACAAAATATTTAGCATAAATGCATAGTTATAGGCACACACTGTAAGCACTTTTACATATTTTGAGATACTTTGAATAACTCTGGTTATGCCCTGAGTAGCTTCAATCAATGCGAAATAGTAGTTCATGCCAAACACAGTAATTTGCCAAAAAACATGCAGTTGCCTTGCTCTATTTATGTTTAATGTGTCCTTTTTTGCCCTTTATTATATTTGTTTTGCTTGTTTCATCTTTTTTTTATGCCCATTATACTTTTCTTGGGCTCATTTTACTCTAAACATGCTCATTTTACTTTAAACATGTTATTTTTGTAATTCCAAGGTAATTCTGAACCCCTTATGTGCTTTTCTGATAATCGTTTTATCAAATATCTTAATTTCAAACATTTCATTTAATTAATAAACCTTTTGTGCCTCTTGCTTGCCAAATAATGCATTCTGTCCCCTTGTAGTGCTCCCTTTTATCTTTTTCAATAAATAAATAATTTGTGCAAGTTTTCATTACCTTTACTTCATTTCTGGCCTTTTACTGTACTCAGTTCAATTAGTTTACCTTCACTGTTAACTTTTCAGCTCATAGCTCTGAAAAGCAGTCTCTGGAATCCCACTTCTGATACCATGTCACTCGTCTTGAGGATAAAACAGACAAACATCTCTGGGTTCTATTCAATCAGCTTTATTATGTACAAACGGGTCTATATCATAACATCGAAGTTCTCTAACATCAAATGTTATTATATCGAACCCTAAATACTGAAGTGTGAAAACATCGAACAGTCAGAATAGCGAATTTTTTCCCAGGAAAAAATTTGCTTTTCCGAGAAACATACACACAGCACAAACACACACAAAAACAGCCATCCACACACATACACTTAAAATCCTACACCTAAACTAAACTTTACATACAGTACTAGCTATCCACTTACCTTAACCCAACCCTAACCCTAAGGTCCATCACTATCGCACACTCACGTCACCCGTGCCCTAACCCTAACTCATCTAACCCACCCCTTACCCTAACCTACACACAATTGCACACTTACCTGACCCGTGCCCTAACCCTAACTCACCTAACCCGCCCCCTAACCCTAACCTACACACAATCACACACTTACCTGAACCCGGACCCTAACACTAACATCCACACAACCGCACACTTACCTGACCCGCTCCCTAACCCTAACTCACCTAACCCGCCCCGTAACCCTAACCTACACACAATCGCACACTTACCTGAACCCAACCCATAACGCTCCAACATATCAAACTCTGAAAACAGTGAAGCCACAGCAACAGCCCACCGAATTCTTTCCCCGGGAAAGAATTCGATGTCCTGCACCTTTGCTGTTTTCAGCATTCGACATTACGGGTTCGATATTATAACATTTGATGTTAGAGAACTTCGATGTTATAATATAGACCCATACAAACACATCAGGATTAAGGCTTAATAACTTTAACTTAGATAAACTTGTAAACAAACTAGCTATCACACTCATACATGCTCACTCTCTGGCAGCAGTCTCAAAATGGCACTGAAGCTAGCACGTGCTTGATATTTATATTCACATGCTATCCTTGAACTGCTTCTTTTTTTTCAAATAATTTTTTTATTTTCCAAATAATATAATGTTTAACAATGCAAACATCAATAAACAAGTATTATAAACCTTTATATACACTATGTACAATTGACCTGAACAAAGGAGGGGAAAAACATTAATAAAATATATGAAATTAGTAACAAAAATGTATAATATTCAATTAATAAAGTATAAAGTTACACATTAATTATTTAGAGATTATTTTTAATGTCTCAATAAGAGTTAAAAATTTTTCCCAAGGATTGTTTGTCCATGTTTTAGGTGATTCCTTCACCTTGATTTCTAATGTCGCTGTTTCTTCCATCAATCTCAAGAATTCATCCAGAATAGGTTCTTCTGAAGACTTCCACTTTGTAGTTATACATTTCCTTGCCACAGCTAGTATGGACCAAAGTAGCTATAGATCTTTTTTTATTTATTCCAATAGTATCATTAACATTTAAGAGACTAAATATTTGGTTAAAATAAAGGTATCTGTGAATATAGTTGGAGAAAAATAGTAATTTCTTCCAAGAATTTTTTTATATTAATACAATCAAAAAATATATGAGACCAATCAGCTTTACAGTTTAAAGAACATCTCCAACAAATGGATTTATCAAGTGAATTGAATTTGGCTAGTTTATCAGGTGTAATAAATGCCCTGTGAATATATTTCCATGTAAATATTTTCCATACTTGTAAATTAAATGTTAAGTTAACAGAACATAAAAGATTTGTTTTGATCTCAATTGATATATTAGTGTGACACCCTTTTTCTATGAAATTCCAAAATCTTGCATTAGGGTTAGTTTTATATGTTATCAATATTTTGTATAATTTTAAAATTAGATTTGTCCAATTATATTGGTCGTAAATAACTTCAGATATTAGACTTATCAAATTTGGACTAGTTTTATAAGGAGAATTAATAATTTTACTATTAAGATCCTTAAAATATGATAATATGCTTTGTAGTATCAACCAAATTGCTGATGGAATGTCATATTTATTCTGAATTTGTTGAATGTCTAATACTACTTGATTCTCTATACAATGTTCCCAACAAGTGAAGTTTTTTCCCATCTAGTTAAAATAACATTATGAATTTTATTGAAGAAATTCTTTGTAGAGATAAAGGGTATTATCAAGTCTAGCCAACTCTTAATATTTGTGTTAATATATATATATAAATCTTCTGAATAAATTGTAAATACTATTTATATAATTTAAGTTTGTTGGTTTTGTTATATTATATTGAATATTAACAGTCAATGTGTGGCACATCCTATTATTTTGTTCACTTAATATACAATTTTTAATTATTTTATTTTCATTTAGAAAAATAATAGAGTACAATGTTTTCCATGTTGAAGAATAATTAGGATCTATTCAATTAATGATAGTTCTTAATATGGAAGCTTTTATGTATGATTCTAGATCTGGAAGTTTAGTTCTACCCATTTCCCAAGATCAAATATTATGTGTATAGGCTATTCTATTTCTTTCTGAATACCAAAGAAAGTTTAATAGAATTGTATTTCTTTCTTTCAAGATTTTCTTGTTAGGTACCATAGGAATAGCTTGTGCAATGTAATTAATTTTTGGAAGTATTGTCATTTTTATTATTTGAAATCTGTCTTCAAATCTCAAGAACATTTTATTCCAGCTTACTATTAACATTTTTATTTTATTAATTATGTTGCTATAATTTGTGGCTAACATAGATTCCAAATTATCACATAGTGTTATTCCTAAATATTTTTAATAGGAACTTGTTTTCCTATCACACAGTTTGTAGTTAATGTAAATCCTTTTTATTCAAATGTATATAGGTAGATTTTCCCTTGCTAAATCTAAGGCCGTAATTATGATAAAACCTTTCCACTATTTCATCTAGTTTTTGTACTGATTTCTCCGAGACAGATAACGTTAGTAAAACATCATCAGCAAATAACATCATTTTTTAATTGAGTTGACCATATACATCTATGCCTGATATATTAGAGTTGTGGTGTACTAATGAGGCAAATAATTAAATTCCTAAGGCAAACAGGATGGGAGACACCAGACATCCCTTCTTTGTACCTTTGGTTATTTCAATAGCCTTCAAGGTAAATGGCCCAAGTTTTACATAAGATAAATTGTTTTTATAAATATTCTTTATTAGCGTAATAAAATTAGTAGGAAATTCAAACAATTCTAAAGCCTTAAAAAGAAAATCCCAGCTCAACGAATCAAATGCTTTTTCTATATCTAAAGCTACTATTAGAGCTTCTTGGTTGTTTCTGTTTAGAAAATCTATGAGTGTTGGAATTCTTTGTATATTGTCATCTGTGTGTCTTTTATAAATGAATCCTGATTGATCCTCATTTATTATGTGTGTCAATGATTTTTTAATTCTACTAACTAATATTGACATGAAGATTTTATAATCATTGTTAAGTAAAGATAATGGCCTATAAGATTTACACTATTAAGGGTCTTTGTTTTCTTTTATAATGGGTGTAATTAAGGAGCATCTCCATGAAATTGGAGATGTGCTTTGTTCTAGAATTTCATTCAAAGTTTTGTGAAACAATGACATTACTAAAGATGGAAATATCTTATACAATTCATTAATTATTATATCAATTTCCAGTGTTTTATTACTTTTACTTTCCTTGATTTTTTTGAGTAATTTCTTTTAGTGATATTTGTTTTTGAATGTCTAACTTTAACTTTTCTGGTATCGCCTTTACCTTTACTAATTTCAGGTCTAAGTTTGATGTATTAGTTATATGTGAAATATCATTATAATGGTCAGAGAAATAATGTTTAAATGCATCTAGTATATCATTTATATCCGAGACCTTTTTGTTTTTTTTCCTTCCTTCATGTATAGCACTTATAATATTATTTTCACTCAAATGTTTTTAAATCTTATTGCTAAATTATGCATATGTTTGGGTGATACTGCATAGGAACTAGGTTTTAACCTTTCTGCAGCATATATTAGTTTTGTGAGTTAGGATGTCATTATATCTTTTGTTTAAGTCTTCCAATGCTTTTTCATGATTATTTTGTGTGTAAGTAGATGCATTAATAGTGAGATCTGTAATTTATTTCTGGATGTTACATAATTCTGATTCCCATTCTTTTAGCTTGTTTTTATACCATGAAAGAATTTTTCCATTTAGATAGGCTTTCAAGGTATCCCAAAGATTAATTACATTTATTTCAGTAGTGTAGTTTATATCTAAAATGAATTGTACTTCTGAATCTAACCAAGGTTTAAATTGTTTTAATTTTGTAATGTAAGCTGGAATTCTTGACATAAAAATTAATTTCTTATAATCTGTATGCATTTTTAGAATTAATGAATTATGGTCTGAAAAGGGACAAGGGATTATGGAAAATTTTATTATTTTTGAATTTAGCTCTTGAGATATGAAGATTTTATCAATTATTGTATGTGTCCCAAATATGTGGTCTTGGTGTGAAAATAATAATGAATTGTCCTCCTTATAACTAAATGTACCAATTAGATTTAAACTTTCTTCCCATTTCTTAAGTAGCTTCCCTATAGAACTTCTTATACTCTAGTTATTAGATCCATGTGTTTTCTTATTGTCCAAACCCCAATACCTGGAAACAAATATATATTTACTAATGTCCAGAGTCTATTGTTATATTTTACTATTACTATGGCTAGGAGTCCTTCTTTATCTTCATATTTGTAAATGATTTGAGGCATAGTTACATGTGTTTCCATAAAGTTAAAGTTCCCCTAGTCTTTTTCTTATATGAAGAGTGAGATAAGATCATATATTCATTATAATTCCAACAAAAGGTATCATTTATTTTGAAGTGAGTCTCTTGAAGAAATAATATGTGTACTTTATTTAATTTCATATATCTTAATAAATTAGATCTTTTCCTTGGATTGTTTAAATCGTTAGTGTTTAAGGATAAAATAGTCCAAGTCCATTTTCAGTATTTAGCTTTACATCACATTTGTTTTGTATTATATTTTGTAATACCATACCAAATGTAAAATGTGTAACTACTGTTTTAATAATTCTCATTGTAGTCAATATTTAAATTTTGGTCAAATAACTTAAAATAGAGTTTAGTTCAGGCCAATAAAAAAAAGAAAAATGAAAAATGCCAAAATAACTTGTATAACAACAAGTATATACATATTTTTGTAAACCCTCTAATGTACATGAAGTGAAGTACACTTCCAATCTGCTAGATGAGAAGAAATCTAACATATTGTCTACCATAACTTCCCTCATGAAAAAAGAAAGAAAAAAAAATAACCCCTTTCGAGCTCCAGTACACCTTTTCTCTTATCTTGGAGATTTAACAATATTAGTTATTATTTTCCCTATATAACTATTAATACTGAATTAGCATAATGTCTGTAAATGAGTATTGATTTGGTAATACAATTTAATTTTAGATTAGATTAGACTTCTTTTTCAGAATATAATCATCCTATCATGCACTACTTAAACATTCATAAAGTAAAATTTCATTTATAACACAATAAATGTTGCTTAACATTAGTTCTATTCAGCCTGAGACGAGTATATATACATATTAATAGTCTACAATATTCTGATATGACCAATATACTAACGATTATGTCAGATAAACACCCTCCTACATACTAAAAATATATTATAACTGAGTGAAGTAGATTAACAAATGTATCAATAAGTGAAGATAAATACGGACAAGTTTATTCAGAACACTTGAATCATTCTACAAAAACTATGCACTTCACAGAATGAACCCTTAGAGTTGTGTTCACTAGAGATGATAATGTAAATATGTTTGAATGAACAATATATGTCATAAATCTCTATGTATCACTCACATGCTTTCAATTAGAGACAAATGAAAGCATAACCATATTCAGTTTATTTTATGTCCACCCATGAATGTAGCTGTGACAAATTAAAAGAAAAATGAAGAAAGACAACATTAGACCATAGTGATCACTCATTGATGATGAAACAGAAGCAATTTGCCCTGATAAGTGGCCATGTGGGTGAGCAATTTATAAACGTCTTAATACTATTGCATAGTTATAATATCAATTCATATTATGAGAATATCATCACAGAATATTGAACAAAATGCTAGTCAAGACAGAGCATTACTGAAGCTGTTCTGCATAGCCACAGTTCCTTAGAACCTGTATTAATAGAGTGTTTATCAAAGACTGTGTCATGCAACAAGATACAAGAGTAGGCAGACTCCCTTCTTTGTTATTAAATTGTTAAAAGTAATGACATTCTAAAAAATACAAAACCTATTAAGCTGAACAGTGCCTTAAGAAATCTATCTCATATCTATTTAATTAGTGTTCTACTTGAATTTCTCATCAAGAATTACAGTTTACAAATCTGTCTTATTTTACTACTCGAAGCAGTAGCAAAAGCAGAACATGAAGACATATTCTCATGGGCCCTTGACTTTAAAGAAATAAAGATGAAATTCCAAGGTGAATTCATTTTACCAACCATCTATTATTTAAACAGTTGTCAATATTCAGTAAAAAATATCAACTGCATAATAATCAGCTATACAACTAATGTCTGAATGATTAAAGGTAGTTTATGTTATAAATCCCTGCCTTAACCAGATGTGTAGCATACAGAATATCATTTAAGATTTGCGTTTCTTAGGAACCAATGTCTGTAAATGTGTAATTCAAACAATTCTTGGTAGAATGAATGACATCTAAACTACTTTATTATGCTAATTTATGTGCAATTTTACTACAGATTTCCCAGTACTTCCCCGTCATCAAGGCACTTCCCACAATACATCAACAAGCACTCGCAAGACTGTCTGAAATGCCAGTTTTATGATTTAAAGAACCATGGCTTAAAGTTTTGCTGGGAATAAATCAACTGTTCATCATAGAACATAAGTACACATGCCCACACCATTTAGTAGTGCAGTTAAACAATTACTTGCTGTTGGTGTAAGAATTGTGGCTAATTACCAGCATCTTTGCCACTTTACTGAAAGTTGAACCCCACTTACCAAAGATTAGAAAGCACTGAAGGGTAAGGAGAGTAATTTACTATCTACTGTATTCACTATTTATTTGATTACTACTTAATCAATTCAATTGGACATGTCTAGGCAGTGTGAGCAGAGGAAAATAACAACACTGCACAGTACAGGGTTTACAATGTTATCTAATAAAGCAATGTGCACATTATATTCAAATAAGCAGGAGTTATAAGTACAAGGTAATAAGTCCCTTGGTGGCTTCAAATTAGATGATTTCTGTTACAAGGTTAATGAAGTATTCAGTATAATATGTCTAAAACCTGTCTTAATTTTACTTATTATGTGCACAGAAGTATGTCACAACTGCAGCTGATGTGTGCATCTCACACACATATTTTCCTATTTACACTTGCAATGCTGTAAAAGATGCTTACAAAACTATCAGACATGTCATTTTACTGGATCACCATAACATAGTGTTGTATCTTACAGCCTAGGTAAGGATAATTCAGAAGTAAGAAAGGACTGTGTTTGCTTCAAGTGTAACAATGGGTCTATATTAAAAGCATGGACGCTTACTTACCTGAATACCTAAACGCCGACACATATTCCATGAACTGCAAATACACAGAATGCCCTAAACTGCAAAAGTCAAGAACCATCATAGTTGTCCCACCCCACCGTCCGCTACATACTACCTATACAAACAAACTAAATAAACAACATACATACACTAACCAAAACCTTACCTATAACCCTAAACTAAACCCTACTTCTAAACCTACACTAAATCGTGCATATACCACCATGTATGCACTTAACTTAACCAGCACCCTAACCCTAAGGTACGTAACTATCGCACACTTACCTTAAAAAGCTATACCCAAACAAACTAAATAATTCACACACATATACACTTAAACCCCTACTTCTAACCCTACACTAAATCTAACATACATTACCATCTATGCACGTACCTTAACCCACACCCTAATCCTAAGGTCTGTAACTATCGCACACTTACCTTAAAAAGCTATACCCAAACAAACTAAATAATCCACACACATAGACTTAACAAAACCCTACTTCTAACCTTACACTAAATCTAACATACATTACCATCTATGCACTTACCTTAACTCGCACCCTAACCCTAAGGTCCGTAACTATCGCACACGTACCTTAAAAAGCTATACCCAAACAAACTAAATAATCCACATACATACACTTAACAAAACCCTACTTCTAACCCTACACTAAATCTAACACACATTACCATCTATGCACTTACCTTAACCCGCACCCTAACCTTAAGGTCCGTAACTATCGCACACTTATCTTAAAAAGCTATACCCAAACAAACTAAATAATCCACACACATAACACTTAACAAAACCCTACTTCTAAACCTACACTAAATCTAACATACATTACCATCTATGCACTTACCTTAACTTGCACCCTAACCCTAAGGTCCGTAACTATCACACACTTACCTTACAGAGCTATACCACAGAAGGGTCAACCATGATGATTCGACATTTCGGATTTCGCACCTCAGGATGATTAATGTTTTTGCGGTTTGATGAAGACGTGTTGGCGTTTAGGTATTCGAGTAAGTAAACATTCATTCTTTTAATATAGACCTGTAACAATGTAGTCTGTAATGCTTCTATTACTTTTTCAATTGGGTGTTATTCAATGTTACTGTAAGTTCTTTGTTGTGTTACCTACATGAAAAACAGCTACTCTGTCACTGATTTCACACCTATTCTTTTTATTTATTTAAAAGAAGTCAGGGTTTGTAGATTTTAATAATCCAAAGACTATGTTAAATATGCTTAAAATATACAGCATGTGCAACTGATATCACACTACAAGCGCAACCTTAACAACAGACAAGTAGGGGATTCCTTAACTGACTATTTCTACCTTAAACAAGGACAAGGGAAGCTCTAACTAGTGCACAAGAATGTTTCAAATAACAGCGTTGTCAGAACCCAGTAACGGAACTCTGTTTATAGTGAGTCTAACTGTTTTTTCCGCATTTAAAAATATGGATATCTATGTTACTTTTAAAATGGGAATTTGAACTGTAGTATAGTCATTAAGCCACAGAAACTACGATTACAATTGTTCAATTCCTGTTATGCAACAATGAGGTGAACTAAATATACTATTAATAAAAAAGGGAGATGAGAAAAAACATTTGTGTATATGTTGTCTCTGTTCTTCCTTTACATATAACTAATTATACTAAAGTGAAAGATAACATTTGAATATGGTTTTCCTCACTGCCTATGAATGAGATGTAACTATATTTTAGAAGTCACTCTAAGTTATAAAACCATTTAACATTATCAGACACAACCACTGTACTTGTGATGAGTATGTTGCAAAAAGTATAAGTTTAAGAAAAAGTATAAATGTCTCCGAGTATAATAGGAAATATAATAGATAAAATACATACATTTTGAGGTAAAGTCCAGAAGTCTATATCTTTGTTGATTCTTTGAGAGATTTGGAAGACTGTGTAGTTTTAGAATCAGTTCTTTGTTTCTTTTTCCTTACATCAGCCCAAGTATTTTTTTCGGGAGATCTTTTCAAGTTGGTGGAAACAGTCCAGTCCATTTCTTCAGGAATTGTGATGATATTATTATTATTGAAGAAGGTAGAAGCTTCTTCAATGTTGTTAAAGGTTCTCAAGTCAATTGAATAGAAAATTCTGGTTTTAGCAGGATATACCATCTGCACTTTTATTTTATTTTGTTTGAGAAGTTTCACTAATGGCCAACATTTTTTTCCTTGTTTCTAACACTTTTGCAGAATAATCATTGTCAAATCTGATCTGACTCTGTTTATATGTTATGGGACCTTTTCTCCAGGCTGATTTTAATATGAGTTCTTTATCCAAGAAGGACAGTAACTTTACCACAATTGATCTTGGTGGTGCATTAGGTGAAGAGGGTATAGATTTTCCTATGGCTCTGTGAGGTCTTTCTATTCCATTTCATAATCCCTCTTTTAAATCAAGCATTTCAAGAAGCCAGGAATTCAAAAAGGTGATGATGTCGTCTCCCTCAGTCTTTTTTTGGAAGGCCAAATATTCTTATATTAGTTCTCCTCTCCCTATTCTCTAAATCATCCACTTTATTAAGTACCCAGTTATTTTGGTGAAGCAAGAATTCTGTCTGATTTTCCTCTTCTATGTGTCTTCCATCTGTGTCATTTAGTGAGGTCTCCATATCAAGTAATTTACTTTGTTGTTGCTGCAGTATTTCTTTTAGTACATCTGTTTGCTTTTGGCAGTTTTCCTTGAGACTTTCCAAATTATCAGTCAATCTATCCATTTTCAACGACAGTTCATGTAATGTGGAAGACATCAGTTGTATCTCCTTCTTCAGAGTGGTTTCTGAGAATTCTTTAAACTGGCCATTACCAAACAGCTGTGTTTTTCTCCAGAATATTTTGACAGGAAAAAACTCAATAATATTTCTTGAAACTTGGAAACATTGTAGTTCTTAAGTTCATTAACATTTTTTTCTCTTTCTGGTTAATGAAAATAATTTTCCCTGTTTTCTAGTACTGTTTTGTGGTGCTCTAAAAAATGCTGCTTATCTGTTTTCCCTCTAGTCTCCGCCCTTGAACTGCTTCTTAAAGGTACAACTCACACACACTATTCTACACTGGGATTTAGAATGAGTTGGGAGTTAGAGAGTCATGTTTCCACAGATAGAAAGGAATTGTGGGTTATGGTGTGGAGTTCTTGTAGGGAGGAGGCTGTGGATATTAGAGTAGACTCTTCTGCATATTGTACCACCGAGTTGTGAAGTGTGGAGGTGTGGAGCTGGCTGGTGAAGAGAAAGAATAGTAGAGGCCTAAGGATAGAACCTTGAGGAATCCCTAAGGCAACTTGGAGAAGAGGGGAAAGGTGGTATTGCCATTGGATGGCCTGCTGTTATTCTGATATGTAGCTTTGGAACTATGTGATAGAGGAGCTACTAAGGTTAAGGGTGGAGAGAACACTGATGAGGTTATTGTCATTTACCATGTGAAAGGCTTTGGGCAAGCATACAAATATGGCAGATGCAAATTGTCCATTATTTCTACAGTGGTTCAATGTGTTACTAAAGGACATTAGGGCTCTGGTGGTGCTGTGAGAGGGGCGGAAACCATGTTGAGTGTTTGATAATAATTTATGTATGTGAAGGTAGTCCATGAATTGGGAATGTACCACACTCTCTTAGATTTTAGATAAGGGTGACAGGATGGCAATTGGATGGTAATTAATAAGTTTGGTGGAATTACATCCCTTGTGTAAAGGTAGAATATTGGAGATTTTCCAAATAACAGGAACCAGGATCTCTGATATTGATCTGTTTATGAGTATGGCTACTGGGTATGCTATTGTTTCTGCTGCAGTTTGCAGAAAGTCAGCTGGGAGGTTATCTGTGGATAAGGGTGGTTGGTTTCAATTTTTAAAGCATTTTTTATGGTATCAATAGACACTGGGTATAATGTAAAGTGGCTGGTACTATATTGGGAGTTGATGCTGTGCTGGAGTGCAAAAGGGACAGAGTTGTTGGAGTTGTTCTGAGAATTTGAAAGGGCTTGGATAGTTCTCTCAAGCATTTATTGAATTAGGATGCTATATTATCAGAGTTGCTGGTTGATGTAGTGAGAGTAGCTGATTTACCTGTCAAAAGTACTTTATTAACCGTAGCCCAGAACTTTTGAGGGTTATTGTGGTATTCTTTTCTGGATATTGTGGTAGCAGTAGATTTTGTCTAATTTTTCTAGTTTCTTAGCTTTGTTTCACAGTTCTAAGAATGTTTGTCTTGCGATTTGGGTTTTGTTTTTGTGAAACTGTTCCCAAGCCTTACCTCTAGCTTTGAGTAAGGATCTGCATTCTTTACTTAGCCAGCATGTATAGTTAGCTTTTATTCTAATCATTCTAGAGGGTGCATGGCAGTTTAGTATATCTAAAAATGTGGTGCTGAAGGAGTTAACAGCATCTTCTAGGGGTAACTGTCTGACAGGTTTCCAGTTGCAGCTTTTTAGAGTGGAGATGAACCTGCTCGAGTTGAACATTTTTTTTATTTCTGATTAAGTGGTAGTTGGTTAGGTTGGTTTGATGAGTATAGGTTCTTAGAAGAAAGGTTGGCTGATGGCCACTCAGACCATCAGAATAGACAGCCTGAATGCAATGATGGGGTGGAGTTGTTAACCAAAATCCAGTCAAGGATAGACTGCCTTTTGGAAGATTTTTCAGTAATCATAGGGGATGTGATGAGTTGGGTGAACCCATAGAGGTTAATATGGGATACTTGATTCTGAGAGGAGCATTTGAGCCAGCCAGTTTTGAAATCACCCATCAGGATAGTTTCCTGTGGGAGGAAATTGGAGATCCAGGGTAATATGTTTTCTAGTGTGGGAATATTGTTTCTTGCTGGGATATAAGCACCTATGATGTTAATTTGTTCTGAGGGTATTTTTTAATTTGGCAAAGATTAGATCTGCATTTTATAAGTCAGGGATGGTTAGTCCTAAATAGTCAAGTATTAGGTGATCTTTGAATAAGATCGCTACTCACCCACCCCTTCTATTTTTCCTGTCTTTACGTAGAATATTGTATCTAGGAGCTACAATTTCACTGTTGTTATTATTGTTGAATTTTAGCCACGTCTCTGTTAATATTATAATATCAGGAGAATAGAGGGAGTGTAGGGTATGCAGATCATGAACTTTATTTCTAATACTTCTTGCATTCATATTAAGGAGGAGAGGGGAAGAATTGTTTTTCTGGTGTAATAGTCCCAGGTTGAATGTGATAGACCTGCTTACCATATTATGTAGGGGAATGGGACCAGGACTGGGGTGTATGTTCCTGGAGTGGTTTAATTACTTAGTAAGGTGTAAAGGTAGTTTGGCAACCTTGCTTTGTAGTTTGGCATGTTTTTTTGGGATGTTGTTGCTAGAGGTTGGACTTTGTATGGTAATCTATGTGTCTGGTATAGAAAAGGGTTGGAGCTATAGTATAGCTTAGTGGTCTATTTAGGTGGGATAATGGAGAGGTTTGCTGGGGAGGAGGATTGGGGGATTGTAGTAGAGTATAATATGAGGTGAGGGAGTACAAGAATAATAGCAGAGAGCTAGCGGTGATGTGTAGTGTTGCTAGGTATAAGCATTTATTATTAAGGTAAAGCATCTTATTAGGGTATTTTGATATTTTAGAGTGTGGTGTGTAATGGTTGTATAGAGTTGGTGGCTGACAAATTATATGAGTAGTGCTTTGTGTGCGGGTAAAGGGATATGAATTTGCAGGAGGCGGTGGGGCTTGGATTTAAGTACTGATAAGTGAAGAGTACAGGTGGTATATAGTAGGTTTAGTTATTTGATCTAAGTAACTGAAGTGTGGGTTGTGATTGGGTGTTGGTATCTGGGTGGAGTTTGAAAAGTATAAATCTAGTTGAAGTGGGGGTGGATGGGAATGGGGTGGGGTATGGGAGAAGAGTGAACCCAAACACAGCGAGGGCAAATGGAGAAGGTTGGACCCTGGCTGCAGCTGTGCAAGTATGCTCTAGTCATATAAAAGATAAAAACAAAACAGAGTGGACACTTTATCTGAAACATACCTAGTAAAGCTATGTCAGGAAAGCTTGTGTTAGTTGGGCAGTAAGATTCATCTGAAACAGGCAGTCTATACAAATAGGCTAAGACATACTGGTTTTAAGATATCCAGGAAGGTGAGAAGCAGAACCACAGGATCATTTGGCTATATACAGTGGGAAACAGTCACTGTTGGGACAGAGAATGCATGTGTACCTTTGGTGTATATTATTTAAGCTACTGTAATAGGGGTTTACCAGAGCAATAGCACAGCTTGGATAGAGTTTGATGGGACTGACTACAATTTATTTTTTGTTATATTACTTTCTCCTGGATCTGCCAATTATCTGTAACTAAGCATTGCTAGTTGCAACTAACATGGTAGTTAATGTAGTTGATTAAGACTCTGAGTTATTAGCAAGCTGCTCCCTGAAGTTCAGTGTTTGTCTATTCTATAAATTTGCACAAGTCACTTAACCAGGCAGTACAATGCGGAAAACTGGGCTAGGCTTCAAAATGATCTGCATGCTTAGCAACTACCCTTTGGTGGTCCATAAACCACATATACAGAATATATGAGCAAGATACAGTTTGATGCTAAGAAAACTGCCTAGAAAATGATACTCTGACTCTATAAATGCAGTAAACTTTAGTTTTGTGAATAAGTATAAAACATGAATTACAAGACAGTATAAAAAACAATATATACAGTGACTTTGGCAGCTTTTCTTGTTGTTAACAGCACCATTATGACTTGATATGACTGTCTGTTTCTTTAACTCACAGTAAAAGTATCCACACAAATTCAAGGAACCCATTCAGGAGGACATAAGTACAAAATTAAACTATAAGTACACAGAATAAAGCATGCTTGCAGCACCATAGCAAACCTGCACAATGAGTACTGAAGGGATGTTGCATTGCTTTGAAAACAATGTAATTAATTTTTTTTCAAGCCAGAATGCCTTCTTCCTTGGGCAGTGGTTGGCTACCTGCTAATAACTAACACTATAAACACTATTCTGAGATAACTGGAATTGCTGCATTTGACAGGTGTATACAGTTAGAATTGCTATAATTGTGGGCCTAGGTATTAGGCCAGCCTGTGGGTGAAACATAGCTGACACCTCTACTTCTGTTTCCTCATTTATTTGGTCTGGCTTTGCTGGACTAATGTTACTTGCATGAGGCAATGTGGAAAGGAATAATTTACTGTGGAAGCTACTGCTTGTATTAAATAAAGTTGAACTGCATTGTGTGGCCATTATTTTTATCACAATCAGATCAGATGTATACAGATTTATAGACACACAGGATCATAGGACTTACTATGTAACTGATATGCAAGGCCATTATGCCCTGCAAGAACCCAGTCTTATGGTTTACCTCTATTGTCAAGGAAAGGCAGGCCAGTCATACTAGAGGTAGGTTTTGTAATACCCCTCTAATTGTCCATCTTCATTTTAAAGCAATGCTTAACTTTGAGAGGAAGTTTGTTCCAGAGAAGGGGTAGGTGCTGTCAGACAAATGAATATAACTGTTTGATGTTAGGAAATGGGTCTATATTATATCCTGGAAGAGGCATTCCATCGAACACTTCTTCATTGGCCTTTAAAATGTAAACTTTCCTAACAGCGAACATCCACATCAGCAATTTCTTTCCCTGGGAAAGAAATCGCTTGCCCTAAAAAGAAGAACGCATCACTACAAACATTACAAAGTGTAGGGCTTCATCCCCCACACACCCAACATGGGGGAGCTGAGCTCCCCACACCCCCTAACTAAATATATAAATTCCGAGATTGCACTACAGTGGGGAAAACAGCAAACTAAAAAGGATGGCCCAGGGAAAGAAATCGCTGACGTGGCCATTCGCTGTTATGAGAGTTCGTGTGTCAGGTTGAAATTTTCTTTTGGTTCTTATTTCCCTAACAGTTTAAGATCTATTATCATAATGATTAGTTGCATTGATATAATAGGAGCTATTACCAGATATATTTTGTAGGTAACTTCCTAGCTACTTTACGAAGAGTCCACCATTTTTTTTTGGTTCAGTTCAATTTTCAGTTTTGTTAACTTTTCTCACTTTTCTCAGTATACTTCTTTTACTTTGTGCAATGAAAGCATGAAGAATTATGGGATAGATAGGTGGAACCACTTAACAGACTGTATATGTCAAACTGTATATGCCATGACTGTAGTAGAACTATTCCCTGTTTCCCTATTATATTGGTGTTGTTCGAGAATTGATGTCCCCATCTTCAGTACTTCTGATTTTTTTACAGTTATTTATTCATTCATTCTTTCAACAGCTGCATATCTATTGGTTTCTCTGGTCTTATTGGCATACTGAACAAGCATTGACATTTGCTCTGCCATTTAGCCTACTAGTTAGTGTAAACTTGCAGCAGAAATGTTGGCTGTACCTTATCTACCAGCTTATTCACTTTATTGAATAAGTTTGAACTTTAAGTGTGCATCTTTTAGGTTATCAAAATTTGCTTGCCTGCTCAGTGCTATAACTATCCTTCCCCCATTTGATTGTTTTTGGTTAGTGACAAAAATCTTAATTGATACAGATGTGATGTCTTTGCAGCATATTTGTAGAAGCTGTTGTGCATTTTGAGATCATAGGCAATATATTATGTGCTTTGAGTGTTTGGTGACAAGTGCATCAAACATGATAAGATCAAAAATTAGCTAAGGTGCAAAAACTGGCCTTCCCAGGCTGCATCTATATTTAATCCAATACTTAAACTGCCTTTATCATCAATTCATTGGGTTGGTCCTTTTGATTTAGAGAATACCAGGAGAGTACCAAATAGTTTATTGGAACTGTAGGAAAACAAGATTTGCTTGCTGGACCTATTTCCAGAACTTTTATTGAATGATCCACTTTTATAAGCTGTTTAAAGTACATTGCTGTTGATATCTTCAATTACTTATTGCCTCTCCATGTGCCTTTCTTTATGTTTGTTTAAGTTTGCTTGTGGTAGCACTGCACTTGGGGCACTTTTTACTGCATTTTTATATTAGGAGGACTGAGATTATTCATCTCATTGCAGTAAGTGTTTACCTGGACTGTCTGAGTTGGGAACACACAAGTGTAGCTATTTTATTGGACAGAGGGCTATGTATTAATTTTCTGTATTTTCTGTACTGGTATTAATTCAACACATTTGCAAGGAATTGCTCACTGTGCCAGTGCCCTGTACAAATGTAAACATCTAGAAGCACATTTTCCCCTATAGAGCTGCCCATAAAGCAGTATTCATTAAAGTAGTAAGTACAGATCAAATACCTTGCTCACTGACAAGATTAGAGCAGCTAGTTTGCAAGTCGAGTGGCAATACCATTAAAATTTAGTAGAAATTAGTATTTTATAGCCTAGTCTGCCTCTAACCTCCCCAGTAAAGCACCCTTAATAGCCTTCTGTAAACTCCCATAAGTCACACCCTTGTAGCAAACCCAATTAGGAGGACAGGACAACATGGATATGCAATTTCCAACTTCTCTGTAGCCAGCCTGCTGGATATGGTTATCTTGAGACAATGTAGTGATTGTCTCATGTTCACTGACAGTCACTTAATTTTTACAGTAACAGCTACATATGTGAGAGGTGTACATACACAGTTTTACTGGAGGCTAAAATCTCACATACAAGCACATGACAGGTTGTCAAAACCATGCATGTAACACCCACCACACATAGCATGTAACACACACGTAGACTAACTATGCTGAGGCACTTAAATGCAATCTTCCTAAACAACAAAAACCTCCTAGACTGCTTATTGCCAAACACTATCCTCAACAAACCCAAAAACATTCAACAGAAGCTACACCTAACACTACACATACAGCCACACTCAGTGGAACCACAAATACAAAGCCCAAAAGGCAAGCAAACACATTTCCCAGGACTCTATCATAGGGGACTCCATTTATAATCACATTGATGACTCTCTAAACAGGCTGAACAAGGAGAATATAATGGTTAGTTGCCCATCTGGAGCCAGGATCCACCAAATTATACATGTTTTCAAGTTACTGCACCACAGGTAGCAGTATAATTCAGTTAGAGTCCATATGGGTTTAAATGACCTGAGACATACCTTCCTAGATTATATGTATGAAGAGAGACATTATAGATCCCTCTGACTATGTGTCTCAGGGTGGTATGATTCTAGAATTGAACAGCATGTTATCTTCACCAAGGATGATGCCACAATATAACAAAAGATGATTGATTTTAGTAATTGGCTGAGGTTCTGGCATCATTCTAAGGGGATTCAATATTTCAAAAGTTTTAAGCGAATCAAAAAGGAAAACACAATGGTATAAAGCTATCTAGTTTTAATATCACCAAGTTACAAGTTTGTCATGCTCATAAGCTTTCACATAAAATGCTTTTTAATGTCAAATAAAACCAGAGAATGCAGTAACAAACATTTAAATAACCTCTTTATATTATGTGATCAAATCACATCATTTAAAATTATAAAGGAGACGTTTGTGTAGTGCATGTAGTGCCTTCTATTTTGGTAAATGCAATAAGAAATTAAACGGACATATTGGTTAAAGTTTGTCTGACATAAAACATAAAATACCCAATAATGCCCTACATAAACATATCCTTGATAAAGGAGAAAGTCATTTCTTTAGATTTTCAGTGCTTGAGGTAATAAATGATAGTATAAGGGGTTTTGATGTTTTCACTATGGCTGAAAATGCTAAATATAAATGGATTTCAGTAATCAGAATTAATCACCCTCCAAGCTGAAATAATGGCTGTAATATAAAGTCTTCACTAAAGATGTGTACTAGAGGGTGACTGTTCCTTTAAAATTTTGAATGATGTGATTGAGCTCTCATTTTCTGGAATTTTGGGATTCAGTACTTATCAGTATGAGAAGACATGGTAAACAGATAACATTGCTTTACCAAGGATGGTCTGCACCTCTCCAGTCTAGGCTTTTGAATACTGGCTAAACATTTATCCTCTCCCATAGAGCCTTTTTAAATCTATGCCAAATTGACAAACCTATCAAAATAGCAAAATCAACTCAACTGAACCTTGAGGTGTTACTGCCCAAAGCCTGATAAAAAGAAACTACACTCCCTCCACGCCCTTCTCACCTTGGAGAATATAGACATCTGTGCAGTTACTGAGACATGGTTTAAATCTGCAGAGGGTACTCTGGCAGTGCAAGATTTCAGTGCCTTCTACACTTTTAGATCAGTAGATGCACATAAATGGATTAAATGTGGAGGTGTCTCAAGACAAATCAACAACTAAATACTTCAGGGTTGATTAAACAGGATGACATGCTAGAGTTTTTCCATTTGCAGGTCACTATAGATAAAATCCTGCACCATATCCTAGCAAACTATAGGTCACCATCTATGTTGTACAAAACTCATATCACATACATATACCTAATGGAGGCACTCAATATCCAACCAAACACCTTACTCATGGGGGACTTTAATTACCCTTCTGTACATTGGGAGTCCTATACAGCCTCAAATCTGCAGGCACAGAAATTCCTGCAATTCATAAATACAAATATCCTTGACAAGTTAGTGCGTATGCCCACTACAGGTTCCAAAATACTGGACACGTTACTCACAAATATGGAAGAATGCTTGCTTCCCACCAAATGTCATGTCCTTCCTGGTAAGGTCCAACCATAAAGCTGTCTTTTTCAAAATCAAAATCAAAATCAACTTAGTAACCCGAGTAAACACAGTAACAGTTGGGAACTCTTCCAAGGCAAACTGTCTTTTATTAAGTGATAGCATGTCAAAATTTATTGCCCCTCCAAATCCAGAAAATGCAACAGTCTAGGCAGAATTGTTCACAGAAACTCTGTACAAGCATGTCAATGGCAACACAGATGCAGCTGTACCTATCAGAAGTAAGCCCAAAAGTAACTAAAAAAAATCCTAAATCAGACAGGTTCTACAACAAAAGGGAAAAATTATGGCTAAAATCATGAAGTCTAGCTCCAAAAAGATAAGAACTCTCTCATAAAATTAAACAGTTAACAAAGAGAGTAATTAAGCCCTCTAAATCCATTGCTGAGGTCAAGATAACCTCCCAGGCAAAAAGAAAACAGCCAGCCTTCTTCAGCTATGTCAGGAACCTCAAAGACAACATGCAGTAGTTTGCTGAATTGGTAGTTAATGGTGCCACATTCACTGAGCCAGGTGATATAGTGAATCTGCTATCTGACAAATTCAGTTCCAGTTTTACTCCCCACTCACCCCAGTCATCACCCCAGAAATACTTTCAAACATAACCTCTCCAGCGATAAATAAAGAGCATGTCCTGGCTGCACTCACTAAGACGAAGAACACAGCCTCAGTGGGCCTTGCTAATATCCTCAGATGCCTGCTGAATAGTCTAAAATATGACCAGTCAGGACCACTGGAATTATAATTTAACTATAGTCCAAAAGCAGGCTTCCTGCCATGAGAATGGAGGACTGCAATGGTCATCCTTCATTATAAGGGTGGACTAATAATATTTACAGAAACTAGAGGCCTATTAGTCAGACTATATTCTTATATGCAAAGCCATAGAAAGAATTATCATGGAAATGGTCAATAAAGACATAGGAGACCTTCAATACTGGATCCATCCGAGTTTGGCTTTATCAAAGCACGGTCATGCCTACTGAACCTGGTGGACTTCATTGAGAAGATCACCAGGGCAATAAATGAGGTTAAAACAATGTATATTGCCCACCTTGACCTAGCTAAAGCATTTTATACAATACCTCACTCAAGGATTGTTAACAAACTTACAGAATTAGGCATAAACCCCTATTTAACTCACTGGATATCCAACTTACTCACAGTTAGGATACAGGGCATTAGGATTGGTGAGACCATCACCACAGACAAGCTGGTAAAAAGTGGAGCCCCTCAACTAAATATAAGACCTTTTCCCCTTTGGCATCTACTTCTCAGAAGTCAATGTCAATGTCAAAGGCCTCTTGCTGACTAAGTTTGCAAATGATTGCAAACCTGGATTAGTCATAGAATCCTCCCAAGATGCAAACGTCTTACAAGAGGGTCTAACACAGATAGATGACTGGTGCCAAAGCCATGACTTAAAACTCAATGCCAAGAAGTGCATTATAGTATTTTTTGGGATGTTTTGCATCACAGGAAACTACATCTTTGATAAAACACCCCTAAGAGTAGACCAGAATATGTGAACATATGTAAACAGTAACCTGGCCTTTGACCAATATGTGTCCAAGGTAGTAAGAAAATCCTTCTATGTTGCTCAGTATAGAAGACATGACATCTAGAGTCATTGTACTACTATACTTTGCACTCATCAACCCCCATCATTGATTATAATGCCCCCCATCGCTATGCACCTGACTAGTCAAATGCAGCAACTGGAACATCTGCAAAGGTTCCTTACAAAAAGAATACTGGACATAAACAGAACGTCTTATGCAAATTGCTCTCTGTACTCAGTCTCCTACAGACTACTGAGACGATCTATGCCTGGCATACAAGACACCCCTGCACCCCACTCTGATGAACCTTTTGCACATCTGCAAAGCAAACAGCATCAAAACTACAAGATCTAAAGGCCTAACTTTGAACCATTGGATGGAAAACTGACCAATGGTCTGGTGTCTATGTCTCTGATGGAAACATGCAGTCAGTAAATAGTGGCATAAGCCACAATCAGATGTATATAAAAGTCTTTAACACATAAACTATGGCACACATTTGGGTTGCACAGCTAAGCTTATAAAGGCCCCAGTGAGTTGTTAGCGTATACAACTGTTAGCCTATGAACCTCTATGTGCATATCATATGTATACATTTACAGTTGTTAAAATCTAACATGGACATATTTGGGAATGTGGAGTTGGGGAGTCAAGTAGGTAGTACTTTGGTATAACATTATGAGTTACTATTCTTGGTTATTGCTGCTGACTATGAATAGGATAAGATTGAACTTGATGCTACATTGTGAAATTTGCATGGGCTACAAACGAGTACAAAAGGAAAGCTCTTTTGGCATCTGCTCTATAATTTGAAAACTGATATATGTTTTACTTATGAGATATGCGTCTTTCACAACCTGACCCTTTAAAGAAAAAAATGGGTTTTACATAGATTTGTGTTAAGAACATTTGCAAATAACTCTGGTGTTGCCATCTTGAGCAAAAAATAATTTTATCTTTCAGCTGGTACAGGCAAAGAAAGATCAGGAGAATACATTTGTAATTGTTAAATGTTATAGCCCTTTAAGATCTCACCCTATGGTTCTGGCATCAGTATATGTACCATGTTCTTATTAATCTACATTTTACAGACATCTACTTTATGGTCACATTTGAACAAACGGGGAGCATTACCTCTACATAATAAATGGTGAGTGTACTATTGCATGATCTCATCAGTGACGTGGATCTTCTGATCTGTATCATGCTTTGTTTTCTTCAGGAAAGGACACTATATATGCATATACACAGATATATATATATATATATATATATATATATATATATATATATATATATATATAATTATTTATATTCATACATGTTGGTCATGGATGTGTTTTTATTTTTAAATTTCTATGGTTCCAAATATTCACAAGTGCCAAAAACGTTTTCTGTTTACTCTCTCATACCTTTTAAGTGTGGTGCCCTCTTAAATATCAATCTTTCTTTGCAGGATAACCCTGATTTTTTTAAAATGTATGACCTGAACAAACAAATTATTTTCAAATGGAAAATCAGTTGTTGGAATAATATGATAGCAATATGATAGCTGCTCGTAAGAGTAAGTAGCATTTTAATGGACTTTAAGTAGTATACTTAATACTAAAACAGTATTTTTTTCTACATGCTTGCTATCCTCCAAGGCTGCTGATAATTAAACCAGTGTCTTGACTGCCCATTTATTCCCTACTGGGTGGGGGTTACAGTGCTATTTTCTTCTCTCCAGCATAAGGGCAACCAGAGCTTATTCATTTCCATATTTGGGGAAAACTAGCCAGGGCAGCCATGAGGGGAATTTGCAGAATGGCAGTAAGTCCTCTTTCTGACACAAATGCCTATTTCCTGGGAAGCTCTGCTTTTATAGAAACATACACATCTCACACATGCTCCCCTCCAAGGGCTCTCACCACTGCCTAGGATGGTCTTGTCCATGCCTTGGCCAGCCTGTGGGTTGGTTCAGGTAAGGCATAATCCCACTATAGCACTGGAATGACAAACCCCATAGACCAGAAGCTATCTAACCTTTCCCCTAAACAGTCAACATGCCAGTCAAACTGAGATCATCGGGATCACAGTCAGGGCTTAGTCCCACCAAACCACAAAGCCACAGAACCAGTATATTGCTTGTTTATATCAGATAACCATCTAAGGAAAACATCTTATCAAAATAAATGTGAATTCTTACAGAAGCTTAGAACCAACTCAAAACTACATGCATCAACTCAAATCTCTCTTTCAGTCACAAATAGGAGCCAAGTGTTTGGAATGGACTGGGACCCAATGTAAATTATTAGCTAGTTTGCTTAAACTGAATCCTAGCTCAAACAACAGTGTAAACAGGGTACTCATCCTTGAAATATCTATTCAGCTTTTTTTCAAGACACATGCTGGCATGTACTCATAGAAACCCACAAATTGCTTTACAAGACATTTCAAGCTTCTTGAATCACTTAATTCTTACCATTGTCCCAGAAGACAAAATTAGTAATTAAAAAAAATTTTCCACATAAGATGTCTCAACCAGATGAAACATGTGCACCTGATGGCTTCAGTGCTTAGTTGTTTAAGAAGGTAAAACAGCAACTAACCCCTATATTCAGAGCCAGATCCAGCACTAGGGGACATAGGCAGTCACCAAAGGCCTGCTGGCTGGAACAGGCCCCTTCTGGCAGTGAGAGGGCATGCTGGCTGGGGGCAAGAATGACATTTACTTTTTAATTAAAAAAATTACATTTCATTTATGCCTGCTTACTGCTTCTGCTCGATGCATTAAATGAATGATGGAAGGTTAGGTAGGTGTGTAAAATGCCCAGGTTAGGGAAGACATCAGGCTCAAACTCTGCACCTGCAGTCCTTAGTGCATCCTCCTTTCAATGAGATGCCTAGTAACTATGACCCTTTCAGTGGTTTGCCATCCATTCTCTATTGCAATATTATCAGCTTACCATTTTTAATGTAACCTAGCCAATTTATTCTTCAAGGACAGCGGGCACTTTGGAGATTAAACACTGAAGTATAAATTTGTTTGCTAGCAGAAACCTCTTCATTAGCTACAAATCTCTAATGTGGACTTCTTCAGATGAATTTTACTTCTGTAGAGATTGTGCATATTGACTGATACTGAGTGGTCTTTTTTTGGTTTAAATGTTCTGAAATGGGCAGTTTTGTCATTATTGGGTCATACATTTTGTTTTCATTCCTTACTGGAAAAAATGTTCAGAACTACAAATTTAAAACACACTCTAACAAGTGGTGCTGCATTATAAAAGAAATATAATGTAATACAATCATTAAGGTAAATCAAAGAACACATGCATGTCTGCATGGTCCTAAAAATGTGTGCAAGGGGCCTATGATTTGAAAATACCCCAAAGGTAAATTTCATCTACCACTGGCCACATGCATTTTCTTTTAATGTGAGTTTCAAGGGCAGACAAGCTTACTGTCTGTTTTCATTGTGGGACTGTACTGTTTTGTTTAGCAAATTTCTATCAAAGTTTCTGCTATAAAATTTGAAATAAAAGTTTTAAATTAAATCCAAATATCTGTAATCATTGCAGAAGTAAAGGAGAAATCCAAATATCTGTAATCATTGCAGAAGTAAAGGAGAAAACAGTAGCACACTAACAATTTAAACAGTGTTGATGGTAACTGTGGAGAAACAGCCAAGTAATGGGTCACTGGAATGGCTGCAGGGTGGCTGAGGGGGGGGGGTCAACTGTGCGTGTGCGTGTGCGTGTGCGTGTGTGTGTGTGTGTGTGTGTGTGTGTGTGTGTGTGTGTGTGTGTGTGTGTGTGTGTAGGGGCCCCAGATTCATTACCTTGCCTAGGGCTACATTTGACCATAAACCATCTCTGCCTATATTGCTGCAAGTCTTTAATCATATTGAGTTACATTATATCACTGATAAATAAATAAATAAATAAATCCCAAACCATTTAAGATCTATTAGTTATTAAAAACTATTGTCTGTACTCAGTCATTTATTTGGTTATAAAAATATACTGTTTTAACTAGATGATTTTGTTCAGTAGCAAATTTATCAATGTCAAAATTCCAACCTGTTTTTCTGTAAGCAAGAGCAACACTAAATAAAGTCATTTCAATTAATTTTCTGCAATAATATAAACAAGAGTAAACAACAAGCAATTTTTTCTTTGGGCACTACTAAAGTGTTTTAATGGTTGCATGTGCCCTTTCTTTTTGAGGAGTTAAATACATGTTTCCTCCTAAGTGGTATATCCAGACCATTATACCCTTTATGATTTAGTTTCTCTTTGTCTTTTTGTTCAAATGCTTATCAGATTTGGTTAGCATTTTGTCTGGCAGAAGGGAAATGTGTCATTTGCTGCCCTTACTTTTCACTCCCTCCTTGGAATTGCTATTTGAAAGAATTTCTAGTAATCCAAAACTCAGGTATATATGGTCTGGAAGTACAATGACAGACATCACATATTTTGTGGATAATATTTTACTATGCTTTTAGAATCCTAGCATTGTCCTTCCAAAATTATTAGAAATAATAACATATTATAGTAAGCTTGTGGTCAGGCATTTATGCAGCTGCTTTTTTTAATAAATATGGCCAAAACCTCATCTTCATCTAATCATGGTAAAGTTTAAGTGCTGGGGAGTTTAGGATAGGTAGTGTTGGGTAGTGGAGTGTATATGTTTGGGGTTGCATGTTTAAGTGTATGTAGAGGCAAGGTGAGTGTGTGTGTGTGTGTGTGTGTGTGTGTGTGTGTGTGTGTGTGTGTGTGTGTGTGCGTGTGTGCGCGTGTGTGTGTGTGTGTGTGTGTGTGTGTGTGTGTGTGTGTGTGTGTGTGTGTGTGTGTGTGTGTCTGTGTGTTTGGTGAGCTTAAGCAGGGAATAGGCAAAGAGTGTGTGTGTTTCTGTGTGTCTGTGTATGGGTGAATGGGTTAGCGTATCCATGAGTGCAATCAGGTGAGGGTGGGGGGAGCTTTGTGTGTGTGTGTGTGTGTGTGTGTGTGTGTGTGTGTGTGTGTGTGTGTGTGTGTGTGTGTGTGTGTGTGTGTCTTTGTAAATGTGATTATGTATGTGTGCATGTGAGAGGAGGCCTGTTGTACCACCCCACTCCCTTATACTAATGAGCAAATCCAATACCATTGGTGGGAGTAGGGACACTAGACACCATGGGTAACTCCTTGTATTGTGCCATAAAGGCACATGAAAATTGCTGTGTCCAGCAACACATTGAAGAACTCTGCATATAGTTTTACTGTTGGGTGTTGTACCATCTCATCCTCCCCTTCATAGTCAAAGAAATGCTTTACTTTCCTCTCCCTCTTTTCCTGAAATGTGGTACTAACATCCAGTTTTTCTGCTATCTTTGTGGCTTCACCCATGGCAAGTTGAAATCCATTCTCTCTATAGTTCTTCAGCAAATCCACAGTTGGCATCAGCACTTTGACTTATGTAGAAATGTCAATCAATGGACTCTGCAGTACTTTGCCTGCACAATTTGCCTCTGTCAGCAAATCATACCAAACCACTAAACATGCAATGAATTGAAACAACATAATTTCTGAACACAGTCCCTTGCCTGTTGATCTGTTGTGGCATTACTTGTACAAAAACTTAACCTGTCTCCTGCAATGCTTCCACAACTGGCTACAGCTGAAATTGTACTTCCTTGAGGGAAATTATCTTGCATTCCAAGTGTGTCTCTGACAGTGGCTTCACAATGATGTTTATGTGCCGTTTTAAGATCTGCCATTGGCCCGTTGATGCTGAACAGAATACATAAATGTTCTGCAGCCATCCAAAGAATGACACTGCCTGTAGTGATGAATGTGCTCCATCACTAACTATAAGATTTAAATTATGGCAGGCACATGGCACATAAAAAGCTCCTGAATTCAGCTGTTTTGTCCAGGCCTACACTCCATCTTGTTTCCCTTTCATTTTACTGCCATTGTCACATCTTTGTCCTCAACAGCCATTAATGTCCAGTTGATGATGTTGCAGAGTCTAAAGAAGTGCTTCTGTAAGTCCTGCTCTGGTAATATCATTCACAGGCACAAACCCCAGAAAATGTTCCTCAACCATCACTGCAGTCCTTGAAATCTCCATATACCTAACTACTACAGTCATTTGCTCCTGATTGCTGATATCTGGCATGCAATTAAGAATCAGAAGCTCCTGGCATCCTTCACCTTCCCTACAATGATCCTGAAAGTAGCATTTGTGATCAGCTGGACAATTTCATTCTGTATGTCCTTCCCAAGATAATGATCCATTTCTTCATTATTCTTAATAAAACATAGATGTTCAGCCATGATGGAATCAAACAGTGACAGACACTGTAGCTGGCCCAAGAAATTGCCATTGCCATGTGTGTACAGGGCATTACTCGTACCACAGAATGGTATGTGTCATTCTACCAGATATTGGACAATAGCTATAATGCATTCTAACACACCACTCCAGCAAGTTATCTCTTTTTCAAACACTGCTTGTCTCCAATCATCCATTATCTGCCCACTCTTTAGTCTATTGTCCAGTTGCTTCCACTTTAACATACATGCTGCATGCTCTGGTGTTCAGTCATGGCAGTGTAAAGCTCTGGACATCTCTCTCCACACTCTATAACCACCTGACTGGAGAAGGTGGTTAGAATGTCCAAATAATTTGCATGTAAAGCATAACAGTGCATCTTTTGAGACAGACTATGTCAGCCTGGTGTATTTGCACTCTTCCCATTTGGCTGCATATGAAAATAGGTTTCTAATGTAAATATTTTCCATTCATTGACTGGGAACTGTGACAATATCACTTGCACTGGTCCATGCCTAATGACAGCTACCCTAAACTCATCCCTTATCAAGTTCCTAGATCTTAAAATGATATACCTGACACTCTCTACAAGTCACAAGCCATATCTATTGTCACTACAAAAGTATGGACCATTTCTGTATCAAACTCTGATGATCCTGGCAGCACCTCTAAGGTTGAATCTTCACATGTTGACATACTTTCTTCCATGGTAATGGCTGTAGGTCCACATGAGGCAGCCTATGGTGGAGCTTCAACAGAATGGACAAGTTCATCAGTGATATAGTGGAACCACAGTGGGAAAGTTGTACTACAGAACCACTGTGTTCTTCTGCTGCTAGACTTTTTGCTGAATCTCCCTTCTTGGCTGGCCACAGAAAAATTTCCCAAATGAACCTTTCTGTCTCTTTGTATCCTTTTTCCTCTGCTGCCGAAGCTATCTTTTTGCTGCTCCTGACAAATATATATGCTTCATTTCTAAATGGGAATGGAAGTAAAGCAGATTTACTGTATGTTCAGTCACCGGGTCTTTTTGTCTTGTTAGTAAAAAGAACTAGACTTCGGGTAAATGTTACACCACCACTTTTCAGTGACCTATCCTAAGCTACATAATGACAACTGAAACTTTAACCAAGAGGTTAACATTCTGAACAGTTATTCTAAGGATGATGGTATTTTCCAGATTGCAGGCATAAAAATCAGCATTACACAGAAACAAGCCCCATGTGACAAAAGTGGAATGTTACCCATCAAATTTACATAATGGACCCACTGAAGCAAACCTTCTGCTTTGAGGTTCCCACACCACAAAATCGAGACTACAATTTCAAGGCTAGCCATCCAGTATAAGGAATATGTTTCTTAACTGTAAGCTTAAGCTGCTAACCAACAACCTGTCCCTTAACACATTACCTATACCAATTGGCTTCTCTTCTTTCATACAGTCACTAAGTATACCTCATTTTTTTGCATCATTCTCCCAGCATCCTCTACCATATTCCAGTTGTACTCCTACAAAAATCACAATAAAAGGAAATAACCCCAAATATACAGTCTAACCAGGCAGCATTCTCATCCCTCTAACAGTACATCTTCATATGAAAGAGGAGTTTTACAAAATGTAAATGTTTGGTATTATCTGATTGACTTATAACTCATTGGCCCACATAATGACTGCAGTGCTAAGGCCTGACCAATACTACAATACATTCAGGTCAAGCAGAAAAACTGAAGCTGCCATGGTAAGTCAACTAGGAGCTATACAATTCATGGTGCAATGCACACCCAACAAGAAACATGAGCAGTTAAATCAATCTTGCAATGTAGGCAGAAAAACTGAAGAGAAACAAAGACCAGTAATTAAAAGAACTGTAGTACAAGCAGATCATAAACCAGGAAAATGGATTAACTTCCAAAAAGGTAGTATGGCTGCAGGCATAAAAGAATGGGCAGCCAAGATTGAATGCTGTTCATAAGGACAAACTGTACAACAGACATAACTGAAATGTATTACATCTCTGTTCTGTTGACATCTGTTACTATTGTACTGCAGGCAGAAAAACTGCAGAGTAACAGTGACCAATAGGCAAAAAGAATTGTAATGCAGGCAACAGGCATAATTACAAACTGATACAAACCATATCTCATAATGACTTTTGTCGACATCAGTTACTGGTGTACTGCAGGCAGAAAGACTGAAGAATGACAGTGATCAGCAGACAAAGAAAATTCAATGACAAAGGTCTAAATCACAGAGTTTTAAGACAAACACCAGACATTTGTTGGCAAACCTCAGGATATTCTACAAAACGATCCCCTTTTCATTTTCCTCCCCAGCCAAACATGTGAGGAGGCCCCAAAAGACTTAGACTATTGGTTTTACAAGCTGTCTAGAACAGGTAGCTAAAGCCTGAAAGAACAAACGGTTAGGTAGAAGGCCACAAGTTAAGGGAGCACACCAAATTATGAGGCAATACATAAAAATATATGGTGCAAAAGAAACAAGACTATTCACATTCTCATAATACAAATCAGCCAAAATTCAGGAATGCAGTGACAGAATGACAGCTACTGCATAACCTGTGCAACATCTTTATAAACCTAAGCACTGCCTCTCAACCTCTTAGCACAGAATTCTAACTGAAACTAAAATTATTGGTAGTATAAAGGCTTAAAATCAGGGAGTTACTTGAAACCCTAATTTATGAGGAACATAAAATATCAGGCAAACATTTGGACATTGACATACTCACAACCCCCAACCTCTTTGCACAAGAACTCTAGACAAAAGCATAGAACAAGGGAATGTACCATGTATCATGTGAAGAATATGAAGTCCGATTTTTAGTAGCATCCTTCCTCGATGTTGTGTGACAAAGCCACATTTTTGCAAAGGAAGACCAAATATATTAGGCAAACATTCTACAAAACTCTCACAGCCCCTAACCTCCAACTTCTATTCACAATAATTCTGGATAAAGCCAAAAATAATTACAGAGCAAAGACGTAACATCATTGATAACTTCCCTTAAAACTATCAACGTATACGTTTTGTATTGGGGTGCATTAAAATAATGCCTGTGGATTCTGTATCATTCTCACAGCCCCTAGCCCCCCTCCTAATCTCTCAGCACAACAGCTATAGACAATGCCAAAAATAATTGCAGAACAAAGCCATAACATCCGGGATAGTTTTAAACATTGCTATTATAAACTTATCTAATGGGTTTGCCTTAGATTACATTCAAACAACATCTCTACTTTCTGCAACATTCTCACAAGCACTATCCTCACAACCAACCTTTCAGCAAAATTCTGTACAAAGCGAACAAAAAATAAAAAAAAAATGACAGAAGCTTAATTAACATTAGTGATTTAAAACACTGGGCTTATGAGCTAACAAAGATGCTGCAATAACAGATTTTGGAGTAGTATGCTTTGTATAAACTCACATTTTGTGAGGAACATACAATACCAGGCAAACATTTGGACATTGTGCAACATTCTCACAGCCCCTACCCACCTCCTAATATCTTAGCAAAACAATTGAAGACAAAGCCAACAATCACAGAAGAAAGGCGTAACATCAGGGGTAATTTTAAACATTGCTATTTTAAACATAGATACTAGAATAACAGGGTCCACATTAGTATGCATTGAAACAATACTACATTCTGCAGAATTCTCACAACCTCTAACCCCCCCCCCCCAACATCTCAGCACAGTAATTCTGGATAAAGCCAAAAATAATTGCAGAGCAAAGATGAAACAACAACAGTGATGTTTAACATTCTTGTTTTAAACATTATTATCAACGTATAAAGATAATAGAACACACTTTGCATTAGAGTACATTACAGTAATGCCTGTAGATTCTGCAACATTCTTAGTGCCTATCCCCCAAGTTCCAACTTTTCAGTACACAAATTCTAGACAAAGCAAGAAAGTATACGACAAATGCTAAACATAAGGGACAACTTTTTAAAAAAATATTTTTATAACATTATAAAAATAACTAACTAAACAGGGTTTCCTATAATTTTGTATTAGTTTACTTCAGTCCTCAAAATTTTGCTTGAAAACCAATTGTTTTGAGAGACAGACCACAAATATCACGCAAATAGTCTGCAACACTCTCAAAGCCTGTACCTTCCATCATCAACCTCTCATGACAATAATTCTGAACAAAGTAAAAACTAAAATATTAGAACAAGACAAGGTTGGAACATTAGGGGTATAACATACTGGGCTTATGAACTAAGATGCTAAAATAACAGATTTTGCAGTACCATGCATTGCATGAACCCACATTTTTTGTTAGGAAAAGAAGAAAAATACCCTTACAGCCCCTACCTCCTCCTAACCTAACAATTTTCAATAAAGCCAAAAAGTAATTGTAGAACAAAGGCATAACATCAGGGATAGTTTTAAACATTGCTGTTATAACTTTAGAAACATTTATAGAACTGGGTTGGCATTAAAACAATCCCAGGGATTCAATAAACTTAATGTAGGCTTTGAGCAGAGCCTACACAAAGTTTATGTGTTTGCATGACTGTGGATGGAGCGAGGTAGTGTGCAATGCATATTAATAGGGTGCAGTGCACCTAAGATATGTTTCTTGGCTCGCAACAGTGTTGCTGGCAGTGACACCTTATAAGCAAACATGGATAGCAATTCCATGTGAAAGGGGGAATCTATGGTGCACAGATTTGTATAGAATACCACAATGATCACCGGGGCTTTACATATGGCAAAACCTTGTCAGTGAATGCAGATAGCAATTCCGTATAAGGAAGAGCACCTATGGTGCATAGATTTGTGCTGTCATTGTGTTAGTGCAACAGATCTGCACAGAGGCCAACTTAATAAAAGTACAAATAACCTGTAGTAGGGACATATCTAGCATAGATGTCACATATAAATGTGTTAGAATGTAATACTCACAACCTCTTACAGCAACAAATGTGGACAAAGCCATAATAGTGGGGGGATAAAGGGCCAGAAATAAGAATAGATTTTTAATATTGCACTGACAAACTTAGGAAGTGGATAGAATATATATGTTATACATTAGCATGAACTTTGTGAAGGGCATGAAGTTTGAAACTCAAATGTCAGTTATCAGTTTGTCAGTTATCAGTTTTTGACTACACTCTGCAATGACATGGCATTGACTTGCCAGGGAAAAAATGTTATGAAGAAAAGATCACAAATATGAGACAAAAACCTGGACATTGTGTACAGATCAGGACAGCTGAGAGATGCATTCAAATGTATGTAATATTGAGTTACATCAGTCCAGAGATCATCCCGGTGATATGGCAAGGAGCCACATATTTGATAAGGAAAACATCTGGACATCCTGGGAATATCTGGACAGTTGAGAGGTTTGAATATGAAGTATATGGTACAAGCACAGTACAGGACAGTGTACCTACACTGCAGAGTATTGTGAAATCCCATTCCTAACATTCTGTACTGAAGCTGTGTTAATGATCTGTAAAAAAACATGGGACTGCCATGTAAAATGATCATCCAGGGGAAGTTTGTGTATTGAATAGGGACACAGATGAATTTTAGGAATGAAAACAGGCAAACAGCTGTCAATTGTCCAGATTTTCGCCTCATATTTTTGGTATTTTCCTCATAAAATTAGTGGTTTTCTGGAAAATCACTGAGATCATCTGAGGACCGAAGTCACCAAGTAATGGCATACATTTGAGTTTCAGACTTCAAATCCTTCAGAAAATGCATGTTAACACAAGCCATGTTACTCTAGCAACTTACTAAGTTTATAAGAGCAATATTAAAAATCTGTCCCTATTTTTGGGCTTTTGTTCCCCCATTTTGTCAGGCTTTGTCCAGATTTCTTACACTTAGAAGTTGATAGGTATGGCAAACAGTATGGGTGAAACAACTGCATGCACAGCAGAGAAGGGCATGTCAATGGAAGATGGTTGTAGCAGCAACACCAAACACATATATATATGGTACACTATGGACTGCACAGTGAAAATGTGGTGTCTGTGATTGTCACACAAGGTAACATAACAATGGGGAGGATGTGTGTGTGAGATAAGCATCCTTACATGAATATTGCAGAGGACATCTATCATGGATCTGATGTACAATTGGGATAGGGTGCATATTTGGAAGGCTGTGCAAATGAGTGTACTCTCAGCAAAGGTCTCCAGCAAGGTGGTCAGCAGTAAAGGATCATGGCAAACATGTAAAGAACCAATCAAAATCATGGACAATATCAGAATAATACCACCAGTAATCCCATGCCTCTGCATAACATATATGATGCAGAGTGATAACAGAGGAGCCACACACACACACACACACACACACACACACACACACACACACACACACACACACACACTTCACAACTGTTATGAAACATCTACACTCTATGAGGGTAAACACACACACTGTCTTGGTACTGTAATGTCTACAGGAGGTATTACTGCTATACCTGTATGTGACAGTATGGTCAGTACAGGCTACTTGCCTTCTGTACATGGCATATATCTATGGCACAATCCTTACTGTCACAAATGATATACATGCCATTAATGTTGTCAAACACCTATGCATGCAGTGTGTGCATAAGGTAAACAGGTAGTACACAAGCAACTGGTGTAACAACACTCTAAGGCCAAAAAAACTGCATCAATGGGCCCAGAAAATATCCCAGAATGTTGTCCAAATAGCATGAAACATGAACTATCAGCCCCTCTGGAATTGCTATTTAACTGTAGCCTCCAAACAGGCTTCATGCCTCATGAATGGAGAACAGCAACAGTCATCCCTCTGCACAAAGGTGGCCTATCCACTGACCCTGGAATCTACAGACCCATAAGTCTCACTAATCTTATATGTAAAGCCATGGAAAGAATTATCATGGAAATTATCAATAGTGATATAGTAATCCTCCAGACACTGGACCCAACCCAGTTTCATTTTGTCAAAAGAGGACATGCCTACTCATCCTGGTTGACTTCTTTGAGAAGATCACCAAAGCGATGGATGAAGGCAAAATGGTTCACACTGCCTACCTTTACCTGGCCAAGGCATTTGATTCAATAACCCACTCAGGCATTGTTGACAGACTTAGGAGGTTAGGTACAAACCCATGTATCACCTGGTGGATAGCCAACAGCTTCACAGACAGACCCCATGAAGTTTGAACTGGGGAGTTCACCTCTACAGAGAGATCAGTCACAAGTGGAGTCCCTCAAGGATCTGTCCATGGACCACTCCTTTTTGGCATTTACCTCTCTGAAGTCAAGGCCAATGTCAATGGTCTTCGGCTGACTACATTTGCAGATGATTGCAAACTAGGAGCTGTCACTGAATCCCATACTGACACAAATGTTCTCCAGGAAGGGCTGACACAGACAAATAACTGGTGTCTGAGCCATGGACTAAAATTAAATGACAAGAAAAAGATAATAGCATCTGTCAGGAAATCATCCACTCTGGTTACTATCATATTGACAACACACCCTTTAGAAATTACCAATAGTTATGGATACACGTAGACAGTAATCTAGCCTTTGCCATCAACTGCCTACAGTAGTGAGGAAATAATTCTACCTTGTGCAATTTATAAACAAAGGTATGTCATCTAGATTCAACTCTTTGTTCCACTGTATTCCACATTCATCAGATCATTGAGTACAATGGCCCCTTTGGTATTTACCTAAGCAGGCATATTGAACAATTGGAATGTCCACAGAAGTTCCTCACTAAATGAATACAGGGCATAAGTAAAATATCCTATGCAGACTGCTTCAAGGCCCTATCCCTTTATTCTGTCTCCTAGAGGTTTTTAACAGGAGATCTATGCCTGGCATACAGGGCATTGTCAGAACCAACTCTGATGGACCTCCTGCATATCCACAAAATAAACAGCAGCAGAATTACCTGTTCTAAAGACTTAAACCTTGCCTGTGATATAAATAGGACCTGCTGGAGAGACAAGTATGTATCCCAGAGACAACCCTATCTCTGGAACATGCTTCCCATCCATGTGAAGCAGAGTTCCTTCCTAACTCAATTCAAGTGCAATTTGGACTATTGGATGGGGAACAGGAAAATCATCCCTGGTTTGGCACTGATGTCCCTAACAGGTACAGACAACCTGTAAATGGTTCATCTCCCAGGCTCCTGATAGTAAATGTTTCATCTCCCAAGCCCCTGCTTAAACTTATCAAGGGTATCAGAATTTATCTGAGATTCAGGATGCATAGTTAGGCTTAAAAAGTGCCTTATGGTCATTAGTCTAGTAAACACCTATGAACCTATTGTTGTTACACACCATCAAACAATCATGTATATTCCCCAGAAAGAATATCTAGGTATGGCCAATAAGCTGTGTGACAGCACACTGAGACAAAGGTGGTACACCCCAATTACACATCAGCAGAAGATGTGTAGGGAGGTACATGAAGAAGGGTGCATTGTACACAGTTATTGGTGTGATGAAGTCTGGGAACCATGAAGTCATTATGGCCTCTGATGTGCATATCCTTCACATACCCAGTACATTGTTACATTCAAGGGAGTAGTCAGCACTGTGATGACATGCTGGTGGATGGACCACTTAGCCTCTACCACAGAACACAGGTCACAGAACTATAGGTCTGATTATAGGGTGTAATATCTACTTATATTTGGGTGGTGTGTTTGTTTCCTGATTCAACAAATCTCTCCATGTGTCTCATCAATGCAGGTGTTGCCATGGGTGTGGCAGCAGTCTCTGGTATGTGTTGATACTGTCAGTATTATACAATATCACAGTTGGAGTCAATGATTTCAAACAAGTGGTAGTCCTTCAGGAAGCTGTTTGGACACAGCATATGTATGTTATCTGCAATGTCCATCACTGTACTGATTGGTAGGAAAGGACCTAGCAGACACCCTAGATGTACCAACCTGGTCACTGGACGTGAGATATAAGTCATGTCACACATTTCAACATAGTGAGATGCTACGTATGTCATATACTGGTCAATCCATTTGGTGATTTAGCTGTTTATGTACACATATGACAGTGTTTATTGAATATTTCAGTGTAGATTTTTGTCAGATTCCTTGACCTGTTCAAGTTCTACATGATAATACTGTTCATGCATGCCCTCGATGACCTCTTTGAGGATAACTTTCAGATGTAATGGACCTGATGTAGCAGAAACAACTCACACAGGTCTGTTGCACACAACAGTAATATTACTAGTGTACATGTAGAGGATGTCCGTGATGACATGTTGGTCTACCTCACAGTGGATGACAGTCAGGATGTCTCTATACATGGATGCATCAGGTCCTGTCCCCTAAACTCAGGTGGATGCATGTTGATGTACACCCTTGTATGGGAGCATAGACCATGTGGAGGGTGTGCTGAACTGTGTATTCAACCATATTAGGAAGGTGTATGTGCTGGGTTATGCCATAGGTGATCTGTGATGTTGTCACAGCACATTAATTCCTTGTAATAGGCCTGGATGAAGGTAAGTCAGTGCATACTGCCTATTGTGATGTGGCTTAGCGTTTTGACACAATAACACATGCAGGTATCATTGAGAAAAAACCCAAGCTAGAAATTAAACCTTATATCAGTTAATGGGTAAATAATTGTCTCACTAACAGAATACATCATAGGTTCATAGGTAGGTACTGGGCTATCTGCCCAAAGGCATATATTAGCCCCGCCACATTGTGCGATATTCACCGCCCCTTTGGTTAGTTCCCTAGGCCCTTGATCTAGTAGCTAGTACCCTTAGCCCCTATCTAGTAGAGCTGTTGGTATGATCCGTGGTGTGAACTTTCTGTTACCCATCCACTTGTCAAGGTTCCTCTTGAAGAGTGATAGTGAGGGGCTCTGTCTTATGTAGATCGGGACCTTGTTCTATAGCAAGGGAAGTCTTATGACATAAGTCATATGAAAGTTGGTGAATCAACCGGTACCAGTAGAGCTGTCACTACTGGCAAACCCCAGTGCTTGTCCCTTCACTGCTTGAATTGTATTTCTCAACAGTTCAGGCTGAAGCTTATGGTCTTTACCTTACAAAGTTTGCTGAATCTTGCATATTGTGTGTAATCATTAAGTCCACCAATGGTGATAAGATAGTACAGGAGGAGCTAACACGCACAACTGAAAGGCGACAAAGGCACATGAGCTACAAATAAATGCAGAAATGTGTGTTTGTAATGTTGTCTGTCTAAAAAGTGAAGTTACACGTTAATCACAGCATTGCAATAGTCCTGCTATGCAGAAACCCAGTGATACAAGTACTGGGAATACATTTAAACAGCAATCTGAACTTTGACCATCAACTGTCCACATTGCTATTGAATGCTTATATTGTGCACATCCTAAGTCATGTCATCATATTGATAAGTTAGGATTGTATGACTGCACTGTAGTCAAACCTCATTACAGCAGTAGTTGAGTATAATGCGCTTTTTTACATGTGCCTCACCAGACACATGTCGCAGCTGGAGTGACCACATGGATTTCTCAGCAAGATAACACAAGGTCTACACACCATACCATGATGTATGTCAATAGACTGAAATCCATGTCACTGCAAATTTTGTTGTATAGTATGAAGTGATTTCAGTCTGGCCCTGCCCTGGTGGGAGTACTGCATATCAAACATGTGATATAGTTGATGACATCAGCAGTGTCTGTTGAGGAGAAGATAATGTCCCACATGCCAGTGTAAAATGCAAATGCTCTCTGTAATGTCAAGCAACAGCTCACACACACATACACACACAGTCAACTGCAGTAAGAACAGAACCCCTTCCTATCTAAGTACACAGACTACAGAACAAAGTACTTTATGCAAGCTCCACAGCTCATGTTCGACTTGGAGTGTCTCACCCAACACTTTATAGCTGATGACATCAGCAGTATCTCTTGAGGAGAAAATAATAATGCCCCACAAACTGATGTAAAATGCAGTCAGCAATGTCAAGCAACAGCTCTCTCTCTCATTCTCTCTCTCTTTCTCTCTCTCACACACACACACACACACACACACACACACACACACACACACACACACACACACACACACACACACACACACACACACACACACACACACACACACACACACACACACACATACACACAAAGTTAACTGCAGGGAAAATAGAACCCCATACCTATCTAAGTACACAGACTAGAGAACACAGTACTTTAAGCAAACACCACAGCTCAAGATTGACTTGGAGTGTGTCAGACAACACTTTATAGCTGATGGCATTAGAAGTGTCTGATGATTGTAAGATAACAGTATCCCCAGCATGCTCGGTTTATGTCACAGGTTAGGTTGAAAACCCTGGGGTAAATTATAGCTGTCCCATTTGAATTGCAGATATCCATAATTTACAAAAGGCCAGGGTCTGAGACTGCTTAGCAGGGCAGCCATAGGCCACCTCTCAGCAGCCTGCATGATACCGAGTACAGTGACAGGTATGTCAAGCTTTCCATGTATGTCATGTTTGGAGGCCTGGGAGTTTCCAAGGCACAACCCTGTGCTCTCTTCAATTGCTGCAGGTGTCTGGTGAGGTATAGAGATATGTGAGCATTGTACTCCATCCCAGTCTTGGATGTGATGTCCAGTTGTATGATGTGTGCAATGCAGATTTTTTTTTGTGTCACCATTATGGGCTCATAATGATGAAAGTGTAGATTGTTATCAACATGTGTTCCCAAGTGTCACAATACTGTGTTTGAGCTTGGGGGGTGCTATGTATATCATAATTAGCATGGGTAATTCACTGACAAAGGTGACAAAGAGTCATTGTATGCTTAAAGTTCAGTCAGTGAGTTTGTCATCAGACATCAGTCTGTATGGGACTCTATATGAGTGTGCCCAATTAACAATCATCTGAAAACATAGTAAACCACAAACCATCTACTGTTGCCTGTGCTTCAGGGAAGTATTTCCCAAACAGTTAAGGGCCCAGCACAGATCCTTGTGGTACTCCAACGGTGAGTTGGCTGGTGGTGGAAGTGCAGTCTCCACCTTTGACAGAGTGTGTGTTCTGTTGTTGAATCAGTTGACTCCCCATCTAGTATTGTATGGCCTAATTCCCAGATAGAAGCTGTTCACTATGAGGCATGAATAGAGGATAGTTTCAAAGGCCTTGGATAACTGAACAAAGGCAATATGTTCTTTTATCCCTCATCCAGGTCTTTGGGGTCAGTATCCAAGAAGTCCACAAAGACCAATAAGCAAGATTTAACCTTGCCAAACCCAAAATGGGTAGGGTTAAGTGTGTTGAAGATCATCTCTGTACCTTTGGATTTGGTCCATGCAGACTCTTGCAGTAGCTGTGCAGATAAGGCTTTTTAAGTGTATGGGTCAGTAGTTGTAGCAATACCAGAATGTGCATTGCATAGATTACAACATTTAATATTACATTTCGTAGTGTGGCTGATATATTTGTGGAAAGATTTACTATCAAAATGTGGAAAATCAAAACAATTTTCCACCTTTTGATCAAATCAATTTTCTGAATTTGGTAATACAAAATTACCAAAATGTTGGTAACGGTAACCACTGAATTGACATTTGAACACCAGAAGTTCCAATGTTGAAATTCTGTGTTACCATTAAAGTTTTTGCCAGGAGGCAAATGTCCCTGCACCCCCACACCCCCTGTATATTATATATTCCAACTTTGAGATTGCACTACAGTGATGAAAAGGGTAAATTTCAAAATCACCACTGTACTGCGATCAGTCAGAATGTCAAATGCTCATTAGCAAATGTACACTACTGTTTACTAATCTGCATTCAAAGATTTTTCAGAATGGCATTACAGAAATTGGAAAAGATGCATTTGACCATCCTAGTTTCATGGAAGTGCCATTCCACATTTTGATAGGAAACCATGTGGAAAAAAGTACTGAGACCCTAGGGTTGTAGTGCTAGGAGGTAGTGAACACATTGGGGTATTTTAAATTTATGACATACAGTTAGATATGACCTCAGCTTGTAATATTTCTACATGTACTTTCATGTCATACAAAGGAGGTGGAAAGTAAACAGCAGAAACACAGCATAATATATACATGTTCATAGTGCAAAGAGCAGCAGGTTTGTGTGATGGTTAGCAAAGTGTATACACATGCAAGAAACACTTACTGAGTCTGTGGAAAACATCTACTACTTAACTGACTATATGGCAGCAGGTTTTAATGCAGTGATGCATTCCTTTATGAGGCCAGATGGTCTGGGTTGGAATACAGATGTATATAATATTTCTAACTACTTTTGCTTTACAGTTGGTGCTCGTTGGTGTGTGATGCACACCATTGCACAATAATGCCTTAAAGAAAATAAATGGGGGAGATAGGACAGTAGTGAAATGGGGGTGCTAAATGCTGACAGTTAGTATTGTGTCTCTGGAATACCCCTGCTACTTAATTGACTCTGTGGTGGCACATGTTAATGGAGTTAATGCAGTAATACAGTCCTTTTTGGGAACAGATGGTACTGTCTTCAAATGCAACTTAATCTAACAGTTTTAAGTAATTTTGTATTACTGTTGCTGCATGTTGCTGTGTGATGTGCACCATCATGCAATAATGTAATAATACCTCCCTGGACTACATGAAAAGAGACATGGAGGAGCTCTTGGATTATGTAACCCAGGTGGGTATGACCCTAGCACTGAACAGCATCCTACCATCACCCAGAATGATACCACAGTGCAACTAGAAAATTATTGATTTTAACAATTGGCTAAGTTTCTGGTGTAATTCTAAGGGGATCCAGCATCTGTCCCACTTGGGGTGACATGACTGACAGACCTTGATGCTTTGCCAGAGATGGCCTCCATCTGCAAACCCTGGGCTTCTGGATACTGGCCAAGCCTCTTGCCACCCCTATAGTGCCTTTTTTAGGTGGTGTTCCAAAGACCAAATTACCACCATAACAGCTATAAATAAATGTAATTCAAGGGTCATGCTGCTCAATGCTAGAAGTCTAATTCTCAAATTGCACTCACTCAAAGCACTCCTTAAAATGGAGAACATCTACATTTGTGCTGTAACAGAGAACTGGTTCAAGGCAGCAAAAAGCACCCCTGCACTACCAGGCTATAACTCATTCCACACCTTTCAGCTCCAGAACTTGGACCGAAGCTCCAAAGGCAGTGGTGTTTCCATATTCATAAAGGATGCACACACCTCCAGACTGGTAGCCCAGCACAATGCATCAGAGATACTTCAGGTGCAGCTAACATTCGGTAAGACAGCGATTCAGGTCATAGCCTTTTATAGGACATCAACCATGTCCCAAGAGTAACACTCCACATTCCTAAGTAGCCTGGAGAATATTAGGGTCCAACTTAACACTCTTATACTGGGTGACTTCAACTACCCCTCCATTAACTAGGAAAACTACTAATGTACGAACATGTACACAAATGCATGGATATTGCCATACCACATAGAACCAAGATGCTCTCCTCCAAAAAAGGAAGCCAATCTGGTGGTCCCCTGCCATAAACCAACTCTATAACAGAGGAGGAAACTGATGCAGAATAAGGTGAAGTCCCAAGACTGGAAAAACTCCCTTATCAGCCGCAACAAAATGTTGAGATCCCTCATCAAATACTCTAAAGCTAGCTATGAAAACAGAATTGCAGGAGATAGTAAAGACAACCACAAGGCCTTCCATAGTTATGTAAAGAACCTCCACGACAATACCCATATTTGGTCTGAGCATAATGGTGCTTCCTATACTGAGACAACAGATATTGCCAATATACTGGCTGACAGATTCAGTGCCAACCCCCCAAAGGACCAATCACAATACCAGTAGATTGCCAGGTACCCAGTATTACTGCAACACAGGTTAAAACAACACTGTCCAGGGCCAATAATACAGCTTCTATGGGACCTAACAATATCCCTGGCTGTGTTCTACATGAACTACAGAGTGAACTGGCACCTCACCTGTGTGCCCTGTTTAATCACAGCCTCACCGCAGGCTTTGTCCCTACAGAATGGCACACTGCTTTAGTCATCCCTCTCCACAAAGGAGGAGCGACTACAGACCCTGGGAACTATTGCCCCATTAGCCTGACAAGTCTGATAAAGCTATAATATGCATCATCATGGACATAATAAACAAGAATATAGGGAATCTCCAAACTCTGGATCCCACACAGTTTGGTTTTGTAAAGGGTAAATCATGCCTGTTCAACTTGGTCAACTTCTTTGAGTCAGTCACCAGAGCTGTGGATGAAGACAAGGTGGTTCATACAGCCTACCTTGATCTGGTCAAAGCCTTTGATACCATTCTCCACTCAGGTAGGCATCAACCCCTATATCACTAGGTGGGTTGCAAACTGGCTCACAGATAGAACCCAGAGTGTGAAAATAACTGACTCCAAGTCAGACTGCCAACCAGTCATGAGTGGAGTCCCACAGGGATCAGTCCTGGATCCTCTTCTGTTTGGTGTCTACTTCTCAGAAGTCCAGTCCAACACAAAGGGACTCTGGATGACAAAGTTTGCAGACGATTGCAAGTTGAGAGCCATTATTAACTCCCCAAGTGATGTTGACATCCTACAGAAAGGTCTTACTGAGTCTGATGACTTGTGTCAAAACCATGGCCTTAAGCTCAATGCCAAAAAATGTGTCATCATCCTCTTTGGGAAAAACCTAGTTCCCATGAACTACCACACTGATGGTGGTCCACTGAACACAGAAGGTGTTATATGAGATCTGCGAACACAGGTTGACAGCAACCTCTCTTTTGACCACCACACTGTAACTGTGATCAGAAAGTCCTTCTATGTGTCACATCTCATTGCTAAGGGTTTTGCATCCAGGAAGAAAGACATCATTGTCTGCCTCTACTCTTCCCTCATTAGGCCAATCATTGAGTACAATACCCCATTTGGCATGTACCTCACTAGACACCTGAAACAACTGGAGAGGCCACAAAAGTACCTGACAAAGATGATCCTAGGCTTTAAAAACTTGTCCTATGTGGACAGACTCAAAAAACTCCAACTATTCTCTGGCTCATATCGCCTACTTAGAGGCGATCTCTGCTTGACTTATAAAGCTATGTCTGACCCAGCTCTGTTTGAATGCTACATCTAAAGAAATCCCAATCCCTCCGCACTACATGCTCCAGAGGCCTCAACCTCATTACTACAATCAACAGAACATGCTGGAGGGACAGGTTCATAACCCTGAGACTACCCATGCTATGGAATAAACTTCCCATACAAATCAAACAGAGCACCTCACTGGTGGTCTTCAAGAGAAATCTTGATGAGTGGATGGGAAATGGAAAATTCACCCTGGAGATCACTCCATTGGCTCTACTCAATAGAGACACTGGAAACTAAGGTCGGGTGGCAAGTTGCCACAGTAATCCTATGGGCTAGGCTTGCAAAGGCTCCAGGGCCATTAGCTTAGTACTCACCTATGAACCACCTATGTACCAATACACTTGCCCAACATTTCCTGGAATTCATTAATTCCAATGCTTTGGACCAGCTTGCTCTTACCACCACTAGAGGTAGCAACATCCTTGACCTGGTCATTACTAACATGGGTGATCATTGCTCTACACCAATAGTCAACTCCTCCCTGATTAGATCCAACCAAAAACTAATCACCTTGGAAATCCACATCCCACCCATCCACCCCCACAAAGGTAACCACCATGAAAAACTTCTCCAATGCTAACTTTGGGCTCCTAAAAACAGAGGTGGCTAACTTCCTAGCAACCATGCAAATGGAGAATAGTTGCATGACTGCTGAATCATACACCAATGCTCTCATCATGGAACTTATTAACAGAAACATTGAGAACCTCCAAACACTGGACCCTACCCAGTTCGGCTTTGTTAAGGGCAGATCATGCCCTCTAAACCTGGTGGACTTCTTTGAGATTCTTTGAGACAGCTACCAAGGCTATGGATGAGGGAAAGGTGGTACACACAGCCTAGCTAGACCTCTCAAAGGCCTTTGACACCATTCCCCATTCTGGTATTATAGACAAGCTCAACAGCCTGAACATAAACTCCTACATCACAAGATGGATTGCCAATTGGCTCATTGACAGAACCCACATGGTGAGAGTTGTGGGAGCTAGGTCCGACTCTAAACCGTTTACAAGTGGCATTTCCCTGGGCTTAGTCCTGGGACCCCTCCCATTCGGCATATACTTCTCAAAAGTACAGGCAATCACAGGAGGGCTATGGCTGACCAAGTTCACAGACGACTGCAAACTAGGGGCTATAATTGACACTCTGGCTGACACAGACATCCTCCAAAAGGGTCTCACTGAGACAGAAACCTGGTGTCAAAATCATGGCCTCAAGATAAATGCCAAAAAGTGCACTGTCATCCCCTTTGGAAAAAACAAAGTACTCACAAACTGCCACATAGGTGGTAGTCCCCTAACTACGGAAGATGTAATAAGGGATCTGGGGACCCAAGTAGATAGTAATCTCACCTTTAATAATCACATTGCCAAAGTGGTTAGAAAATCCTTCTATGTGACCCAGCTAATCACAAAAGGGTTCGCATTCAGATCAAAAGAGGTCATTGTGCCCCTCTACTCATCACTCATCAGACCCATCATAGAGTACAACGCCCCATTTGGGATGTACCTTACAAAACACCTGCAACAGCTGGAAAGACCACAGAAGTACCTCATCAAGAGGATCACTGGCCTCAAATGGATGCCCTATGCAGCTCGACTGAAGAAACTCCAGCTGTACTCAGTTGCATACTGCCTACTCAGAGGTGATCTCTGCCTGACATACAAGGCCATGTCCAACCTAGAATTGATGGACATGCTTCACCTAAAGAAAATCATATTCCCTCGAGCCACATGCTCTAGGGATCTAAACCTCACCACAACAATAAATAGGACATGCTGGAGGGATAGATTCCTGTCCTAGAGACTTCCCATGCTTTGTAACAAGATTCCAATCTACATTAGGCAGAGCTTCTTGCTAACACTCTTCAAAAGGAACCTTGATGAGTGGATGGGAAACAGAAAGTTTACCCCGGGGATCACTTCAGTGGATCTGCTGGACAGATGCACAGCGAACTAATCTAATGGGAGGGCAAAAGACAACACATTCTGGCTAGGCTTATAAATGCCTTCGGGGAGATAGCCTAGTACCTACCTATGAACCTATGAACCTATGTACAAACACGTACACAAATGCATGAATCTCGCCATACCCAACAGAACCAAGACGCTCTCCTCCAAAAAAAGGAAGACAATCTGGTGGTCCCCTGCCATAAACAAACTGTACAACAGAAGGAGAAAACTGATGCGGAATAAGGTGAAGTCCCAGGACTGGAAAAACTCCCTTATCAGTCTAAACAAAAGTGGAGTTACCGCATCAAATCCTCTAAAGCTAGCTATAAAAACAGAATTGTAGTAGATAGTAAAGACAACCACAAAGCCTTCTATAGTTATGTAAAGAATCTCCATGGCAATACCCAGATTTGCTTTGAGCTACTACACAATGGTGCCTCCTATAACAAGCCAACAGATATTGCCAATATACTGACCGAAAAATTCAGTGCCGACTTTATCCCTCTTCCCCCCAAAGGACGAATCACAATGCCTGTAGACTGCCAGGCACCCAGTACTACTGCTGCACAGATTAAAACAGCACTATCCAAGGCCAATAATACAGCTTCTGTGGGACCTGACAATATCCCTGTCTGTGTTCTACATAAATTACAGAGTGAACTGGCACCTCAACTGTGTGCCCTGTTCAATCACAGCCTTATCTCAGGCTTTGTCCCTACCGAATGGCGCACTGCTATAGTCATCCCTCTCCACAAAGGAGGAGTGACAGCAGTGCCATAAATTCTCCAGAAAAGGTACAATACAAAGTTGAAAGACTGAAACTGCCAGTTTTGCTGTACCAGCTTCACAAGTGACTACAAAGACTTTTCAACCATCTACAGAAAAGCAGCCTGGCCATCTGCCTCTCTGTTGACTGGTAAGAAACATTTTCTGTGTTACATACAGTATGAATGCCATAGAGGTAATAATAATAATAACAGAATGAAATGTATATACAGCATATTAGCAATTGTAAAACCTTATTATGGCAAGTTAATAGTAAGGCATTATGCAAATGGATTACAATATTTGACTTTTATCTAAAACAAAATCGTGTGGTATAAAAAAATGTTTATTGTGTGTACAATGTCATAAAAATACAGTGCATGCCACTATTCAAAAGTTAAACAGTACAGACAAAACTTTTAATGGTAAAGAACCAAGAAAAGTTAATATGCTGACATATTCAAATCAGTTACTGATAAAACCTCTAGTACATTTTGTTACACAAAAATGTAATAAACTTCTAAAAGACAGACACAATGAGTTCAGGAAGCTTAGACAAGATATGCATACATCTTTTCAAAGTGCATAGGAGTTTTAGATTCAGCAGAACAGGTCACTGAAAAATATCAAAACGACCATGCAACATTACAAAAAAACTTTTCAACAGCCGTTACAGGATAAAAAAAATAAATTAGCTAAACTGATCGAGACTGACTTCCTGCATACTCAGCTAATCTGTGCAAAAAAATATGTTTTATAATATGTTTGTGTTTTAAAAATGGTTAAGCATACATGGTAGAATAGTAAAATCTAGACAAATCATTCTCACATGTTTAAAACTTCCATTCAGTTAAAGCAAGACATTTATCAGTACTACAGTAAAGTAGAGCATATGACTGCCATTCTTAGTATAGTCAAAAGGTAAACAAAACTGTTCTAGTGTAAAAAATTAAATAAAAATAGTTAATAAGAGTAAAGATTTAAAGTCACAAGACTGACATGCTTAAATAAAGATTTAGTCACGAGACTGACATGCATGTATTTTCTTTTAATCTAAAATACATCTGTTACAATGCACAAGAATAACAGGCAGACAACAGCAAATATAAATAATGTAAATATAAACATATGTTAGTTAAGCTAATATCTATTTTGTTTTTTACATTTTTTTATAATTGTATAGTAACACCACACCACACAGTTAAAGTTCTAAATTTTAAAAAGAAATAAAGTCACAGATGGTATTAGTCAAACAGTTTTGTAAAATTCATGGCAGGGCAGTTAAATAAATAAATAAATCCATGTAAGCTAATTGTAAAATAATGTCTATTTATGTACTATAAATGAATAGTTACGCAAATCACAAATACCTATTCCCCCGGATTCACGAATCCTCTGTGTAAGTCTAATTAAGTCTTACTCGGAGGCTGCAGTTGAACGGTATGACATCAGCGTGCCATGAATATTCATGAGGGCATGCTAACTCTACCCCAAGTCGAACACGGACCGTGCAGGAAAGCAGGGGGCATGGCCAACTGCCGAGCAGTCTAAAGGTCCACGCCCCTGCAAGTGTCTGAAATGCAAAATGTCAACACACAAGAGCGAGTCCGCTCAAATGTCCATGTACCCAACACCACACTCCCTGACATTGTAAACCCCCAGCACAGTTGTAAAAAGTAAAGCATTAATATATTTCACTAATTCCCGATATAGCTGCCCGTATTTGCGCATGTGTGCGCGGGTGTGCCCACTGCTTAGCTGCAAGTAGCAATCTCGACATGGAAGAGCATGTTAAGGAATGTTTATGCAAATTACACCAAATAGTAATAGCATAGTGGTAGAGCATTCGCACAAAGAGGAGGCATTCATGGTTCGAGTCCCACCACTCCCCGACCTATTTTATGTTCAAAATAAGTATATGAAATAATCCCTGACATATATGATTAAACATTTACTAAAAATCATTGAAATGGCCTATGTATCAGTGAACAAAATGTATATTTATTAAGGAACCTGACATATAATTGCCCATAGTTAAGCAGCAATTTACCCAGCTCAATATTGTTGCCCGTAGTTAAGCAGCGCTTTACCCAGCGCAATATAGTTGCCCGTAGTTAAGCAGCGCTTTATCCAGCACAATGTAGTTGCCCATAGCTGAATAGCACTTTACCCAGCGCAATCGGTTTGCATGGAGATGTGCACTGCGCCAACCGTCGGGCAACATGGAGCAACATAGAGCAAAGTTGCTTAAACACAGCCACACCCCCTAACCTGTCTGGACAGTAGTAAAATAAAAAGCAATGACAAGGTTCGAACCCAGGACACTGTGCACCATAATCAAAGTACTGAACCACTAAGCCATGACAGCTTAGGATAAACATCCACTGTTAACATATATATATACTTATAAATGGTAGATTAACCATTGCCAAGCAGGTCTGCAGTCAGCCGAGAATATTCAAAAATGGCCAATCACAAAAAAGTGTGCGAAATGCGGCATATTTAAGCTCCATAGGTGGGAATACTTGCCATAACTGATTGTAGCTCACATCTGCAGTTAGAATGTCTGGTGCTGGAGAGAGAAGTCGCTTTTGAGTGCAATGCTGGGGCATCAAGGAGTCAAAATACATGGTTTGGCTCCTAGTCCATCGTCATGAATCTCGACTCCTGCAGGGCCAGTTCCAAGGAATGGAGTATAAGGCAGAGGCATGGAACCGGTTGGCTCATGAACTCACCAGTGCCACAGGCATCCCTCGGACTGATGAGCAGGTCCATCACCACCATGCAGACCTGAAGAGATGGAGGCAGGACCTACTGAACCAATGGCTCCAGGAGGCCTGTCATATGCAAGATGCCCCACTACTAAGTAGGTAGCCATGGAATGCAATATGTAAGACATGGTAATATAGTCTAAATAATGGATAGGTATGTCTCATTATCCCTTCATTTACTTCACAGATGCAGGTGTCTGTGCTGCGAATCAGCAAGCCTATGCAGATAGACTGCTAAGGCTGCGCCGCCAGGCAGGTTAGTAATTATTCTGCATGTATTGTTATATAATATATGTGAGAGAGCATGAAAAAAGTGTTGTAGCCCAATAATACAGCTATAAAATGCCCTGAATAAATTCTTTGCATGTACTGTTATATAACATAAGTCAGAGAGCCAGGAATAGAGTGTAGTAAGCCATTAATAAAGGTAAAATAAGTCTGGAATACTATCTCTGCATGTACTGTCATATAACATAAGTGAGCGAGCCTGAAAAAGAGTGTTGTAACCTATCAATAAAGGTATAATATGTCCTAAATAGGTCTTCCATATGCACTGTAATATCAAATAAAGGAGAGAGCCTGTAGAAAAGAGTGTTTAATGTAATTAATAAAGGTATAATACTTGGAGTGTGTCTGTGTCACTCACTTTGAAATGCTGTTGTACCCTTGCATTAAATGAATAGTACTGTTGTATGAAGTGCTGTCAACATACAGTTGTGCAGTCCCATATAAAGTGGATGAAAGAAGTGCCAGTAGCTGTGAAGCATATAGCAGTCCTCAACAGTTGGTAAATGGCTTTCATGCATAGGTAAATCTGTCACATGAGTAGGTTGTCAAGGTGTTCCCCAGAAATGTGAGTGTGCTACATGAAATGTAGGGTTCTGTAGAAAATAAGTGAAAATGTCATGTGAACACATCCAGATATGTAGATACATAAATATAAAAATAAAATACAACTATGCAGCAGTTATATCTGCATCTTGGACAGTTAGTATGTCAGATATAGGTCAGGTATATAATGAACTAACCAAACCCATTACGCAGTCTAATGCATGTTGCCTAGTGTAATAACACATGTAGGGGATATACACCTGCAGTCAATAGGAATGTAGTGTAGAGTAAAAGTACTAATAAGATGTTAATGGAGGTTTCTTTTTACACCCTACTCCATGTGCGTAAACAATGCAATTCCACCCCTCAATGGGTATGTCTAATCTCAAAACATTTGTTGGGACATATGTCCTATTGTTCTATAAAAATCCACATTTACTTTGATGCATGTGCCCTGTTCAAACACCACAATCTTGGTGGCCTGTTGCCACCAATCATCTCTGCATGCTGTTGGAATGTCCACTGTTGTTCAATATATGCATGTGTTATGCTTTCTGTTCAACTGATGTAACCCCGGTGTATTGGGTTAATGGGAATATTACTGCATGCTGTTACTACTAATTTGGAATGCTGTTGTCTATGTTGTAATTAAACACACCTAATCACAGAACGTATGGGAAGGCCAGTCCCAGTGGACCCACCTGTCCCTCCTCAGCTGGCGATTGCACCTGGCACCAGCAGGTCTGGTGCCCAGCCCAGGCTACCCTCCTCCGTTGGTCCTCTGCCACCTTCGGGTGGAAGCGCTGCAGGGGATGGGGCTCGACCCCCCCCCTGCAAGCGTGGGCAGAGAAGGGCCACCTGTCACCCTCTGAAGGGTCCAGGTTGTGGTGTGTAGGGAGATCCTGCATTTGGTCATTGATCCCCTATGCCAGCTCAAGGCTAGAGTGGAGCTACTCATGGGTGAGCCTGCCCCTCATATTCAGGCCCCAGCACAGCAACCCTCAGGTCTGTGAAGGTTCAGTGGTGACTGCCCATGGGTGGGGATCTCAGTCCTACTGTTACCATCTGTGGGCTCATGGGCTTGGGATGTCCAAACATCCGTCCCCATCAATTGTGTTCACCCACCCCATGTGTCATACTCCGCCCCTGTATGCATCTTGTTTGTCTTGTCTGTTTACCTCCCCAACCAACCTCCCCAAATATACCTACTTCCTCTACCTCACTTTCCACTCTTACCTGAAAAAAAAAAAGGGCAATCTGTACCCACAAAAAATTACACCCCATACATAGCTGCCCATTTCGCAGACATGCCCCCTGGACATGTAAACTGATAATTATAATTGGCAGTACAACATACTTTGTTGTCCTCACCCCTCTCCCAGGGGTGGAAGGTTTCAAATTTCACTTCAAATGTATTGCATATGCACAGCTGTTGCTGGTAAAGAAATGGGCAGGTATGGACCTTCCCTACACCCATCCTGCACATCCTGAGCTTGTTTTCCTACTGTCTTTCCCTCTTTGTGCCCCCTTTTTCACCACTTTCCTATCTCCCCATTTTTTTTTCTTTCAAAGAAATTAGCGCGGGGGTTAGTGTGAGTAAGCACTTTTAAGCAGTAGTAAGCAGGTTTAAGCAAGTGTGCGCATATGTGAGCTTAGCTAAGCATCGCAAAGCATCACGCAAACCCGTGCAAACCCGCTTACAACTGCTTAAAATTGCCTTAATCACTCTGTATGTCAGGGCCATTGTTCTGCTTAGCAGCAAAATAAAACACCTCTGTCAGTCTCGAACCCCAGACCTTGGACACTCTAGACTGCATGAAATACCACTAAGCCACAGCAGATACACAATGGCTTGGTGCTGAAATAAATATATCATGCATTACAATGAGTGAATGTAAAGGAAAAATAGGAAGGCCATAACACAAAGCTTGTTCTGTGGATCTTTACCAGCAATTGTTGTGGAATTGCATTACATGAGTGTGATGTGAGAAGCAGCCATTCAAGCAGCAAATACTTTTACAGAGGCCCTTTACAACCCCCACACAGTATCATAGCAGGACAAACAGTGGCATATCTGATTAGGGCAGAGGTCATACTTCCTAACTGTGACTACTCTTCAGGGATGTCCCTGATTGTGAAACATATTTTAGCTGTGTCCCTCTGAATCCCTCTGAAAAGTACTGATGTCAGTCAGAAAGGTGTGGTATTACACAATGAATACTGACAATAATAACAGTAGACACCGCCTGTACTTCATAAAAGGAGTACTAATCCATATGCACTGCTTCACTCAAGTCTACACTTACTGTCCCTATTATGTGTAAGGTGTACCTCACTTTTAAATACCTATCCCTGACTACATGCAAATATGTATCTGAGTGTTTCATAGGCCTGGCAGAGGCACAAACACACAGGCATATAAGCTATTCTGCTGTTACACACTCTGCAAATAGCTTTGGTAGGACCTCCACAAGCATACCCTTATGTAGGAGTACAACACAGAAATACCAAAGGATGTAGCCATGTACTGGTAGCAACACCTGTGAGTTGCACAGACAAAGAATAACAGTGTAACTTCTGGCTACCATCTGGATAGGTTCACAGTTGGGAACTATGCAGACAGACCACCTGCCTTGATAAAATAACAGGTACACACCAATCCCTTAAGTCCAGTAAGATAATATTCACACAATAATAGATAATGCTCTCTGTATGTAAGCATCCCCCCCACAATTAAAATATACTTGTGTGTTTAGGGTCTACCAAGGGTGTAGGTAGGTATACTCAGTACTGGAATTGTCCAGTTGTCCTGAGAACCCTGTGCTAATGTCAACAATAAAAAACACAAATGCTGCAGAAGTGAGGGCATTAATATTCACAGTATAACAGTTCACAAACAGTTCATGTGCCAAAAGAATACTTCTCAATAACTACATTTGTATGGCAGTTAATAATATGAGTAGAAAAGAAACTACATAGTCACATAAATGTTGTGTAAGCATCTGTAGGGGTGAGTTAAACTCTACACTGATAGCTCTGTACTGGAAGTGGCAACAGTCAGGTCTGATTACAACATGTACATCACTGTCTACACCTCTAGCTTCATTTATAAAACGTTTACCAACCTTCTGACTTACACAACAGTGTCCACAGCAAACAAGCATGGGCCCCACTCTGGCAATCTGAAAGGGCTATGCCTACATACCTTAGCAATTTATAGCATTGGGTTGCTATGACAGTGAGTACTGCAATTACCACACAGCAGGCTGTATGCATTTACCAAATGCTGGCCACCAGTTGGTGCAAAGGGCATCACATGCACATGCACAGATCCCTTTAAAAGCAGATTGTACCTGCTATCACCACATGCAATCATTATATTGCACGTGTCAGCAACTCTAGAACTCCTGGAGAGTAGTGACAAACTTTAGTACTTAATAAAGAAATATTTAATTAAGTAACAAATATATACTTAATTATAGCCTAAATATATTAATTAAGAAAAAAAAACTTAATTAATAACCAATAATAAAACTTAAGTAAAACACTTTACTTAATAAATAAAACAAAAGAAAAAAGTCAAAGCATACACAGGACCTGAAAGTGGCAAACAGGTATGTAACAGATTTGTAGTTACCGGCAAGTAGTAGATGTTTATGAATAGTACTGTACATACTCTGAAACATGCATATGTGGCAGCAGTAGGTATGTATGCACTGATGCCATGCATAACTACTGCCATGGAGAAATTAGTGTGTAGGTGTGTGCAGTGGGACATAACTGTGACATATGTAGCTCAGCATTATATGTCAAACATCTGAACATGTTATCTATGGTCTGTACAGTACTGCGTATAATGGCAGTTTGGGGGAGTAGTGCAAACATCCATATAAACTTGGATGTGACAGAGTAAGACATGCATGATAGTCACATAATGTGTAGCTTAGCATTGGCAACTGCTGTACCAGGCTAGTATAGTAATGTAGCATTTGCAGATATATATACTCCATGTACTATTACTGTATGCACACGTGACAACTGTCCATGTTGTAGCAAGGCCCAACAGGACATCCGTGAGGTGTATGGACTTACAACAGTGTGGACCCTGTGTGTGTATGGCACACACATATGGAGATATATATATGTGTCTGATATATTAGCATCTGAACATGTGCATAGAGCAAGGGACATACTGCAACTGTTTGTGAAGGGTGGACATTTCTATGTTGGTGCAGGTTGTTATGTGCATATTTATATGTAGGTTGTAGTGTGTGGCAAACAAGACAGCATACAGTGCTGGCATATGACATGTAGTGTTTAAATGCTGTGGGTATGATTTGTTAGGGTTTTAGTCTTCCAGATAGGGGGTCCTGCTAAAGATACATGGGCTGAGAATACCTTCCATGCATTCTGCCCAAGACTGTGCAATATCATTACATAACTGTATCCCTCTCAACCTTTGCTTAATTGATATTCCCACCATGAAAGGTGGACTGTATATGTGCCTATATGTATATCTATATGTATGCCAATGGATGTTCATATGTACGCTCAAGCTCAATGTTGTACACGTATTGCCATCCCTTTTGTTAAAAACCCTGTATCCATGAACTACCACATAGGTGATACTCTACTCAACACTGAAAGTATGATAAGAGACTATGGGACACAGGTGGACAGTAGTGTCCCTTTTGATAATCACAGTGCCACACTAGTCATGTAAACTGAGTACGGTCCACATGTCATCAGAAAAGGTGTGTCATGCATGGAAAAAGAGGTCAGTGTTCCACTCTACTTATCAGTCATAACACCCATCATAGAGTACAATGGCCCTGTTGGTATGTACCTCAGAAGACATCCACAGCAACTGTAGACACCAGACACATACCTCACAAAGAGTATTACCAGACTCAAACAGATGCCCTATGCAGACTGTCTTACAAAACCACAGCTACACTGTGTCGCATATGCCTACCCAGAGGCTACCTCTGCCTAACATACAAAGCTATACCAAACCCACAGGTGTTGGACATGCTCCATATAAACAGATGAAACTCCATACCAGTTACACACTGTACTGATCTAAACCTTGTAACGTCAAAAAGAAGAACATGCTGGAGTGGTACATTATCAACTCCGACACATACCATACTCTGGAACTAACTACCTATCAATAGCAAATGAAGGTCCTCATTATCAGTTGTCATGAATAATCATGATGATTGGATGTGAGATAGGAAACACAACCCAGGAATCACCTTTGTGGCTCTGCATGACAGGGGCACATAAACCTACATTACATGGGTGTTGAAGGGCAGGGTACCATATGGCTAGGCTTCCATAGGCCCTACGGATGATAGCCTATTAGCTACCTAGGACCCAATACACATACGCATGTACTTGTTGCATTACTTGCTATGTGAGATTGACTGGGTGTGATGGAGAATGTGTGGGCGAATGTGTCAAAGATGTGTATATGTGTGATAGCCTAGTGGGAAACTGTGTATATCATGGTATGTAGTGTTGTAGCTCTAATCCCAGCAAAAGATACATATGCTATTGCTAGGCAGGAAAAGCAGTATAGCATACAGTGTGACGTAGTCCCATGGCGTTGACTGGAGTGTGCCATTGTAGGCTAAAGCAGTATGTGTATGCTTATTGATTGTTAACACTAGTGAATACAAATCCTGTATGAACTGTAGTACTACCTGAAGCTGTAGGCCTAAACAGCACAGTATGGATTATATCCACATTGCTTGGAAACACTGTTTTGTTTGTTACCTGTAGTCCTCACACATTACATACCTGAGGCATGAGGTTTTGTAGGTGCTGACACACAGTACTGTATGGTACACAGGTAAAACTAATCTGGGTTGCCATATCTTTGTGTCTTGTCGATATGTCTGATATGTTTGTGTGGGTATGCCTGTAACATGTCCTCGGTGGTATGTGTGTCACAGGATATAAGTGCATATCTAGCAACATGTATAGTGTAGTACAGCAGTATGCCACATATAGTGATGGATGTGCACATATGTTACTGAGGGGTTTGCTATCAACAAGTAGCATGGTGTACTGGTAGTACTGTAACTGTACTTTACATTCATTTCAATGGATGACAAATGTCTGTATGCATTAGCTTCATATACACCTCCTGTAGCTTGGTGGTGCATTGTGTCACATACAGTGTGCATGTACTGTTGTATAGTCTTACATACTGGTTTCACTTTGTTGCTGTGCAGAACATGGTTTGGTATATAGTATGTGCCAGGCACTGTAAGGCAGTTGTGGGCTGAGCAGTCATATGTGATATTAAAAATGTGCATCTACTGACCGCCAATAGGTTGCTATATATGGTATTTCATTGATGTCTGTACTTTAGAATAAGTGTGCCACATGACTTGCTCACAATTACTGTTTTATTGTCTTCCAGGGACATGTCTCACAACAGGGAACCTGCTTATTCCCCTAAGGAAGAGGAAGTCATCGTAGATGCCCTGATACACCATCACAACCTGTTGTTCTCCAGAAACAGCCAGGACCAGTATGGCCGCACTGCACTCTGGCAGGATGTTTTCCATCGGGTGAATGATGTAGGCATGTATAACCGGACTTACGAGCAGGTACGCCATCACTGCAGTGATTTAATCAGACATGTCCAGCAGCATGCATCCGAAGTCCACAGACAACAGCTTGCCACAGGTGGTGGTGCAGTAACACATCCCCCCCTCACCAGAGTGGAAGAGCTGCTCCTCAGCATGATGGCTCCTGGCTAACCAGTACAACAGACCTGTGTCATCATGGAGGCTGGAGTCACCCAGCACATCGGTACAGAACATGCAGGTAACATGGCATATCTGTAGACTACTGTTAGCTCAATTGTTAGGACATGCATTTATCAGATGTGTACTGTGTATGCAGAAGATGTGGAGCCTGGTGTCTTGCAATACTGATAATTTGGGACATAATCTGTATGCCTGTGACTGTCACCTCTTGTACTACTGTAAAATTAGAAACTCACAGCAGCAATGCCATAGTTGTTGACACTGACAAAATGTCTCATATCCTTGCAGGTCCCTCTGGTGTGATAGCAAGACAGCAGACCCATGCTGGTGAGTGTTCTAAATTTAATATAGCATATAACATGAACATGTCATAGGAGAGTTGTAGGCCATATACACATGTTAAACACCTACACATAGTGCATGCTCTGCATGTTGTCTGTGGGACTATGCACATCCCAGTAACATGAATAGCTGCCTCAAACACATGCAATATACAGAGCATCCCAACCAATTGTGGTACACTGTAGTGGACATAGTATAGGCAGAGTCAATACACATGCACACAACATGCACCACTTTGTCATATGCAGTAAGTGTTAATATGATACACGTGGTAAATGTAGACATCTGCTGTAAGGTCATACTCCAGTATCCCAAATGTCATCAACACAGCACACATACTATACCTGAGGGGTAGAGGCCTATCATGGGGCAGCGTGACATGCTTCAACACACAACACAGTCATGTTAGGCAATGCTCCCTATTGAACACCTTACATACCCATGTAACAACAGGCTGTGAAATGGTTAATGTAGCCAAAGTGGTGCAGGTCAGGTACAGCAAGATTGTTGCCAGTGTGACATACATTAGTGGCCTTGAGTGACCACATGATGCTGCCTGATGATGGCTCATTGTACTACACTACATCCAGTTAGAGTAACTACAGTACTACACATAGCATACATTGCTATACACCTGACAGTTGTGTGCATCCGGCCATGGTATGTATACCTATGAGTGATGGTGCACAGGACATTGGAAAGTGTTTCAGACTTGCACTGCAATGTTGTGTCCAAGTACACATTGTGTTCCAGGGTGAGGGCAATCAATGAACAACACACATGCATCAATGACATGTATACTGTTATCAACAAAGACTCTCTACACTCGCACTGCATGCTGTTGAGCAACACACATCCTGCTTGCTGACACATGTGATAGGACTCTGGCTTGTGATACTGTACTCCACCATCAGCCAATAATGAATATGTTCCATATTGCTGTTGGTGTGTGTGTGTGTGTGTGTGTGTGTGTGAACTTGACTGAGTAGTGTATTTGTGTGCATGTGTGCATGTGTGCATGTGTGCATGTGTTCATGTGTGCATGTGTGCATGTGTTCATGTGTTCATGTGTGCATGTGTTCATGTGTGCATGTGTGCATGTGTTCATGTGTTCTTGTGTTCATGTGTGCATGTGTGCTAACATCCTGTACAGATGGTAAATTGTGTTTCCTGTCTCCCTCTCACAGGTGCAGAGGTATTGTTGGATGAGTGCAGCAGGGAACCTGAAGTCACTGCCACAAATAGTGGACATGATGATACATGTGTTGTGGCACAGGCAGGTTTGACAGGGTATGTCGTTGGTCTGCCAATCGACAGTACACAGCTTTCCACCCCATCTATGCGCACATACATACTGCCAATACATCCCTCAACACCAATGGCCTTAGCTGAGGAACAGCATACAGTAGGCATTAACCAGGATAGTGTGGTATCTATGGCACATGCAACCCCACACAGCAGCCATGCCCAGATACCTGGAACGGTACCACATAGGCATATGTCCAGGGGTTCTCATGAGAGCACTGCTGCTCGTAATGCCCCTGGCAGATGTGCCCCCACAGGTCTCACAACCTCAGGTATGTTCCGGACTGTAATGCAGGCACAGGCACATATGGAACGGTACACCAGGCAGGGACTAAGGTTGCAGAGGGCTCATAACACTGCTATCAATGACAGTATCCATGACCTTGCGGGTGCCATCCGTAATTATACCGAGGTCATTGATAAATGTTGGGGGGAGACACTAGATGTCCTCCGCAATGTAATGTCCATGTGCCAGGACAGTGCAGGACGGCTGAGACGTCGACATGGACGTATGCCAGCAACATCATCAGCTGGCAGTCATCGCGGACAGCACATAAGTCCCAGCCACTCCCTTAGTGGCAGTACCAGCCCCAGCAATGTTGGGGCTGGGCTGTCGATAGGCAGTCCTAGACAACCATGTGCACGTGGCTCTGGCCAGTCCCAGCAGGGACATGGGTCCAGTCAACAACCCTCTGCCTCTGACGATAGTACCCAGTTTGGCATAGTACCCAATACTGTCCGTGTCACCCCTGCCAGGCACAGGTACTTTGTCCGTGGCCAGAGATAGTGATCTGTACAGCCTAGCAGGTACAGTCTGTGGCTGTCCCACAACCTCCCATATTTGGCAACCACACGGGGGAACTGTGTGCATGCAGACACACACACATAAACCAAACACCTAAGGCTAACACATACACATACACATCACATCAGCACTGACCCATACTGTACTGTTGTCCATCACACACACACACACACACACACACACACACACACACACACACACACACACACACACACACACACACACACACACACACACACACACAGATACATGTCAATTGGATGGGTCATTGTCGGGCTCTGGCAAACCAATAACATACCTTGTGCATATGATGAAACTGTGCCACCTCGTGTCTGTGACAGTGATGCAGGAACAGGCTAACATGGTGCTGATGCACAGGGTGACCTAATAGCAGTGTAGCAATGTTAGCATGTTGTCAACAGTAAAGTGTAATGATATCCTTGTAGGTATATCTGAGCAGGCATGATGCATTAAAGCTATGATTATCAATGTAGTATTGTTTACACCAGTGTTAATTCCAAACATGGATTGTCCACCCATGTGCCACTTGGCTGATGTGTGTGGTACTGGCAGCATGTGTTGGTGAGTGGACGGTACGTGTGTGATGTGTGCAGTACAGATTTGCAGGTGTACATTTGGGAACATGGTGGAGGTGCACTGTCTGCATGTACGTGCATGGTGGACACATGGGAAGGGTGAAATGCCCTGTATTACACAGTGTTAACACTTCATATTTCTTATTGGTGGCCAGTATGCATTTTACTACACATATGTTACAACTTGGGTACACATGTGTGTATGACATGGTTTGACACTATGCTGTGGGTGATACTGTTAATATTGGTCACTGGTTTGCATTCTGGTAGTGTACATAATCTCAACAGCCTGATTTTAACCAATCATTAGATGATGTCTTGACAACTGACACACAGCTATAGGATACACAGTAGCATTTGAATCCTTCCGGTACTATACTATACCAGTTACCAGTGGTATTGACTGCCACACATTCCCGTGACCACTCCTGTTTGGCATGTGGCCATTTTAGGTACTAGCAGACACACTAGGGATATGTCTGTCCGCATCTGGTAATGCATACAGTGGCCTACAATGCATTCTCCGGCTTAGACATTTATCCTCCACAAGGGTAACATACAGACAGATACCTGTTGACCAACCCATGCTGTGAAGCTATAAGCCAACTATAGCATAGTCATCCACATTTACTATGCATAGTATCCTGACAGTACCACATTGGTAGTAGCCCACAATATGTAGCAGAGGTACCGATGTGTACATACAGCCACATGTGATGTCATCTTTCCTTTGATATTCACATTCCCAAAGGTATGCTGATATCCCGCAGTGTATCACATAAGCAATAAGGGGTCTGTATGCATATCCACGGAGTTGTCGTACACCTATACTGAATGCCCATTATTGACAGACTGTGTTGTGTTTGAACATGTCTGAGATATGCCCCAGGCATGAACCCTCACTCACACTATTCTATAGAAACTGTCATGTGTGTGTGTGTGACACAGATAACCTAGGGCACAGATCACTACAGTGGCTGGCCTTGTCACATACATACATATGTGACCTACAGTCTGAGAAGCAGCAGCACAAACTGTCAATGGTAACAGATGTATTTGTGTAGAAAGCAGGCTTCACATCTATGAAGTGATTGAGGTCACATGTACATATATGTCTTTGCCACACAGTTACCAATTCAGGTCACATGTACATATATGTATTTGCCACACAGATACCTGAAGTGTGCAATGCACATACTGTTTTACTGATATGTCATACAGTAGTAAAAGCAAAACCCACAACACATTGATCAAGAGTGTCACACACACACACTCAGCAATTGCAGGATTCAAACCCCTACCTAACTATGTTATGATATTAGAGGGATACGCATTAACATGACTCATTGTACACTTTACTGGGAGTTTTGATTTGTGTGATTTCCTTTGAGAGGAGTGGCCTTATTGGAGATTGGGAAAACACATTAAAATAGGTAAATTGCTGTATTTGTGGGATACTGACATCATCAGACTTGCCAAAGAGGAATGTACCTCCTTTAATGTGTTTTCCCAGTCTCCAAAAAGGCTACTCCTCTCAAAGGAAATCACACACACACACATACACCCCCACTCAGCAATCGCAGGATTCAAACTCCTACCTAACTATGTTATGATACTGGAAAGATACGCATTAACATGACTCGCTATATGTTTACTGGGAGTTTTAATTTCCACTGCTGTATTTGTGGGATACTGACATAATCAGACTTCACAAAGAGAAATTTACCTATTTTAATGTGTTTTCCCAATCTCCAATAAGGCCACTCCTCTCAAAGGAAATCACACACAAACACATACACCCCCCACACACACACTCAGCAATTGCAGGATTCAAGCCCCTACCTAACTATGTTATGATACTAGAACGATACAAATTAACACAACACGCTATATGCTTTACTGGGTGATTCTTATTCTCCTGCTATATTTGTAGGATGCTGACATCATCATACTGGACATGGTAATGTGTGTGCACTTTGTTTTATGCAATCCCAGGAATGAACCATGTGGGTCAGCAGGTGTTAACAGCTTGAACAGCTTGCTCTGTCTGTGGACAAATTGCCATTCCTTCATATGACAATACATATTTATGCACAGATTGTTGATTTTGTGGATACGACATGTGTCTGGGATGTTGATAAAGGGCTATTCAAAGTCTATGTGGGACGTGTGTAGCTCCTTTCAGTGATGTATGTCCTGGGTGGCTGCCTTGCAAACAGTCTAGCAGGTTTGGGAACCATGATCTCCCCATGAACATACCACAGTTGGTAGGGTTGTGTGTCTGTCAGCTTCCAATAGCTCTGTTTATGACTTCAGTCATGATGGACTCCATGGCCTTGCAGTTCAGACTTCATAGGCTTATAGGACTATAGTTCCCATGGTCTGTTGTGCACCAACATTTGTGGGGTGTGCCATATGTTGCTGCAACACATTCAACGGTTTCAGATCCTAAAGAGAGTGTGAGGCTCAACAGACGGTTCAGGTCCAGGGTCTGTTTGTTCTGTAGTTCACTTATGACACATATAGGGAAACAATGTAATCCAATTGATGCCATGTTTTTGGCTTTGGAAGGAGCTGTTTACCCATTCTACATGTGATATCTCCTGGTATGATGATAGGGACTTTTGTCAGTGGGAGGTGGGTATGTATATATGGGCCTGTCTGACAGGATGTCGGCATTGTTAGTCAGGTACAGTTGGCCCTGACTCAGAACATATATGAGTGTACATTGCTATTTATGACATATCTGAAGGAGGTGTCATGGTTCTGTCTGGACTCCTTTGCAGATAATCTTTCCAAAACACCAAAAAACATGAGCACTACACCCCTGTTATACTCTTTTACACACTTAACACCCTACTGATCCTTTGTGATCAGTCAACAGAGTATGTCATCATAATATCCTGGCATGTCCAAAGGTCGGTTTTGTGTGTACTCTCCAGTCCAGCTGGTGAATATTGGAATTTTGATGCAATGTTACAACTGCCTTATGTACACAGACAACCCTCTCCTCCTCCCAACAAACTCAGATATATGTGAGAGATGCAACTATATAGACAAACAGGAGGCTGTGCTCTCTTGACCCAAGACTGGCACAATCTATCAGGTGGTGAAGGTAACAACACACACCATAAATCCAGTCTCACATAGACCTATAGCAATAGCAAACAAAATACATTACCACATAAAAAGATACTCAGAGGCTCAAAATAAACTCTGCCTAAGCAGCGGAGACCTCCAAAGCAGACAAACAAACAACTGCTACCCCACAACAATACCCACATATCACATAGTTCACAAAGTCAGTGTGCCACACAGTCACTGCCCTTAGGGCTAAAGAACACACCTAATACACTTGTCATAGGTGACTCTTATTGTCAGACACACTGACGTCCCACTCACCAGATTGAACAAGAAGAAGGTCACTTTGAGCTGTCTGTCGGGTGCCAGGATCCGCCACATAACACATGCACTCAGGTCACTCCAAAGCAAGTACAAATATGGCTCCATCATTGTCCATGCTGGTGTGAATAACCTCAGACATTCCTCCCTGGACTACATGACAAGAGACATAAAGGAGATCTCTGATCATGTAGCCAAGGACAGTATGACCCTGACCTTGTGTAGCATCTTAACCTCACCAAGAATGATGCCACAGTATAAAGACAAAATGATCAATTTTAACAGTTGGCTAACATATTGGTGTCATTTAAAGGGGATCCAGTGTCTGTCAGCCTGGGATGACTTGCTCGACATGCCACGCAGCTTCGCTATGGGTGGCTTGCACCTGTCACCCCTAGACTTTCGAATACTGGCTAAGGCTCTTGCCACCCCCATAGTGGCTTTTTTAAGCAAGGCTCAAAAGACAAACCCACCTCAATAGACGTTACAAGGTAAAAGAAACTAAGGGTAATGCTGCTCAACACCAGATGTCTAACCCTCAAAATGCACGCACTCAGGACAGCCAATATCTGTGCAGTAACAGCCACCTGGCTCAGGCTCATGAAAGCACACCAGCACTACCAGGTTATACTTCATACCATGCTTTTCAGCCACAAGACTCGGACTGGCCAACAAAAATAGGGGGAGTATCCATATACATCACAGATACACACACCTCCAGGTCAGTAGCACTGCATGAAGCTTCAGAGACCATCCATGTGCAACTAACAGTGGGCAAAACTGCCTTTCAGTTTGTAGCCTGCTACAGACCACCCTCCCAAACTCAGGAACCCCACTCAGTATTCCTGGGAACACTGGAGAATATGTAAGTCTCTCCAAACACCATTATATTGGGTGACTGCAACTACCCAAACATTGACTGGGAATACTACTCAAGCCCCAACACCCTCACCCAACAGTTGCTAGAATATACAAACTCAAATGCTATGGCACAACTGGTCACCACACCCACAAGAGGGGAAAACAAATTGGACCTGATCATCACCAACATGGGGACTCTATGTTCCACACCAGAGGTATACCCCTCATTGGTAAGGTCAGACCATACATTTATCTCACTGGACATCCATATCCCATCCCCACCCCCATACTAGGTAATCTCTGTGAAGAACTTCTCAAAAGCAATTGTCACACTTCTACAAACCAAGGTGGAATCCTTCAAAAACACTGGGACAGTGGTAAATATGGCTCAGACCGCTGAATCCTTTATGAACGCATTCTATGGACATCTACTGGAATGCATGGATCGTGCTATCCCAAATAACAACAAGACTTACTCCTCCAAAGGCAGGGGACCTGTCTGGTGGACCCCAGCCATTAATAAGCTATACAACGAAAGGAGGAGGCTGCTACATGATAGAGCACAATCCCAAAAAGGGAAGGCATCTCTGATCAGTACTAGCAAAAAGCTACGATCACTCATGAATTCATCTAAGGCCCGCTTCTAACGGAAAATTGCACCAGACACTAAGGACAATCACAAGGCCTTCTTTAGTTATGTCAGGAACCTGGGTGGAAATGCCTAGATATGCTGTGAGTTACTGCATAATGACAAAACATACATTGAACCCACAGACATTGCTAACATCCTGGCAAACAGGTTCAGTGCAAATGCCCCCCCATCCCCCCTAAAGAGCAAATGTCCATCCCAACAGAGTGTAGCCTCCCTGAAATCACAGATGAACAGGTGAGTGCTGCCCTCTCCAAAGCAGACAACACAGCATCAATGGGACTGGACAGTGTCCCAGCCTGCATCTTACATGAGCTTCATGATGAACGTAACCCTCACATTAAGTCACTGTTCAATATCAGAGTCACTACAGGATATGTACCCAAGGAATGGCGTACAGCAACAGTGGTCCCGCTCCACAGAGGTGGTGCCACAATGGACCCCAGACAATATCACCCTATAAGCCTAACTAGCCTGGTCTGCAAAGCTATGGAGCGTATTGTCATGGAACTCATACACATAGACATCAGGAACCTACAGACACTGGATCCTACACAATTCAGCTTTGTTGTGGGCAGATCTTGCCTCTTGAACCTGTTCGACTTGTTTAAACAGTTACCAGGTCCATAGATATAAAGAAGATTGTCCACACAGCCTACCTGGACCAAGCAAAAACCTTCAACACAATACCCCACTCGGGCATTATACATAAGCTCACCAGCTTCGATATCGACACATATGTCACAAGATGGATTGTTAACTGGATCAGGGATAGCACCCACATGGTCAGTATTGCAGGTGCCATGTCTGACTATACACCAGTTACACGTGGCATCCCATAAGGCTCAGTCCTGGGACCTCTCTTGTTCAGTATATATTTCTCTGACGTACAGGCTAACACAGGAGGAATATGGCTGACCATGTTTGCAGATGACTGCAAACTGGGTGCCATAATCAACTCTCCAGCTGGCACAAGCATCCTCAAAAAGGGTCTCACAGAGATGGATAACTGGTGCCAGAGCCATGGCCTACAGCTAAATGCCATTCGATGCATAGTCATCCCCTTTGGGAATGACAACGTGCCTACACATTACCACATAGGTGGTAATCCATAACGTACTGTAGTAGTTGTTATGGATTTGGGGACATAAGTAGTTAGTACTCTCGCCTTTGACAATCACTTTGCCAAAGTGGTTAGACAGACCTTCTATATAGCCCACCTTATCCCATAAGGTTTCACATCTAGATTAAGTGAGGTCACTGTGCCCCTATACTCATCAGGCCCATGCTTGGATACAATGCCTCATTTGGGACGTACCTTACCCGACACATGCAGCAACTGTAATGGCCACAAATTACCTCACCAAGTAGATCTAGGGACTCACACAGATTCCCTGCGCAGTTCGACTAAAGTAACTGCAGCTCTACTCAGTCGCTTACCGCCTACTCAGATGTGATCTGTGCCTGTTGTTTAAAGCCATGTCCAACCCAGAATTAATGGACATGCTCCACCTCAGGATATCCGAATCCCTTAGAGCTACATGCTCCAGGGACGTAAATCTCAGAACAGATATTAATAGGACATGCTGGAGGGACAGATTCCTATCCCAGAAGCTCCACTCACTCTGGAATGAGATCCTAGTCCTGCATACACAGAGCCCACCACTGACCACCTACAGGAGACATCTTGACAAGTGGATGGGTGATCGGATGTTTACCCCTGGGATATCTTCTGGGTCCCTGCTAGACAGATGCACAATAAACTAAACGTAAATGGGCTATCTTGTGTGACCTACTATTCACAGGCACAGTCTACTAATCTAGCAGGGTTGTGAAAGCCAAACACAGTCTGGCTAGGCTTATACATGCCCTAGGGCAGATAGCCTAGTATCAACCTCTGAACCTATGATAATGTTCAGGATGCACATTGTTTATTGATGATACTGATTCCAGGTTTTGTTTCTTCTTTGCTTTCCCACTTTCTATGAACAACCTAAGTATCTGCAGAACATATTTGATTATGACAGGGTTCCACTATATTATATATGTGTCTGTTGTCATATATCTGTGTGCACAAGGCAGATTGGTGGATAGTGAGAGGTTCCCGGGTTAACACATGCAACTGCCGGATATGTGTGGCCCACTGCTGTACTCAGACATGGCCTAAGTGTGTGAGGATGCCCAGTTCGGCCTTTCAGTGTTTTGTTGCCTGACATTTGTCTCATTTATTCAAGTGTGTGAGCATGCCCAGTGTGACCTTTCAGTATGTTGCTGTCTGAGGTCCACTACATTTGTTGATGTGTGTGAACATGACCAATATTAACATTTATACTATATGTGTGTTGAAAATCAGGTTCTATTCTTACTGCAAGGCTCACCTTTGTGTCATAACTCGACAGGGATTATGCTATGCCTGCAGGGTTTCCATGAGATACTTTGCATAGACTTATCAACATTTCTTCATACAGGCTGACCACTGAAATATTGTCATGGTTTAGTGGTTCAGTACTATGACTATAGTGCACAGTATCCTGGGTTCGAGGCCTGTCACTGCTTTATATTTTCATACTGAGCAGACCAGACTGCTTAAAGGCCAGTGAGCAAATATGAGCATGTTGGCTTTTGTTCGGCCATGCCCAACTTAGACCAAGCTTGTCCAACATTGCTCAAAGTTAACCAACATTGCTGAACGTTTCCCAATATTGCTCAACATTGACCACAGTTGTGCTAGTTAGTGTGTGCAACTTTGTTTACATATACTGAATGGTGGTAAAAGCTGTTTAGCACTGCTTTATATTGCTTAACACATGGCAATCATGCCTCAGGTGGTGCTGCAGGGCTGCCTATGTCAGATGCACATACTACACTCCCTATACATGTTTGAAAACAGATAGTGTCAAGTTAGGCATCCCTTTTATTATATGTGCATGTCAGAGAGAGGTATCATTTCCAGGGTTCCTACTGAGCCAGTGTATGTGCTATGAGTTACCTCTTTGTCAAGGCCAAAGCATACTGGGCACGCCTCCTTCTGCCTACTGGGGCAGGCCCAGGTTGTTCCTCCTCTGAGTCACGCTGTGCCTGTGCAGGCCTTGGCAATGGTGGGGGGCTGTTTGGCCCTGTCCCATGCTGTTCCTTGTGCAGCTGTTTTCGCAGGATCATATTGTGTAGCATGTCACATACCATGACAATTTGGGTACATGTAATTGTAGAGTACTGCAAGGCTCCACCAGATGTGTCCAGGCACCGGAACCATGACTTGAGCATCCCAAACACACGCTCAATTACATTTTGTGTTTCTGCGTGTGCCTCATTATGGATTTCTTGTTCAAGTGTATGTGCATTTCTGATGGGTGTCATCAGCCACGGCTCCAGTGTGTATCCAGCATCCCCCACTAGGTGGCAGTCAGGGATGTCCCCATTGGCAAATATCTGGTACAGCTGTATCAGATGCCAGATATGGGAGTCATGGTAGCTTCCAGGGCAGCCAGCACACACATTCAGTATTATGCCCTGGGCCTCGCACACGACCTGGCAGTTGATGGAGGGGAAGCCCTTGCGGTTGATGTAGGCCCTACCCCGCTCACCAGCTGGTGCTTTGATGTGTATGTGCATGCAGTTGATTGCACCCACTACCTTAGGGTATTCCGCTATTTGCTGGAAGAGACACATATTGCTGGCCAATACCTCACGAGAATTGGGGAAATATACATGATCACCGACATATGCTATCATGGCATTCAGGAACTGGTGCAGTACCCTGGATGCTGATGCCTGTGAAATCCTCATCATATCACCAGTTGGTCTCTGGAAGGTACCTGTTGCTAGTATTCTTAGTTCAACACATACCTTGGTTTCCACTGGGATGGGTTCCCCTCTGTTAGTTCTGTGTGTGAGGCATGGCCTGCACAGCTCAACAATTTGCTGCATTAGCTCTCTGTCCACTTTATAGCGCTCCACTATTTCCAGCTCAAGTAGCCCCTGGGAGGTTACCCTGGGTCTGTACACTCTTCTCCGTCTCCTCACTGCGGGTTGCTCGGCAACATTCGCAATGGCACCACCCTCAGCATCTTGCACATGTTGCCTTATAATAGCAATGGCAGCCCCTAACATTTTTTTGTCTCAGTTAAGCTTTTTAAGTTTTCACTTCTCTTTGTATACTGCAGTGTTGAAGTGTTTCTGAGTAAAACATGGGGGAATGTTGTTTGCAGAGTTTTAAGTACTGGGCTGGGCTGGGCTAGTGTACTGCCTGTGTAATTGGCTGATTCTGATTGATTTCACCTGGCAGCTCTGCTAGTTCTCCTTGGTTAACTTCCTACTACTACTTTTCCTTCCTTTTCCCTTTCTGTTTCCACAGGGGGCAGCACCGCGCAAACATGCGCACACAAGCACACACGCACGCACATAGCCTTACACAGGCTTACACTGGCTTAGGCAGGTGCACATCCACGCACACAGGCTTAGACAGTCTTACACGGGCTTACACAGGTATGCACACAGGCTTAGACAGGCTTACACGGGCGCACACAGGCTTACATGGGTTTACAGGTGAGCACACATGCGCACACAGTGTAAGCAACTTTGCAAGAAACTTTAGTGGTAGCCACAGCGTACGCCTTCGCTTTCTGGCTTTCAGTTTAGACAACTAGGGACACACCTCTTCCAGTCTTCAGTAACTCAAAGCAGACACATGCCACTCTGCTCCAATGGGCTTACAGTCTTTGATACATACCCCCCTCATGATGTCACCTATCTACTACTCTGTTACTCCCCTAATCCTACTCTTACACTCTAGGGACATGGTTCACATAGCAAGGAAAATTGGGATTCACTATCCTTATACTCATTTGCATAGGATTGCCTACTAATGCTTGGTTACATCTCTCACACTGAGCTTCCCCCTTAGCAACCACTACTCAGTAGCCATGTTGTCTTCACCCTGCCATTCACTTGCATGGCAGATATATATTTGTAATAAAATTACTATTTTTGGCTTTTATTATTTTTTTGTTTTTTTAGAGTGCCGCAAGTTTGCGTAATACTGCACTACCCTTAAACATCAGGGATCGGGGAAAAAAATATTTTTATTTTTTATTTTGCAGCACATATGAATGCCAATGGCCTTATATTTGGCCATTGGCATGCTTCCTCAACTGGATGCATCCTTTATTTGGAGCTATCATTGCTTCGTTTAGCTATTTGCAGAACGGTACTCAGTTACCAACCACGTACATTTCTGCAAATAACACTACTCTTACTCGGACAGGTTAACGTTTCCTGGATCTCAAATTTACCTCATTTGCATATCTTTCAGCAGCAAATGAGGTAATTTGCATAACCTAACACTGTCCGTGTAAGAGTAGTTTTATGAGCTCTCATGCACGCCCCTGCCAGCTGTTCCTGGATCACTAGGCAGACATATTGGTTTCTGGAGTCTTACACTACTCTTAGACTCCGTGCAAGCCTTCATAAATCCGGCCCACAGTATAACAAAAAAAAATCCTTTTCTAATAGTAATGCTTAAAAGAGTATGGGATACACTGAAATCGCTATATATGCAGAGCAGGGATGGGAGGTTTGGCTGAAATATAATCCTCACATGACAGTACTTTAACCTAGCCTGACATACCCTGAGCATATATAAGTACAAATTCCATACCAATAAATAGTGGAATAGCCTCAATTGCCCACAAATAAATCTGAGATGATATACCAGTATAAATGTTATAATTTTAATTAACTCTAAAGACTTTCAAATAGAACCCTAACAAAGATTGTATTGAATACTTATGTACATTTACTTGAGTTATATGCTGTCTATATAACTTATCACTATGGATGTTGTCTTAGCAGAAAAATATGATTCTTAATCTATATATAAAGGGGGATGATCCTATGGATTTAGTCAGTCTGAAATGTAGTGAACATTATTAAGTAAGACAACAGCACAAATGCATTTATGCCAAGCACCAAGATGCACAAGCACCTTGAGAATCAGACACAAAGCTATGTAACCCAGAACTCAAAACAAAGAAAATGGGGATGTGCCACAGTTATCATCACTTGCATAAGGTTTTGTGGGGGAAAGGGCAGGAAGCCTAAGCTGACACAAAAGGCCAGTGGCAATATGTGAGTTAAAAAGAAAAAGCAAACAAATAGACACACCTTCAAATAGTAGTGCTTAAAGAGTATGTGATATGTTGAAATCAATATGCATACAGAACAAAGATGGAAAACTTGATTGAGACGCAGTCCTCACATGACTGCATAGTAACGTAACATTGCCTATCCTTAACATATATAAGTATACATTTCATTCTAATAAATAGTGAAATTGCTTTTGTGAAGGCTGCCAGTCTGGCCAGATAGGATTTTATACATAATTCTGTTATTTGTAAATATGAATGTTGAATTACAGGCTTGTTTTCTTAAATGAAAGAATATGCTGTGAAATGTTGAACTCAAAACAATATAGCAACATTGTCCTCTGCTGTAAAGAAGACTAAGTCAAGCATTTTCTTGTTTGTCCTTTGAAATTGAAATTATTTCATGACTGTCTTTGATGTTTACAATTCGGCTCCCGCCAGGCTAGATGAAGGCCTCCTGCCTATTGTTTTAAGGCTAAAGTTAAGGACCAGAATTTACATGTGGAATGTGATTTATTGCTCTGGTTTCTGCCTAGGTGTAAAAGAATGCAAATGAAGTTTCTGTCAGCCTGTGAACAGCAGCAAAGTGTAAAAAATGATATAATGGGAATCAGGACTGCAATAGCAATTTAAACAGAGAGTATCAGAAGGCATTACGCATTTTTGTCTTGAACATCCAACTCACAAAACTGTCTTGCTCATATGTAAGTTATCTCAGACGTGTGTTTTCTTTTAGAAATAGCTAGGAACTAGAAATATTAGACTAAGTGTTTTTCTGTGATGTCAGAACTGTACTACTGAATTATTTTAAGTATTTCTGTGTGATCTCTGAACTCTTGACTAGCACTGTGTAGTAAGAAGTATTATATTGTGTTTTTATTATTTATTATTAAATAGTTTAAAACCTTTCAACTGTGGCTTTGTGTAGAGATAATTTAAACTCTTAAGAGTACATGCATGCCTTTGGTAGAATTGTACAAAGCCACTCTAATAGCATTAGCCCTGGGCTATACTACCAATTGGCTAATAATATAGCATAGTAATAACTGGACACCCTTTTAAGGGACTTTGAGTAGCTGACAAGTATTAGCTGGGTGGTGGCAGTGATTTCTACCATATAGTCTGGGTAATAGGGGCACAGCTGGAGAACCTGTGACAGTCATTCCCAGGAGTGTCTGTGTGGTTGTATAAACTCTTATCTCAATGTGTGTGTGTGTCAGCTACTTGGGCAGGGACATGAAGCACTGGTTGGACAGAGAAGGTGCTGGAGATTTTAGCTTGCCCAGCTGGCTTAGATCTGGACCCTATAGCTGTGCCAGTGGGGAGTCTTATTGGGGACCTGGGGACCAAGGGGGCAACCAGCCCCAGACTGACTGTAAACTTTGTGTGCTCCTAAGGGAAATTGCACTTTACTGTGTGTATTTGTTATCCTTTCCTCATATATGAGATGCCCTCTCTGGTGTTAGTGGTGATGACTAAGGCTCCTTAATTGCTGGGCCAGGGCACGGGCTTCACCGCTTTAATAGACAACAATTGAATTTCAGATGATGTATCAGTGTAAGAGTTGTAATCTGAATCAACTCGAAATACTTTTGAATATGACCTTAACAAAGACTGTTTTATTTGTTTATGTGCATTTATTTTGAACTATATACTCTCTATGTATATTATCACTATGACTGTTATATTAACAGAACAATATGATTCCTATTCTATGTGTTATGCATTATTCAAGCTAATTCAAGTTCTAATACATACTTTGTTTCGAGATTATATAACTTTTACAAAGTTGTATACACCTTGACATACGCCGAATTTTAAAACATTTATAACAAATGTAACATATTTACAGGAGTAATTAGGTAGTGAGCTCTTAGATGTGCATAATAGTGATAGAGAGATTGCTTGGGTAGTTAAACTATTCAGGCAAAAGGTATTATACCTCATTCTGTTGAATGTTGGATTTATACATAAAAGATTTAAACTTGGAAATCTTATATTTTTTTGGAAATTTGGTGCCTTTTACAAATATATATATCCTACTAGTATATCATAATGTGATATGTTCTCCAATAACATATTTAAATTTTCAAAAGTTATGCAAATATACCTTTATATAACCCTAGATCTATATTAAAACATTAAATGTTTGTCAATTAATGTCAATGGTCTAAATAATAGTATTAAAAGGAAATGTTTGTTGAAATACATACATTTACATAATCCAAATCTGTTTTTTTCTTCAAGAAACAAGCCTTTTAGATGAAGACAGGAACTCCAATAATTATACTTTGTTGGTAAGCTCCCAATTTAAACAGTAAATGAGAGATGTAGCTATATTATTAAAAATACATTGCTTGCTCCTAAAATAATAGATATTTATCATGATTCTTCATGAATGTTTTGTTTGGTATCAATTGAAATAAATAGTTAAATTTATATACTAGCAAATATATACTGGATTCCAGGACTTGGAATTAAAACAGTAAACCAGCATCTTTAGGAAATAATTCACCTTACAAAAGGTAGTCTAATATTGGCAGGAGATTTTAATTGTATTATGGATGAACACAATATGATACAAAATGTAAAAGAAAAAAATCTTCTACATCAATAGCTCTAAGGAAATTTATAGACACAGCAATTATTAAAATATTAATACATTTGCTGATCCTAATTCATTATTCTTTACCCTTCATTCACATAGCATAAAACTGACTCTAGAATAGAGTATACATATTAAATGACTTTATAAAATTAGAAGTTTAAAGTCATAACCTGCCACTTATCAGACCACAACACATTAATATCTGAAATGGAACTTGACCCTATACAATCAATACTCATTACTAGAATACCATTATATATAACAAAATTAGCTGACTTTAAAGAATACTAGATAAATTAAATAAAAAACTTTTCTTGAAATGAATACAACTAAAGATATATCAGAAATTTACATTTGGGACTCCCTAAAAGCATATATCTATGGTACGGTACTATCGTGGTATATTAATAAAAGGAAAACATGGAATAAAGACATGATCTACCTAAAAAAATAAAGTGGATAAACTCAAATTGGAAATACAAAAAGGAAATTTTGATTTAATACCAGAACTGGTTCAAATTAATAATAAATACACTGAGATACTTCACCATAAAACTATGATTACTCTAGAAAAAATCTAATTAAATTCATATTCTATGAATCCTGCTAATCCAAGACAATTAGCAAAAGAACTAAAAAAAATATTAAATCTAAACAAATAAAAGAAATTTCTAATCCTAATACAAAGGATAAAGTTACTGATCTAAATAACCTATTAGAAGCCTTTAGACTCCATTATAACATGCTTAATTTTACAAATCCCTCTCTCTTCGGTAGATACGATTAAAACTATTCTTAATAAAAATATACATACTAGATTAACACAAGAACAAATAGAAAATATTATCAAACCTATTACTATGACATAACTTAAATCACAAATTAGTAAGCTTAAAACAAAGCTCTTGGAACAGATAATATATTACCAGAAATGTATAAATTAATGACAAGGCAATCTTTATCCCTTCTTTTAAAAGTATACACTACAGTTAAAGAAGACATACTTATACCCCCATCTTGGAAATGTTCATTAATATCCACAATAATAAACTCAGACAAAGAAGAAAGACTTAGTACATCTTATAATCCCATAATATTACTAAACATAGACTATAAAATGTTTATGGCAATATTTGTAAATAGAATTAAACACTTTCTTCCCTTATTAATACATGAAGATCAAACAGGATTTATAAATGGAAGAAATACCTATGATAATATTAAAAGAATAATAACATTAATTGATCATAATAAACTCTGAGATATAGATATGACTATAGTGTCTCTAGATATAGGCAGCACCTTTGATTCTGTTAATTGGAACTCTCTATTTTTAGTTTTGGAAGAGTATAACTTTCTGGTGGGTTTTTTCAGCTATTATAAAATCTCTTTATGAAAATACCTAAGCCTATGTCAAATTAGGATCCCATAGATCAGGATCTGTTAATATTATGAAAGGAACTAAGCAAGGCTGCCCCTTATCACCTCTGTTATTTGCACTTTTGATGGAACCTTTTGCAAACACCATCAGATTAAACACTAAAATTAAAGGTATAGAAATCACTAGAACACTAAACTTAAAACATTAGATATTTGCAGAGAACATACTTTTGACATTATTTGATTCTAATAATTCCCTACAAGCCTTATTTAATTCAATATCTATATTTCAAAACATCCCTGGGCTACAGTTCAGTGAAAATAAAGCATAATCATGACTTGCAAATAGTAAAAGAAATCATATAAATAAAAAATTCATGAAATATGCTGTAAAAGGTGGCATACTTCAGTATTTGGGAATCCACTTAAATGATTTACAGGATATAATCTTGTTTAATTACAATTCAATATTGAATAAGATAGACTTGATGAATAATTGGGATAAATAGACATTTACAATGGAAGATAGGCTATATCTGATCAAATCAATAATTTTTCCCAAGTTATTATACCTCATACAGGTTATCCCCCCCCCCCAAACAGGTAATACAGAAATATAACAAAATTATTTTTAATTTCCTGTGGTATCCAAACAAACTTAGAATAGTATTAAATAACCACTTAATGAACTGGGAGGACAGGGGAATAAAGTTTACCAGATATAGAGGTCTACATACTTTCTTCTATAGTTAAAATTTTAACACTATGATTAAATCCTTCTTATGGCTCTATATGGAAACAATTACATGAACAGGTTTGGCTAGAAACTATACAAACCCAAATACAGGATCATTTATCCATATTATACAAACAATTATATCGGATGTTTAAAGATTGCATATTGGAAAACAGAGCCATTATAATTCCATCGAATTTTATAAACTTTAAAATATTGAATTTAAAAAAAAAATCGTCAATAAAGATCCTGGCATTAACTCTTGGCTTTTCTCTCTTTTTCCTATAGCATTTACTTCCAATAACCTGGAGACATTGCAAATTGATAGGATGGACATATTAAAATGAGGGAATCTATTATATTGGAATCCATTATTGGATCAGGACAAGGTCCTATCTTTTAATCAAATAATAAATAAATCTAATATAGATAAAATATGTGGTTGTCCCTACAATCTCTAGGACAACATATTGAAAATAAAATAGAACTAATTAAATTATCGGCCAGACAAAATAGACCTACATTTATTGAATACATTATAATTATTATTAATCAACCTTTTCAAGGTAACAGCTATTTGTCACATATTTATAAAGTTGTTAAAAAACAAAAATGTATCATAAAAAATCATATTGGAATGACTTTGCATCAATAAATGACCATCTACCAGCAGAAGAAAATAAAGAATATATACCCAGATCTTCAAAACACACTACATTATCACTTCAATGGCATTTATTTATTTGGAGATTTTTACACAGGAGTTTTCTTACTCCACATAAGTTAACTTTAATGTTTGCAAATCAAGAAGTGTATTGGAGATGTGAAATAAAATTAACAGCTGACTAGCAGCATGTTTTCTATAATTGTACATCTCTTAAAGAGTACTGGAATAACATTATTTTTTTTACAGATTGTTTTTAATGACAATTTTCATTTAACTAAATCTCTAATATTTTTAACTCTCCTATACCCAAATGTGTTCCTAAAAAAATAATCTTCACTTCTTTGGACTCTGCTTGCTATTGCTCATAAGATTATCACTATTAATTGGAAAAATGCAACATCTCCATTATTCAAGGAATTAAAAAACTCGGTTTGGCAGTTGGATGAATGGAAATTTCTACTTTATAAAATAGAACCAACTAAATTGCCACATACTACAATAACTGGCAGACAGTAATGGAAATATTGCAGAAGAATTATATGAATATTCATAAATATGACACTTTTTCACAACAATCTACAAAGTATTATTTCTTTTGTAGAGGCACCATTGTAAACATTTTATTAGGTTTTGAAATTGTATTGTTCCTTATTGTGTTATATTTTTATTTTTCTGTTATTATGGTTAAATATTTCCATTGTAAACAATTTCATGGATTCTTATCTTACAACTGCAATCAAAACATTTTTTTTCTGTTTTCCTTTTCATGTATGATTTAAAGTGCAAAAAAGAAAATCAGCTGTAAATGACTTCTTGACCATGCAAAATTAATTCAGCATAATTTAAAAGGGATAGCTATTATAGTGGCATAATTCAAACATAAAGAAGTTATAGCTGCTTATATACTCTTTTGTAGAGCAAACAGCTTGTATTGCATACCACAGTAGCTGGATGTTCATGTATAAGTTATAACTACTTCATGAGAAGGTTCATTTATAATTAAATACATTACGAATGAGTAGTTATTGCTTACTTGCTCATTTACTACTAAGGCTGTACAGCATATCCATATGTGTCTTACAATGGCATATAACAATAGTTATAGGCCAGTAGTGGAAACCAGGAAAATAAGTTATGTTATTGATGAAGCATTGCTAAAATGGGTGATTCTAAAAGAGTTAAAACCATGCATAACATGCTGTTTTATTTTCTTATACTGGTGTGACAATAGTAGCTGCTTTCAGTAACACAACATTGTGTGACAAACCCCAAAATTTCATAGGATATGTTTATTTTGGATAGTGTTCATATCATCTTTCACTGTTAGTGATGCAGATTCACAAAACCTCATTCGACATCCCAATGCCTGCCATTATATCTTCAGATCTATTATGAGAAGTTGACACCAGATTTCTCAGATACCAACAGCATACCCCTAAAACAGCAAAAACTGTTACATACATACATAATAACAAAGAAAGTACCTTAGACTGGATTCTTACTTATACTCATCATCAAACATATAAAACAGGAACCCTACCAGATGACCTAAGTGACCACTCACTAACTTTTTTTACGAGACATAAAACCAAACTATCTTACCCAAACACTTTTAGGAGAATACGAACCAAAAAGCTATTTAACCCTGACCTTTTCCAGACAGAACTCAAGCAATGTAATTGGTCACCACTAAAATCCCTCCCACAAAATGAAGTAGTGGAATACTTTAATTCCACATTCTTAGCTATCCTTGACCACCACGCCCCAACTCACTCTGTTAGAAACAAAGCTAAACCTGCCCCTTGGCTCACAAATGCTTCCAGGCAAAAAATCCTTCTTAGAAACAAATCCTGGACAAAATGGCATACTACTAAAAATACTATAGATCACCAAACCTTTAGACAACTTAAAAATAATACAAAAAGCCATCCTCCTAGACAAAAAAAACTTTTACTTCCAACTACAGCAAACCTACCAAAAGAAACCACAAAAGTTTTGGACTAGGATAAACAAGCTATTATACCCAGGGCAATCTATCACACCTAGCACACAAGACTCTAATCCTGAGAACCTCACACAGACTGCTAATGCCTTCAATTCTTTCTTCACAGACGTCATGCAAACTCTAGCCAACCAACTATCTCCAGATACCACAAATCTGCCTACTTCTACTACAAGCCAACCTCCATCATTTCAGTTCCAGACAGTCTCTACTTCCTTTATCTGCTCCCTTCTCCAAAAACTAAAACCTACCACCCCCTCAGCTGATCAACTTCCAGCAGAACACCTGCAAAAAGGAGCTAAAGCCATAGCCTATCCCATCTCCATTCTAGTTAACAGAAGCCTAAATGAAGGAATTATCCCATCTATCTGGAAAATTTCTCATATCATCCTATTACATAAAGGTGGGAACTCCAATGACTTTTCTAACTATCATCCTATAGTTCTACTATCTCCACTGGCAAAAATAATGGAGAAATGCATCCATAAGCAACTAGTTAACCACCTACTCCAAAATAACTTACTTACCAACTGTCAGCATGGACTTAGACCTTACAACAGTACTACTACTGCTCTGCTATCCTTCACAGACTGCATTAATAAAAAGACACAACAATAATATGCTTTCCTCTACAGTCTTTATTGATTTATCCAAAGCTTTTGATATGGTTAATCACCAGCTCCTTCTAAATATATTGAAATCCCTTTCACTTGCACCCCTAGACATAAATTGGTTCAAATCTTACCTAGACAATAGACAACAGGCTGTGCAATAGAATAATAATCTATATAATCACCTTCCCATCTCCCTGGTGTTCCTCAGGGCTCCATATTAGGCCCACTCCTATTTTTAGTCTTTATTAATGACCTTTACTCAGCAATTCCTCATGCCTGTATTCAGTATGCAGATGACTCTACTATAATTTGTTCAGCCACTTCTCCAACTGAACTATAGACCCTTACCCAAAAAGCATTCAACACAGTTGAACAATGGTTTTTAAACTGCTGCCTCTTCCTAAACCCCACAAAAACTAAACTGTTACTATTCACTCCAACACGAAAATCCACCCCAATAAATTTCACACTCATATCTAATAATGGCACTCTCATATCCCCCTATCCTAACACTAAACTCTTAGGAATAACAATAGATAACAACCTTAACTTTGACACTCATATAAATAGCACAATAAAATCAGTCAACAAAAAAGTGGGGTCTCTCTATAGAATCAAACCCTTTCTTACCCTAGTAGCCAGGACCACTATAGCCAGAACTCACTTAATCTCCACTCTACTCTATGCTTCACCTATATACACTAATCTTTCTAAAAACTACCTTAACAAACTGGCAATTTCCTATAATAATATTGTTAGATTTGCCAACGGCTCTCCTTTTAGAACTCACCACTGTCTTAATCTAAAGCAATTAAGATGGCTAGAGTTTCTAAACCAGTTTCAATTTCACCAGCTTGCTATAGCCCATAAGATCATGTTTCAACCCACCAACACACCAATACTTACTAGCCACATTTCCCCTTACAGCAATCTTAAGAATCTACGATCCTAAAACAAACTGCTGATCAATACTTGCAGATCCAATAACTTGACAGGAGACTCTCTGTTCTTTAATACTATTGGAAAGCGTTGGAATCTTCTACCCTTTGAACTAGTATCTCTGTCCTCACTAACACTTTATAAACAGAATCTAAAACTTTTTCTCAAAATGCATTGGTTATGCCCCTGTACTAACCTTGACTAACTTTCTGCCTCTGCACTAATGAATATGCTTCACCCTTATAGACTTATCATTTAGGAACCAAATGACCATGTTATTGCAATTTAAATATATGTATATATGTAAATAGTAACACCTCTTGTACATTACACTTTACTGGTTGTGTCTTGCTAATGATGAGTATTGTACTAGTATTTTATTATCACCAGCTGTTTTAACTTGGATTGTTGTAACTTTCTTTGTTGTATTTTGTATGTGCCTTGGAGCTTTTCGCCCAGGGCCTCTACTGAAAATGGACATGTATCCAGTTAGACTAGCCCAGTCAACAAATGTAAAATAAATAAATACAAGGTAAGAGGTGTGCTTAAAATCTTTCTTGCCACCTATTCCTTTTAAAAGGTGTTACACTATTATGACCTTACATAACTGCTTTTCTTTTTTTAAACCAGTGCATCTAAACAAAACCCATCAGGCTCTTATGTCTCCTTCCCTTTTTCAAATTAATTTGGACAGTGCAGTGGTGCAGTGGTAGTGTTGTCACTTCACAGCAAGATAGTTTTCCATTTCAAATCTCAGCTGGGGTGCCTTCTGTGTGGAGTCTATATGTCCTAGCTGCATTTATGTGGGTTTGCTCCAGTTTCCTCCCACATTACAAAGGCATGCATCTTGAGCATTTCTTCCCAGGCCTCCACTAAAAATTAGTTTTGTTCCAAGTCAGACTTTCCCCGTAAACAAATGATAAATAAATAATTTAATGGTTTACTCGGGTAGTGTTTATTGCAAAATAATCTGAGAAGCCTTCAGTCTTTCTGACATCTTTAACTTCCCTTAAATTTTCTGAAAGTATAACAAAATCAAATGTTGTGTTAATAGTTCACTTCAGATATGTACACCCTCTAGCAATACCCATCAACAAATGTCTATAACAACATATTTTTTAAATACAGAACATCTGCACCTTCCATCCTTTTTACTTTTTTTTAATTTGACAGATAGAATTGGCTATCATAATCTCTTGCATGTTCATCACTATACCCCAGTTATTAATCCTTAAAAGTAATACTCTTCTTTTATTGAAGTACATGAATGTACTCAATACTGTAAATACATTTGTCTAATCTTCACATCTGTTATTATCACCCTTCCTGCCATTGATATTACAGGACCTAATACTACAGTTTATTGATTCCTAAAAGACAGCAACCCCAAAACATACTTCTGGTCCAAATTATCAGCTCACTGTATGTCTCTTATGTATTTTCAAATTGTACTCTTTGACTGTTGTGTATCCAGTATATGTCTAATATATTTGTTACTTTCGGCAACACTGTATAGCAGTCAATCTACATACTTCATATTTATACTATCATTGTTTAGGTATGCAATTGTTAAATGTATTATTTCCCTTTTTAATATGATTTTTGCTCTCAAGTTGTGTTTTATTATTATTTTTCATTATTTTATATATATTTTATATATTTTAATATTTGATTATGTAGTTTGTCTTTTAGATGTTTTTTTTTTTTTTTTTTTGTATTTTTTTTTTTGCATGTTTCTGTTTTATTGTTAGTGGAACTTTAAGTGTGTGTTCGGATACATTATATTCACTTACATTTTTCATGAGGATTATTTTGATTGGCTTAGATGTTCCTTAGGGTAGCAGATGATTGGTGGCTTTAGTTTGAATGAAGCCTATTTAAGTGATTGCTATTTTACTAGTTTTTTTGGTCTGAAAAGAGATTTACATTGTGAAAGCACTAACCTGTTTGTATTGCTTATTGTAAAGTTCATATAGTTGTTTTTTACTCAGTCATGCGTCGGTACTTTTATTATGTTTACATTTTTAAGGTTTTTTTTTTTATTTTATAGTATCATTTGCCACTCATGGACCTGTTATGCTACATTATTAATCCTCACATCTGTTATTATTACACTTCTCGCTATTGGAATTACAGGATATAATTCTACAGTTTATTGATTCCTAAAAGGCAGTAACTCCAAAACATACTTCTGGTTCAAATTATCAGTTCGCTGTATGTCTCTTATGTATTTTCAAATTGTACTCTTTGACTGTCATTTATCCAATATATGTCTAATATATTTGTTAATTTCTGCAACACTGTAGAGCAGTCAATCTACATACTTCATATTTATACTATCATTATTTAAGTATACAATTGTTAAATGCATTATTTTTCTTTTAATATGATTTTTGCTCTGAAGTTGTGTTTTATTATTATTTTTTCATTATTTTTATATATATTTTACATATTTCAATATTTGGTTATGTAGTTTGTCTTTATGATTTTTTTTTTGCATGTTTGTGTTTTATTGTTAGTGGAACTTTAAGTGTGTGCTTGGATACATTATATTCACTTACATTTTTCATGAGGATTATTTTGATTGGCTTAGATGTTCCTTAGGGTAGCAGATGATTGGTGGCTTTAGTTTGAATGAAGCCTATTTAAGTGATTGCTATTTTACTATTTTTATCGTCCCTTTTTATTATGATTTTTGTTCTCAAGTTGCAATTTTCCCTTTTGCTTTCTTCATTCTTTGCATCACTGTTTTCATTTCAGCAACATATCTATGGTCTTATAGGTTCAGAGGTTCATAGGTGTTTACTAGGCTAATATCCACAAGGGCCTTTATAAGCCTAGCCCTGCATCCCAAATCTCTGACAAGTTCTGATACCCTTGATAAGTTTAAGCATAGGCATGGGAGCTGAACCATTTACAGGTTACCTGTGTCCATTAGAGACATAGGTGCCAAACCAGGGATGAATTTCTGGTTTCCCATCCAATTGTCCAAGTTGCACTTGAATTGGGTTAGGGAGGAAATCTGCTTCACATGGATGGGGAGCCTGTTCCATTGACGGTTTAGTCTCTGGGATACATACCTATCGCTCCAGCAGAGCCTATGTATATCACAGGCAAGGTTTAAGTCTTCAGAATGGGTAATGCTGGTGCTGTTTGCTTTATGGATATGCAGGAGGTCCCTCAGAGTGGGGTCTGATAATGCCCTGTATGCTAGGCATAGATCTCCACTCAAAATCCTGTAGGAGACAGAATACAGGGATAGGGCCTTGAGGCAGTCTGCATAGGACACATTATTTATGCCCTGTATTCTTTTAGTGAGGAACATCTGTGGATGTTCCAATTGTTGGATATGCCTGGTTAGGTACATACCAAAGGGGGCATTGTACTCAATGATAGGTGTGATGAATGACAAATACAGTGGAACAATGACTTCCTTGGACTTAGATGCCATATATTTGTTTATAAGTTGCGCAACATAGAATGATTTCCTCACCACTGCAGACACATGGTTATCAAAGGCTAGATTACTATCTATGTGGGTTCTTAAGTCACCGACTACTGGGTCATCTCTAAGGGGTGTGTTGTCAATATGATAGTTACAAGGGATGGATGACTTCCCAAAGGATACTGTTAGGCATTTCCTAGCATTTAGTTTTAGTCCATGGCTCTGACACCAGTTGTTTGTCTGTGTTAGCCGCACCTAGAGAACATTCGTGTGAGTGTGAGATTCAATGACAGCTCCTAATTTGCAATAATCTGCAAATTTAGTCAGCCAGGGGCCACTGTCATTGGCCTTGACTTCTGAGAAGTAAATGCCAAAAAGGAGCAGTGCAATGACTGATCCCTAATGGATTCCACTTGTTACTGACCTGTTTGTAGAGGCAGATTCCCCAGTTCTAACTTCCTGGGTCGTGCTGTGAGCCAATTGTCTATCCACTGGGTGACATGCAGGTCTGTGCCTAACCTCTTGAATTTGACAACAATGCCCAAGTGGCATCAAATGCCTTGGCCAAGTCAAGGTAGGCAGTGTGAATGATTTTGCCATCATCTATTGCTTTGGTGACCTTCTCAAAGAAGTCCATCGGGTTGAGTAGACATGATCTGCCCTTGATGAAACCAAACTGGGTTGAGTCAAGTGGCTGGAGGTTTACTATATTTCTGTTGATCATCATTATGATAATCCTTTCCATTGCTTTGCATATAAGACTAGTGAGACTTATGAGTCTGTAGTTTCCAGGGTCTGTAGATGACCCACATTTGTGCAGAGGGATGACTTTTGCCTTTCTCCATTCATGAGGCAAAAAGCCTGTTTGGACACTACAGTTAAATAGTAATTCCAGAGGCCCTGAAAGGTTATGTTTCATGCTATTTAGAAGGTATCCTGGGATATTGTCTGGGCCCGTTGATGCAGTGTTCTTGGTCTTAGAGAGGGCATTAAAGACCTGTTCCCTAGTGATAGTAGGGGGAGTTATATTTTATGATATTTCCTGAGGGAAGGTTGAGGAAGAGAGAGGGGTAAAGATGGAGCTGAATTTATCAGCCAGCAGGTTTTCTATATCTTCTGGCTCAGTATAGGTGACTTCATTTACAATGAGCTCTGCACACAATTGTGTATTGCCTTTGAGGTTGTGGACATAGCTAAAGTGCTTTGTGGTTGACCTTGGCTTCGGAGGCCAAACTTACCTCAAATTTGGCTTTAGTAGACTTTATTTGTCCTCTGAGTTGTTTGTTTAGTTTGATGACAGTGCTTTTATCCTGATGAGTGCTGCACCTCCTAATTTTAGCCATGATTTTCTTCCTCCTGTTATACAGGTTCATAGGTTCATAGGTTCATAGGTTCATACTAGGCTATCTGCCCGAGGGCATTTATAAGCCTAGCCCATTGTTTTGTGGCTTACGCCACCCCTTTAGTATGGGGAACTATACCCATTATTTTGCTGTGCCTCTGTCGAGCAGTGACACTGAGGTAATTCCTGGGGTATATCTGCGATCTCCCATCCATTGGTCAAGATTTCTCTTGAACAAGGCCAGGTGCTCTGCCTCACATGTACCGATTTTGTTCCACAGCATAGGAGTCTTTGGGTGATGAATCTATCCCTCCAGCACCTATTAATAGCCGTGTCGAGGTTTAAGTCTCCCGCCCTTGTGGCTCTGATGGATCTAGATTTTTGAGGTGAAGCATATTCATCAAATCTGGGTTTGACATGGCCTTGTATGTTAGGCAAAGGTCACCTCTGAGCCTGAATAGAGCTGGAGTTCTTTCAGTCGGGCAGCATAGGACAGATTTTGAGACCCTTTATCCTTTTGGTGAGGAACTTTTGTGGCCTCTCCAGCTGCTGCAAGTGTCGGGTCAGATACATTCAATGGGGCATTGTACTCAATCATTGGTCTGATGAGTGATGAGTAAAGGGGACTATGACCTCCCTTGATCTAGATGAGAATCCCTTCATGATAAGGTGGGCAATGTAGAAGGACTTCCTAACTACTTTAGCTACATGGGTGTCGAATGACAGACTACTATCAACCTGGGTCCCCAGGTCCCTGATAACTTCTTCTGTGCTCAGTGGATTGCCACCTATTTGGTAGCTAGGGGTAACCTTGTTTTTCCCAAGGGTATGACTATGCATTTTTGGCATTTAACTTTAGGCCGTGGCTCTGGCACCAGTTATCCGCTTCTGTGAGACCCTTCTGAAGGATATCTGTGTCAGATGTGTTTTCTACTATGGCGCCCAGTTTGCAGTCATCTGCAAACTTTGTCAGCCATAACCCTCCTGTGTTTGCTTGTACTTCGGAAAAGTAGATGCCAAACAAGAGTGGGCCCAGGACTGAGCCCTGTGGGACACCACTTGTGACAGGCTTTGAGTCTGACATGGCCAGCAACTCTGACCCTGTGGGTTCTGTCACTCAGCCAGTTTGCAACCCATCTTGTGATGTATGGGTTAACATTTAAGCTGATGAGTTTTTCAATGATACCCGAGTGGGGTATTGTATCAAGGCCTTAGCCAGATCGAGGTAGGCTGTATGGACTGCCTTTCCTCATCAATGGCTTTGGTGACTGTTTCAAAAGTCAACCAAGTTTAAAAGGCATGATCTGCCTTTGACAAAGCCAAACTGGGTTGGATCCAAAGTCTGCAAATTCCTATGTCTTTATTTATGAGGTCCATTATGATCCTCTCCATGGCTTTGCAGATAAGGCTTGTCAAGCTAATGGGCCGGTAATTTCCAGGGTCTGTGGAGGCACCGCCTTTGTGAAGTGGGACCACAGTTGCAGTGCGCCACCCCCTGGGCACGTATCCAGAGGTAAGACTTTGATTAAACAGCTGTCCTAGCTGTGGGTTTAATTCCTCATTGAGTTCGTGGAGCACACAGCCGGGGACACCATCGGGTCCCATGGATGCTGTGTTTTCTGCTTTGGAGAGAGCAGTTCTCACTTGGGCTGGAGATGTTTGGGGGCTGCACTCATTTGGTATAGATATCTCCTTTGGGGAGGGGGGAGAAGTTTGCACTGAACCTGTCAGCCAGTATGTTGGCAATGTCTGTAGGATCAGTAATCTTCACATCATTTTGAACTAGTTCTGAGCATATCTGGGAGTTTCCTCTAGGTTTCTAACATAGCTAAAGAAGGCCTTATGATTGTCTTTTGAGTCTTTAGCTATTTTTCTCTCAAATTTGCTTTGGATGATTTTATGAGAGCTCTTAGTTTTTACTTATAGTGATCAAGGGTGTCTTACCTTTTAAGGATTTTGCTCTATCTTGTAGTAGCTTCCTCCTTTTGTTGTAGAGTTTGTTTATGGCTGGGGTCCACCAGACTGGACGCTTGCCTTTGGTACAAAGAGTCTTTGTTTTGCTTGGGATTGCCTTATCCATGCAGTCCTGCAGGTGCTGGTAGAAGGCGTTTGTAAGTGATTCAGCGGCTTGAGTATTGTTTTCCGCCTCGGGGCCTGAAAGGAGACCACACTAGTCTTTAGAAGTGTGAAGTCGGCTTTTGAGAAGTTCTTTACTGTGGTCTTTTTATTTCAGGTGGGGTGGGATGAGGACCTCCAGCGAGATTAGTTTGTGATCTGATCTCACCAGTGAGGGTATACTTCCGGTGTTGAACATTGTGCTCCCATGTTCGTGATGATGAGATCAAGTATGTTATCTCCTCTTGTGGGATGGTGACTAGTTGTTCCATGGCATTTGAGTTTATGAATTCCAGGAACTTTTGGGCTAGGGTGTTTGGGCTTGAGTAGTGTTCCCAGTCTATATTAGGGTAATTGAAGTCACCTAGTATGATGGTGTTTGGTGATACATTTATCCCTCTAGTGTTTTCAGGAAGGCCATGTGAGTTTCCTGAGTTTGTGAGGGTGGCCTGTAACATGCTACAATTTGCAGAGCAGTCTTGCCTATGGTTAATTGCACCTGGATGGTCTCCGATGCATCGCATTGCCACCAGTCTTGAGGTGTGGGTGTCCTTGATGAATATGGATACCCCCTCCTTTCTTGGTATTGTCCGGATTTTGGGGCCGAACGCATGATATGAGGTAAAACCTGATAGCTGGGGTGCTCTCAGGAGCCTTGAACCAGGTTTCTGTCACAGCACAGACATCGATGTTCTCCATACTGAGAAGGGCCTCGAGTGCATTTTGAGATTTAGACTTCTGGCATTGAGCAGCATTACCCTTAGTTTTTTCCTTTTTGTGTTCTAGGGTGGTAGGTTTAGAATTTGAGCCTTGCCTAAAAAGGCACTATGGGGTGGCAAGAGCCTTTGCCAATATCCGAATCCCAGGGTGACAGGTGCAAGCCGTCCCTTGCGGCAGCGTGGCTTGTCCAGCATGTCATCCCAGGCAGACAGATACTGGATCCCCTTTGGATGACACCAGTGTTTAAGCCAATTGTTAAAGCTGATCATCTTATCTCTGTATTGTGGCATCATTCTTGGTGAAGGTAGGATACTGCTCAAGGTCAGGGTCATACCTGCCTGGGCTACATAATCAGAGAGCTCCTCAATGTCTCTCTTTCATGTAGTCCAAGGAGGTACGTCTCAGGTCGTTTACACCAGCATGGACAATGACTGAGTCATATTTGTACCTGCTGTTGAGAGACCTGAGTGCTTGGTTTATGTGGCGGATTCTAGCGAGCGACAGGCAGCTTACTGTGACCTTCTCCTTACTCAGTCTGGTGAGCGGGACATCAGTGTGTCTGACTATGGAGTCACCAATGACTAGTGTGTCTGGCATTGTGTTTGGCCTTAAGGGCTGTGACTGTTTGACACTCTGACTGTGAGGTCTATGTGTTGCAGGTGTTGTGTTCTGAGGTGGTGGTTGTTTGGGTGTCTGCTTTGGTGGCCTCTGCTGTTTTGGTAGATTTTTGATCAGAGCCTCCAGTATGTCTTTGTGTGTTTATGTGTATGATTTGAGGTTGTAATGGTACTATGTGAGACTGGGTCTATAGTGTGTGTGGTAACCTTCTCCTCCTGACTGGTCTTGCCAGTCCTATGTTGAGAGAGCTCAGCCTCCAATTTGGCCGTATAGTTGCATCTCTCGCATGTATTTGTGTTTTGTGGGAGGAGGAGAGGGTTGTTCAGGTACATGAGGCAATTGAAACATTGCCTCAATATTCCCAGGTTCACCAGCTGAGCAGGAGAGGACACTAGCAACTGATCCCTCGACATGCTAGAAGGGTAGAAAAACTTTAAAAAGATTCGGGACGGGTGACCGAAATGGGGGTTGCCTTTTGGGGTACTATCTATGACAAGAGTGCCGTATCAAGGTAATAAGTACTGTAGGAGCAAGTGCTAGGTTTAATAGATAGAGAATAGTGTACTTGGAGTCAAGTAGAGTTGATCTTTTAGTTATAGGATACGCTGATTTGATCAGTAGTATAGTTCGAGGAAGGTAGTTTTAAGGAAAATTTGAAGAGTGGACTTTAGGTAGCCCGAATAGTTTAAACCTGCTTAACCGGCACTGCCCTAGTGTGCGACAGTGGCAGCTCCTTAATCGCTCTAAATCAGCGCTTAGCGCTTTATACCAGGGGCTGGAAAAAGCTAGAAACTGGCCCAAAACGACCAATAAACTACTAGTTACTGGCTGAAACCTCACAAAACTGGACAAAAGGCAGCTCAATGCTTCCCACTCCCACTGGTAAGCAAGGTAGCTTCCCTTCCCCACATAAGGCAAGGAAACAGTACAGGAACTACAACCAAAGCCCAGGAATCAGCAACTCTGAAACTGGACTAAACTAGTAAAGCAGGAAAGCAAGGTAGCTTCCCTTCCCCCAAATAAGGCAAGGAAACAGTACACAGGAACTACAACCAAAGCCCAGGAATCAGCAACTCTGAAACTGGACTAAACTAGTAAAGCAGGAAAAACAAGAGATATTTTTTTTTCTTTTTTTTTTTTTTTTTTCACAAAACAGGCAGAAACAGGTACAGCGAACACTTATAAATGCTATGAATCAGCTACTACAGCTTACACAGAAGAATTTGCTACAAATACAGTCAAATAGTAACAAACAAGGATTCCAAGTGCAATATTAAGTTAAATGCAGTAAAAACAGCTTCAATGTAACAGAAAGGCAGGCGAAATACAGTTGCTGTATTCAGATGTGGAAAGCAACAAAAATTATACTTAGTATCAAGAAAAGTCACTTATTCAGCTCTCTGCAGCCTGGATTACTCTGCTGGCCCACGTGGAGTCTGTGCTGAGTAGGTACAGCTGATTGATTTTGTGATTCCACTGGGGTGGCTTGTTTTTTGAGTTAGTTCTATACTTCTTCCTGGTGGGTACAGCTGCCTCTATGCGGCTATTAACATGCTCTGACAGAGTTTCTGTGAAGAGTTCTGCATAGGCAGAAAGTTTCTTAGGGTTTAAGGGTGTTTGAAATTTTGCCAGGTTCTCATTTAATAGCAGGAAGTTAGCCTTAGAATAGTTCCTGAATATTCCAGGTTTAGCTGGGAGCCCTGGTTTTATTTTTACTTTAAAGGGGACCATTTTGTGGTCTGACCTTACCAGGGATGGCAATACAGTAGGGGATGTGCAGCGGTCTCCCATATTAGTGAGGACCAGGTCCAGTATATTTGCACCCCTGGTTGGTGTATTGGCTGTCTGGTCAAGGGAGTTTTTGTTTACTACATCAAGGAATCTCTATGTATGTACGTTTGGTGGGGTCTATGTTAAACGTTCAAACATCCAAAATGTCAAACATTACATGGTCGAGACCAAATCTTCGACATTTGGATGTTCAAACATAAAAAAAAAAAAAAAAAAAAAAAGAAAACACAGAAAAAAACACTTTAACAGCCCACCACACCCCCTACTTAAATATACCAACTCCAAGACTGCACTTCAGTGCAGAAAAGGGAAATTCCCCTATCTGCACCGTACTGTGCTATTGAAAGTCTAACTTCGAGCACTCAAAATTTTGAACGTTTGGTCTTGACCATGTAACGTTTGAAATTTTGAGCATTCAGTGATTTGACAGATACCCCGTTTGGTGTCATATAGGATTCCCAGTAAATAGTGGGGTAATTAAAGTCACCCATCAATATATTTTGGATTGGGTGGTTAAACTAAGAAGTTTTAATACATGGCATGGGTTTCCTGGGTCATAGAGTGGGACCTATAGCTTGCAAGGAAGTGGTATTGGATTTTACCTATGGTGGTTTGAACATGGAGCAGTGTAAGTGCACTATCCTGTCTGACCAGCCTTGAAGTATATTTATTTCTGAAGTAAATTGAGACACATTCACTTTTAGGCCCTACTTGTGAAGTAGCTGGCGTAAATGTGTGGAAAGCATTATAACTTTGCACTGTTGCTGTGCTCTCCATGGCTTTAAACCATGTCTCAGTGGCCACACAGACATCAGCATTCTCTAGGGTAAAGAAGGCTTCTAGGGAGTGGCGATTTAATTTATATACATTTCAGTAATATCCATGCTACCTCCTTTTCATCAATTTACCAACTTAAAAAAAATCAGTTTCCAGTGAGTATTTATTCAGTAACCATAGTGTGGCTCTTACAAATTTCTTCATTATGTTTTTTTCTTATTATCAGTAAATTACCATTCCACCTTTCTTCAGAATTATTCAACTTCAGTTTGATTTAGAATGATCCATTTATTCCTTTTGTGTTATCATTTCACCACCTATCATGTTTCTTCTTAACACTAATAGTAAAATTCATCATAACATGACTTCCTTGATTGTCCACCTAAGAGCAGATTTGAACTTATTTGTAGTTTATAATTCTTGCACAAAATAGTCATTCCATAAATGTCCCAGCTGCCTATACTTGCTACATTCCAAACTTACAGAAGATCAGAAAAGACTGGGAGGAGAGACTGGAAAAGGGATTTATAAAGGAGCAATGGAAAGACATATGTATG
>NC_056728.1:529823655-529903655 GCF_019279795.1 Protopterus annectens | reverse complement strand
AAGTAATACTACATTTTAGAGGTGTCGTAGATAGAAAAATAATTTCGGATCATGTCTTGAATGCTTGAACAGCGTCAGCTACTTTCTGTTAAGAAAATCATTGTTTTCTCTGAGAAAATCACCTTTCCTTCTTTTACCATGGGATTATACTGAGAAGTCCAGCAATTTTAATTATTGAAAGTACTAAGTTATCTAAAGTTACATTTATTTTTAGAGACTAATAGCTGTAATAGTGTAACAAGTGAAATTCCAGCCTATGTCACAGTCATTACTATGCATTAAAGCATACTGGCTATTTATACAACAGAGTTTACTGGGAGGTTTAAGGCAGTGTTGCATTAATAGCAGTCCCTGTGTGTATGTGTACAATAAGCAGGTGAAACACTGATAAATGTAGGTCAGCAGCATGTATTGTTATTAAATGGAAGAACAATGTGCTAATGGGTACCTGGGGAAGAACACACATCTGACATCCTGCTGTTGCTTAAACAAGGACTTAGGCTGAAAGTACATTTAGAACTTGGAAGCTCTTAGAGATCAAATTAACATATGCAGCAAAAGTTCATAAACTAATATAGGCATTAGGAATACACAAAAATAGAGAAACATAATATATAAAGGAGATACATGAGCCAGGGTATGTTTTAAAGCTCTTGCATTATGCATTGCACATCATTACATGGAATGCATTCTCATTAAATGTTTTACAATGTCTGCAATTTGTGCTTAGGAAATGACATATGCAACTTTCAGGCCTATAGGATACATAGAGCATCATGGACAGTTTAGAAGCCATAATTTTGAGTTGTGTTCAAAGTATTTTGTGTTTCACTTTTTACATTCATAGTGAATATATCACCTTCTGGATAATAGCATGCAATGCAGTAACTACATGTTTATTAAAAACTAGGCAGTGGATTTGGAAACAACTTTGACAAAAGGCAGAGTACTTTACCATTCCTACCAGCCTTCATCATTCAGTTGTAATTCCATAAGGTTCTTTGTGAGCTCTCTGATGAGCCACAAAATTGAAATGCTAACACAAGCGTGCAGCATGCAAGTTGTTCTACCCTGCTGCTACAACTGTGAAAGGAAAACTGATAGATAACACCAGAAAGTAGTAGGACAGTGTTCTATAAAAAGTGTTCAGCTAAAACCAAAATATTTGTGTATGATTAGTAGAATTATGTTTTCTAGAGCTGTATTAATGTGCGCCTGAATTCTTGGAATTTTGTTGTTGTTAAGGACTTGTAAAAAAATAAAAGAAACGCTATCCTTACAGAGGTGAAGAAATACAAAGGATCAGATTTATTTAATTGTCCCATATTTGTACCAGATGATAAAAATAACCAGAAGATTCCTGCTGATTACCAACATGAAAATTAACAGGGCTCATATGGGGGAGGAGGAAGGAATTACTGAAATGATATGTTATTGTAGCTTAAAGCTATAAGCCTCTTGCATACTTCAGGCTTGTGCAGCCAGCTATATCAAACAACAGACCTGTTCTTTCAGCTAAGAGTCAATCGTCCCACTGTTGTTCACTTCGAACATGCAGCAGGACAAGCAATAAATATAACACAACTGATATGGCTAGCCCTTGAACTTGGGGTAAAGTGCTATTTTTTCTATAAACCTATAAACTAAGAATTAGCATTAACACTGAGATATTAAAAATGAGACAGAGATTGGTGGTATCATTTCCAAAAAAAAACTTTATATCTGATGAAGTCTATCTGGAATAATGCTTGTTGGAGAAGACACCACCGATATCTGTCTTGTGCTTTTTGAATACCCCACTTTTATGAAAAAGCTTAGTGTAACGGATTATAGAAAAAAAGTATTTTTTATCTCAAAAATTCAAGGGTTAGCTAACTCGACTCTATGTAATACATGCTGCTAACAATAGTTATTTCCCCTCACTTTGCAAGCGTTATCAGTAGTAATTGTAATTCTTAAAAAATCAAGCACCTTGTGAATTTCTGTGCAATATTCATATCCAGGGCTGTGCAAGTATATAGTATCCATCCACAGACAGTTGCACTATATGGATATGCAAATCAGGTCAACATAATGTAGTTGCATTGAACACAGAAATGTGAAGCAATTTCTATAATCAAGTCCTGTTTTTCTAAATGTGTAAGTTGTGTAAAGGTCATACTTTCATATGTGTGAAGTATTTTGGAGTACCATAAATTATATTTGTTTTGGCATATTGCTGGCAAGCAGGGCTGAGTGCAGTTGTGCTTATAGCATGATGGGAAAGAGGCAGACTATGCAGCAACTACAACCATTTTTTTCTTTTTTTAAAGTAAAAGAGAACATTTTCATAAGGTATATCTTTTTATGGATGCCATTATAATTTCATTAAAGAATAGAAAGAGGCTGATAGGAAAGATTGAAAAAGCTATATACAAACAAAGAGTGAAACACACAAGGGATCACGTCAGTCGCCCTGCTAGTCAGGGGTCCAGGGAAGTAAATATTGTGGGAAGAAGTAGCCAGGAAATTGTTATGGCTAGGCTTGTATAGGCCCTAGAGCCAATAGCCTAGTACCAACCTATGAGCCTATGAACCTATGAAACATCAATAAGGTTTGAGCTGGAGTAGTTGGAAGAGGATGTGCACTATGCTTTTGTTGGAGATAACCCCCCCCCCCCCCAGTTTTTCAAGATATTTTTTTTTGTAAGAGGGCAGCATGAGAGAAAAATAGGGGAGAGGGTGTAGGAGAAATGGTAAGGCAAGAATGGCTGAAGAAGTCCTAACTATGCAGTCCACAGAGCCTCAAAGGCGTCCACTGCTAGATGGTATTGCAGTGTATGTCCCCAATGTTCAGGGATAGAGGCCTGTGTTGGTGCAGTGGTCAGCACCAACAGGGCAAATGGGTCTTGTACAGAGTGAAGAGAGGCTTTGACTGGTATAATTCTCCTGTGCACTACCTCTTTCAGTATATTCTTAACCAAACTCCAAAGCCCCCATTCAGTGCTCTCCAGGCTGGCATGTGCCAAGCTGCCAGCAGGACTGGCACCTCCACTCTGACCCTGTGAGAATGGCCCCAGACAGGCAGAGGGTGATCTCTCTCTAGCCTGGGAGGCACATGCCTGGTCTGCTCCTACGGGATTTTAACCTGTATAGAAGAAAAATGAAATGGGAGAGAAGCAAAATAACAAAGTAAAAAGAAATGGAAAAGCAAAAGAATAAATAAAAAGAGAAAAAAGGGGATGGGGAGACAAAACAGGAAAACACCTAATGAATCCACAAAATACTGTTGTAATACAAGGTATCAAGTCAATAAAGCACTAAGAAAAATATATTTGTACCAGTCTCCTTCAATAAACACATCACACCAAATAACATTTGATGTCCATTATTAAATTTGCATAACATAGCTTTGTTCACCAAATTTATTAATTACAACTAACCATAATATAGTTGATTCTAAACACAGCATAACATCTTTGTAATGTTAATCATGGCAGTGTACACCTACTCACCCTGCCCCAGTAAGCAGCGTCCATGCTCGCTTTCTTTACTTATGAAGCACCATCCTTGTAATGTTAATCAGGGCAGCATACCTACTCACCTTGCTCAATAAGCAGGATCCATACCTCTACTTGCTTACTTTACTTATGAAGCAGCGTCCCATCTCGGGACTATATTAGAACATCAAAGTTTCAAAACTTCGAATGTTCTAATATTGAACCCTATTCAGTGAAAGCTGAAAACATTGAACATACAGAAAAGTGAATTTTTTCTTAGGGAAAAAATATGCTGTTTCAAAACACATACACACAACACAAGCACACCAAACAAACAGGAATCCACACACATACACCTAAAATCTTACACCTAACCCTACACTAAACTAAACACACACCACTAACTATCCACTTACCTTAACCCAAACCCTAACCCTAAGGTCCGTCACTATCGCACACTCACCTCACCCGCACCCTTACCCTAACTCACCTACCCCACCATAACCCTCACATCCACACAATCGCACACTTACCTGACCCACCCCCAACCCTAACTCACCTAACCCACCCTAACCCTCATGTCCACACAATAGCACACATACCTAACCCATGCCCTAACCCTAACTCACCTAACCCACACTCAATTGCACATTTACCTGAACCCGGCCCGTAACATTCCACCACACCGCTGAAAATACCAAAGCAACGGAAACGGACGACCAAATTCTTTCCCTAGGAAAAAAATTTAGCTTTCTTTTGCTTCGATATTTTCAGCTTTTGCTGAATAGGGTTTGATATTAGAACATTCGAAGTTTTGAAACTTTGATGTTCTAATATAGACCCTCCCATCTCACTTCATATACAATTCATTGAATTACCTTCCACCAAATAAGCAGCATCCTTACCTCAGCTTGCTTATCTATTCAGCAAGCTTCCTCCATCTACTCATTTTCCTTTCCCCAGATCCTTGAAATGAACATCCAGACACCAGAGGGGGAAAAGAAGAGGGCAAGCCTGTCCTTCTTCTCCATCAACCAGCCTGACCAGGCTGTTTCCCCCTCCCTTCTACCCAAAATCGTTCAACCCACTACCTTCCATAAAGGGAAGGGTTAAGCCAAACATCATTCGGTGTACACATCATCTGTAAAGCACCTTAGAATCCCATCATAAACCTACCTTGCCATGCCATCACTGAAACATTCCCTAATGAAACTAAATAAAGTAGGATTACCCATGACCCCACTCTACCACCGGAACATCCACACCAAGAGAATACATAACTTTTTAGACTGCTTCCTTCAAAGCTCTAATCATAGCTCAACCTGAATGGAATGACAACCTATAGCCACAATAAAAAAACACAGACTATAACCCCTTGAACTCAAATCGACACCCAGTCAAAGACAACTGGTATCAAGTCTCAAACCCAGGACCCTGTCAACTGTTACATATCACCTTAGCCCACCAAACTACCCAGTTCTGGATGTGCAGTAACCCAATTACTGTAGAGAATAGTCTAACTGCAAAACTTCAATGACCTAACACTAAGTGCCAGAAAACTATCACTCCTTGACCTAGTTCCTGAAAAATTGCCTCTGCCCAGCAATGAAGTACTCTACGTGCCCAGCCATAAACACCCCAAAATTCACTCATTACCAAATGACAGTCCGAACTAGGACCCCAAGCCACCCCACTCGGAAACTCAACCCCTCGCTTGCTTCTTCCTAGCAACTGTCCTAGCTAGAACACTCAAACCACTAACCATCCTTAACCACTGGTTGTCCCTGGCCTTTCCCCTCGAAGGTTCTCTTCCCTTATGTTACCTATACCTCTACCAAGGAAATAAAACCTGACCTATGGCAGCCATATCCTGCAACCAAGCTGCCTTTAAACCTTCTTGCTCCAGTGTAAATAATGCACCCAGTTTCTAAAATTACCCCAACACAGCCACTTACCTACCATACTTCCTAAAACCCTGCTTACAAAATTCACCCAAACCACGAGTGAAATGATCCTTGTGCTACTCTGTAAAACCTTAACCTGGTATGTGATATTACCACTGTCTACTCAAGGGACAAATTTGTCACCCCAAAAATACCACCCATTAGGAATAACTCCAGCATCCTGTCAGACACATCATTGGCCCTTCCCCCAACTACAGTTTAACAACTGGATGAGTAACTATAATCACCCCAAGGTTCCAAGCTCCTGAACACAAGGGTTGAACTCCACTGACTTGCAAGAGCCATGAGGCCTTAGCCTAATGAGTTCCTGTACTCCTGTGAATGGTGTGACTCTACTCCTCCTGTGGGATCTCCACACTCTCCATAAACCATCCTCAACAGTTTTGCCCTGGCCCCCCACCTACCTCTTCCTTACTTGCTCCCATACCAATGCAATGCCTAGCTCCCACTCTACTTGAACACAGTGCTCCAGCATGCCTTAATAAGATGATTACTCAGACCCTCACTGTGCCCCTTTTCAGTGGCAAGAACATCCTTCCTATCAAAAGGCATCACCTTTCAGATCCACTTTTCAGGCCACTGCATGATGCCTTCTGCACAAAAAAAAAAAAAAAAAGTGCTCCAAAAGATGTCCATTGATGAAAGCATTGCAGCAACTTATGCACCCCCTTCCCCACCTTATAATGCTCTGTCCAACCCCTCACCTAACTGTAAAGAGAACCCAATCACAGACATCCTTCTGACTACCTGGCCCCAGATGCCAAATACAGTCAAAGTAGCGCTGGCCACTTAGCAACCCATCTGGTTAACCTTTCCACAGAAAGGTCATACCCAACTACCATGCCCCCCCAAAATCCAATCCATAATAACCGTATCGTGAATGCATCCCACCTGAGGATAACTCCATCTCCTCTTAAGCAACTCCGTGAACCCACCCTACTCTGCTCTTAACTCAACTCAGCCTCACTTTCATCCATACTACTCCCTACCACAACAAACCTGACGTGTTAATAAGCACCTAAAGGTATATCACCTGTGCCTTCCTTGTGCACCACTCCAGCCAAGCAGCATCCATCACCTTCAGGCCACCAACTGATGTGACCCTGTGCACATTCTTTTACAACCTTATTGCCCACCATTCCTGCTAATGGCACAATGGCCACTGTGTGCTCATCCTTTATTGATCTGTAAAAGAAAATAAACTGTAAATTGACTGCCACAAACCAAAATATCTTAACAATGAGTGCTATCAAGGGGACTCACTGCCATATTCCAAATGTAATTATGATGTAGGGCTCCCCTCCTACTCTTTTTATTTTAAATCTGCTTAACCTTCCCAGTTGAGGCTGTTTATATACCATAATAAGCCATTAGTAGGTGTTCCACATTCTGTCCATTTGTTCCCCCTTTGCTTGCAAGCAATGACAAAACACACACACACACACACCTCTCAACCTCTTAGCCCAGATAATGCAGGCAAAGCCATACTTTTCCACCACTTAGAGGAATAAATGAATAAGTATTCACAATCCATAAATAAAAGAGGGGCCAAGGTATCCTCTGAATGGTATAAAGTGAGAAACTCAAATTGTCATTATCTTCTAACTTCAGGCTTTAATACTTTGCTACTAACTGCCAAAAACTACAACTCTATGAAAAACAACCCCAAATATGAAGCAAAACCTGGACAGTTGAAAGGTATGACAAAGCTCCAAGATACCCACAACAGCTGTCCAGCCAGCAAAACTGCTGCTCTACATTGGCATGAATTTTCTGAAGGTTATGAAGTCTGAAACTCAATTGTCTGTCTATTTTCTGACTTCAGTCTTTAATGAGTTGCTACTACCTTAGCAAACACCTGCACTGCCAAATGTCCCTAAGTTCAGTCAGTCTTGGGGCTGGTTCCTTGCTTATCGAGCCAGCTACTTATCATATCAACCACATAAAAAGGCAATCAAACAGATTCCATCTTCCCTGAGGCAGCTGTCACTATGAAACAAGTTTTGACAAGGCAAATCCCACCATAACTCTCATTAAAGCATGGTATCATAGCATATCTAGCAATTAACCAACAGCCTGCCACAATTGCACCTCTCAAAACCAACACAACTGGGTGAAGGGAACATGCACACACCCTCGTTTTAGCGCCTACTATTTAAATACTAGTGTTTAATTCTCCAGTGGTTTACCTAGCATCCGTTTGGTAAAAAAGATGGAAGGCATTCTGAAATAAAGCAAAATTTGCCCCACTGAATAGCAAGTCAATATACCACTTGGACCCCGCCATCCTACCTCTCAGTCTCTTTGACCAAGAATTCTGGACAATTCCACAAATAAAATGGGGAGGGCAAAGGCCCAATTAGTGTTACTTGCAAATATCCATCTTACAATAACAGGTTTCCACTGACAGTAAATTACTAAGGAAATGGAGTCTAAAATCAAATGTCTGCTGTAATCCTGACCTTAGTCCTCAATGAACTGTCAGCTATTTGTCAGAAATCTTCAATGTATGAGAACTGAACTGAAAAGATGCCAATTTTTTTTAAACTTCCTGTCCTCTCATTTACATGATATTATACAAAGCATAAAACTCATTTCACCTGTAAGCAGACAGTTTCAGAAATGTTGCCCACATTGTCACCCCAAATGCTTCTTACTTTCTTCACAATTTTTTTTTTTTTTTATGTATACTAAGGACATTTTCCCCTCAGAAGCAGTTAGCAATGGCAGTAGTGGAACAGTCTGAATGAGAAGTACACATGCTGAGTAAGCCTGCTTGCCTTGTCATACAGGGTCAATTATGTTTTAACCAGAATCTATTTCAGGAAGTCATAAAAGGGGGGGGGGTAAATACTATCTTCCAACTGCATTTAATGCCACATTAAAACAGCCTGCAAACATAGATGGTTAAAATTTCACCCAGGCATAAGCAATGACCACAAACTTCACATGGGTGCCTTGAAGCCTGTAAAACATCTTAACTGCTCTTCACAGAACATGTGTGCACAAGCTTCCCTGCCATTATCTAATGACTGCAATCCATAGTGAATTACCAGTGAACCAATGAACCACAAGCTCCATGCCGAACCAAACAAAACATGGAGCAAGCCCCGGACACTACAAATCTGTACCCTTGAGAGCCATCCTATGTGCCATTGAGATAAATATTCACCCCTGCCAAGCATTGCATGCAGGACCTTGTCAACTACAGCATAGTACATTAGCCGACTAGGCCACTCAGCTCAAAAGAGGGTCCCCCCAGACTGTCAGTTGCACTATGCAAAAAGTGAAATACCGTGACTCTCCTAATCTACACTATAATGAAAATGCCCAATTAATGGCTGTTACCACACTGTGAAGCTCAAATTGCTAACTAAAATCAGAAACCTCTGCATTTGAGGCATCTATTAATGAATCTGTTCATGCAATCCAATCCCTCATACCGGGAAGCATTTGCGTATACATATGTGTGTATATATATATATATATATATATATATATATATATATATTTTTTTATATAGAGCAGCCTTACCTAGACCGAGCATGCTTGCTGCCCCACTGCCACCAGAGTGCTCTCTGAGCCTGAAGGAAAACTCTACAGATGAACCCACATTCCTCCAATGCCCAAAGTTGGTAGAATAATGGGTTTGCATTAGCATGACTCTGTGGATATGCTGAGGCAGCCATTACTATACATCAGCCAGAGCCCGCGAATAGCCATCCAACATGCAACAGGAGCCTTCACCCACCAAGATCCTCACCCCCTGAATTAAAAGTAGCTCTGCAAGTGGACATATTCTACAGGAGAAGCAACACCTCAAGTAGTTACAGGAAGCGAAGTTACAGGAAGCGACTCCCACTTACCAAGGCCCTACTCTCGAACTGACTTGCATACCTACATCCTGAATAAATCCCAGGCCCAAAACACAAAGGATCACAACTATAAAGGGTCTCTAACTCTCCTAGCCTGAAATCTGAACCACAAAATAAAGGCAGGGGGAAAGTAAGGAGGATTTAAAGCATCCTATCAAACACAGCCAGAATGAAGGTCTTGCGTTACCATGCATTTGTAAAGGATGAAAAGTCTGACTCTCAAAAGCTCGTCAACATACCGGGAACCCAGTCTTCCCCAACTTGCCACAACTCTAAAGCACCTCGCATATCTTAAGTAACAAGACAGAGAGAAAAAGAAAAAAAAATTCCTTACCCACAGATGCAATCCGACAAGCCACACACCAGCACTAGAAAACGATAAGCTCCTTATTCATACCCATGACAAAAATCACCCAAATCCAAACTCGACTATATGCCATTGTTTAACATCTGATAGTGTATATACGTCAAACCCCCACAACCTGGAACGAACAATCTTAAGCACTCATCCCGCGAAAGGAGGCACTACCTGCAAATTAATCATCAAACCACCAATGAGAAGGCACCACTACTGCTCCCAGCAGAAACTACATAACCACACAACACGCCTAACCAAGATCCAAACAAATTAACCATCCACCAACAAATTCCCCACAATTTCACCCACAAACTACCTAGCAAGTTACACCAACATAATAGCCCATCAACCTCACTTATTCCCAGCCACCTCACACTGATCATGGCTGCTTAACAACTTTAAGCATTCATTGATGTTACTCATCAGAACGTGCACTTCTTATTAAATTTCCTACTTATAAACCACTTTCCTCAACATCCAAGGCCTACAACTGCTCCAAAGTAATTACTGGTCATCATGGGCGCAACTTGCAGTAGCAAGTTCACACCGAAATGTGATTGCTTACCCAGCTACACTTGTCTAAACCTCTTAAGCCCCTCCCCATCCTTATCTCATTTCCTCCCAACCATCCTTGCCACCACTTAACCCTTTCACCTCCCCAACCCACTTAACTCCCATTAATATCAACCTAACCCCACATGAAGATGTCCCAGGACAACTTGGTTTGTTGCCAAACTTCATTTATTAAAGTACAGTTGTGTATGGGAAGTGCTTATGCTTACACTTGGGGGTAGTAATTGGGGAAGTGCTTATGTAACTCAGGGGAATGTGTATGAGTACTGCTTATGCATACTTGTGATAAATTGAAATGACAATTGACTTTTTCTGTTTGAATATTTCAATTCCATACTTGTCAAACACATTTTACAGTACATACGCAGTCATCAAACATGAAAAGAATCACTAACTACTGCAGTTAATCATGCTTAAAAATGACAGCATGACACATTTTTCTTGATCTGCTCCTGTCTTCCTTTGAATTTCTTTCAGCTGCAAAAGTATAACAACAATTATTTGCAGGATTTTCCACTGAAATCAATTTTAAAAGCATTGTTGTACTACTGTTTGTGCTACCCTGAATTATGAGTAATAATTTATACTACAGGTAGTTAAGTAATAAATATCTTATGGACACCTGTTGTTCCTACCAGAAGATTCCACCAGTTCTTGGTTCTTTTCTTTTCTTGTTAGGAATTGTATTGGATTACTTCCTCAGCTACAAGTAAAACAGAACAATTATCTTCTTTACCTGTATTTGACTATTCCACACATACACATCATTCATTCCCCATAATGTGTCTTCTCCTGTCAGATTGTACCCATTGAATACATACATGTGTATATTATTAAAACTCAGTAGTGAAATACTCTACTGCATTGGATAGGGTACTGAAGAAGTATGAATGCAGGTCTCTCTTTTAACAAATGGATGTTACTCTGTGGAAAACCTGAACTGCAAATGCTGAAATGTATGATTCAAGGAGGTGTAAATTTCCTTTTCTTTGATTAATGCATAATAATGAAACACCTTGTTCTCTGAAAAGCTATGTACTGCATGTTATTAAAGTAAAGCATCCCCCACTTTCCTTTTCCCAACAGTCGGTCTGACTAGGATATGGAAAGTATTATTTCAGATGTGTTGAATGTCCAGCAATAAATACTTATGAACAAACAATTAAGTTCAGCAATTCTTTTTACTTATATTTAGCTATGCCTCACAGAACCTGTCTTCTTGTAAAAATTACAAAAGGTCTTACAAGTTTTCATTGTGATGTTACAAAATTCTTTACATCTGCAAGTTTTATTTTATTATTGTATTATATGCAGTCAACATTACTAATATTTGAACATTACTACTACATTTATGCAGTTGCCTATATAGATTACTATTTTCATATTCTTTACTGACATTTTATTTATTACTGTAATCTCTTACCAAGAAAGCTGCGGTGGTATAGTGGTAGCGTTGTTGCCTCACAGCAAGAGGTTCTCTTGTTCGATTCACGGCTGGAGTGCCTTCTGTGTGGAGTCTGCATGTCCTCCCTGTGGTCGAGTGGCCTCTGAAAGACATGTGTAAATGGGTGTGCCTTTGCTGAAGGTTGGGTGTTGGGCTGGCAACTCGGCACCATAAAAAATCTACTGCCAATCATTAGCAGACCGGAGTTCCTCTGTGGCAACCCCTAACTGGGAAAAGACAAACTGTAATCTCTTAACAGGTAATTACAGTATTTTCTTTCTGTCAAGAGCAAACAAATGTCTGATTACATGAAATGGTACTTAATTTTTTCAGAATGTCACCTCAAGTACATATTTGCAGGTTAAGATATCTGACTGTTGAAGTGCATGCACTTGTACAATTTTGTTGTATCTCCTGTTGTATTTTACACACACACACACACACACACACACACACACACACACACACACACACACACACATACACACATATATATATATATATATATATATATATATATATGTGTATATATATATATTTATATTTATACATTCACACACACGTGTGTGTGTGTGTGTGTGTGTGTGTCTATATATATATATATATATATATATATATATATAATCCATCCATCCACAACCCCTTTTATATATATATATATATATATATATATATATATATATATATATATATATATATTCAGCTATATATGGATTAACAATTGCACTTACTGTAGAACTCTGACCTTCTCGCCCAAACCTGATCAACCCACTCAGCCAGCTGGCCAGTATTTTACTTTTGTAAGTCATCATACCTGTGATGGCACTGCTGACCACAGTGAGTTATACCTGTCAGGGTTGACAGGTGGTCATTCAACTCCTGCCAGATATCATTTTTCCCCCTAATGGTATTTGTGTACACCTGGGTCTTCTCCAGGTACGAACCATACAGAAGGTAGGGCATGATTAAGGTCTCTTTCTCTGACCAGCCAGGAGCGCAGGCTTGTATATTTACAGGTGTTGCCATCATTAGAAGGTTCAGAACCAGAATGAAGATAGTATGGTGAGGGCTGTATTAAGCAAGGTTAGAACCACTCCCTATTGGGTGTGACATCACCTTGACCTTTTACTAGTATGCTGATTTATACTAGGTATTGATAAGATTGACAGCTTTGGTTTAACCAAAAAATGCTTTGTCATACCCTGTCTTTTCTTAAAGGAAAACACTTACCAGACTGTATAATTACTAATGGATTATTTATATTTTTATCTAAATCAATTAGGTGTTGCCAGTAATGTTCTTCATAACATTTACATTTCATATGTCTGACTTAAGCAACATCTGGTTTCATGCATTAAAGGTGACCTACAACTTTAAGTATTTATTTATTTATTTAGTAATTATTTTTATTACTAGGTAGTATAGAAAGAAATATCAATACTAATTTTAGAAAGTACTTTTAGGACTTTTGTATTTGTAATACTTCTTAGAGTGTGACATACAGACTTGGATGGCCAGGTATTAACTTTCACATTGATTATAACTTGACATTCAGATGACTGCATGTTGAATTTTACCAATATATCTCTAGATTAAATAGCTTTTACATGCAGCACATGTCCATGAACAGCTTGGCATTTCTGCAGACTGCTATGGTGTTCACAAACATCTGCAGTGCATCCACGCCTAGTCAGACTTGTTCATGTAGCATGTCATGTGCATTCACAATCAGCAAAATTCTGGAATATGCCAATGTACTTCATAACACATTTACGTTACACTACAGTTAATAGACAGGCAAACAAATTAGCCTAATTTGCATATTAAACATAGAAATTGCCCTAAATTTACTGTGCATAAGACAGAAATTCAGATGCGTAGTGCAAGCATTGTTTTATTAATAGTAGTAAATAAAGAAAGAGAAGAATTTATTTGAGATGGTAGAATTTAAAGATAAAGTTCAATTCTACACACGGTTTGTAGATGACCTCTTCCTTATTTGGAAAACTGAACAGACTGAACTCTTTAATTTTTTAGAGAAGGTTAATTTGACTACAGAATATTTAAAGTTCACGATGGAAGCATCTAGACAAGTAATACCATATCTAGACGTATATGTAGAAAGGCTACTTAATGGCCTCTTTAATACTGGAGTGTATAGGAAGAGCTGCTATAGGAATTTGCTATTGCACAGAACTAGTATGCACCCAGGATTTACTTTTAAAAATATAGTCAGAGGCCAAGCGATCAGGGCTTCACGGCTTAATTCAACTGATATAGGATATACTAATGAAATAGATGAGTTGAAACAAACATTTTTGGATAGATCATACAAAATAGAAGAAATAGATGCAGGTTTACAAAATATGGATAATATGAGAGAAAATGTAGCATATCCATATTTTGCAGATAGCAGCAATAAAAGGGAAATGGAAACTGAAAACGCTGTGAATTATATGAAGCAAGGAGTGAAGGTCTCTATATACCATACACAGGATGTTTGGGGTATAAAAGAAGTATATAGGAAGTATTGGGACGTATTAACCTCAGATTCCAGTATTTTAGATATAGTAGGCAGTTATCCTAAATTTCTATATAAGAATAAATTGAATTTATATAGGATGCTATGTGGCCCTAATAGGGTAGGAAATGAAAACCAACCACATAGGGAAGGGAAAACTAGACCATGTAATAAATGCAGATATTGCTCATTAATTAATGAAACAGCAACATTTATACATCCTGTTACACAACAATGTTATACATTTTCTGTACAAGCCACATGTAATACAGCCCACGTGGTCTATCTTGCTACGTGCACAAATTGTTGTGCATTTTATGTAGGCAAGACAGATCGACGATTGAAAGATCGAATGAGAGAACATATATATAACATTAAAATAAAATCTTGTAATAATGCACTTTCTAAACATGTACAAGAAACATCGTTAGATCATAAGTTTAAGTTCATGGTCCTACAAATCAATAATATTACTGTCAGACGTGGGGATATATTAAACAGAACAGAACAGAATGAGATGAAATGGATAATCAGATTTAGGGTTGATCAATCACCAGGAATGAACGATAGAGTCCCTATTAAACCAGTATTAAAAGCTAGGAAATTATGATACACTTTAATATTTATTAGAAAAGAATAAATGAAGAATGCATTCTTTCATAAGATTTGATATATATTCATGTTGGAGGCTTATGATATTATTTAATGGAGACAGGACTTAATTCCAATGTTGCTCATGCTATAGAATTATGTTAATGATACGTTACCCATTTGAGTATGACAATTTTAAATCATTTATATTATATTTTATGTGCAAATTTTATATAAAATTTTATTTTAGGACAGTAAAATTTGTTGATAATGCATAGGTTTAATATTTATTAAATATATATATTTACATGCATAGAATGAATTATATAATGTACATTTAATTATATATATATTTTAAAAGAACATTAGTATTAATATGTATATTTACATTAGAAATGTTAATTTTATTTATAAGTAACTATATGCATTTTAGAATAGTAGTGTGCAATATATGCATATAGGAACATTAAATAAGGTCTAAGACCTCGTGTTCTTTATATATATATATATATATATATATATATATATATATATATATGGCATAAACACGAAACCACACAATAACACACAACGAAAAAACCGACGGTACACAAACACGAAACCCCCCACTGCACACACACACCACAATAACAATTAAAACAAAACACATTATGGTCCCCCACTATACCACACTTTAACCGCTCCCTACTAAAACTACACTTAACCCTACCCTAACCCTAACCTACTCCCTTAAAACCCCCTTAAACTCTAAGCTCACAACCTAACTCGCCACCCCCCACCCCTTAACCCTCCTATGGCTCCTCATAACCCGTCTTATAAACTTGCTAACCCCCACACCTGCCTCACCCACCTGCACTCTGTCGCACACTGCAGGTAGAACCATATATAGATAGATATATAGAAACATAATACATGTTTTTACATGTTTTTATTAAATGAAATATTTCTTATATTATATTATATTATGCATTTTAGTATGCATTTTTAGTATATGTATCTTATAGGAGATTTGCATGTTTAGATATGTATTTATAGCGCTTGTATATTTTAGAAGATTTTACGAAAGGCATTAATTAATTAATACAGGATGTGACATCATGATTAAAGCGAATAGATTTGAATATAAAAAGAACCAGTATTAATTGAATGTTAGTGGCCTGTAGAAGCCTACGGGTGAAAGCGCTAGCCTTCCTTCTCTTTTTTTGTTAATAAAGTCATAAGCAATTGACAGAGACATTGCTTGTCAAGTGTATTTTACTGGTGGATTTAATCCTATTCTGCATGGTGAAGCAAGTGAACATAAACTTATTTGGTGAAGTGCTACTACTTGCAGTAACATAATCCAGAGGTGAGAAGTGACTTTATACTGATCTGAAGAGTGGTATAATATTGAGCTGAAGAGCGGTCCACATACAAGTCGCAAGAGACATTATTTCTTACGCTTATATAGTTATATGAAAGAACTTGTTGCCTGCCTTAATGCACTTCCTATTCTTGTTTTTGATTGTTTTATTAATGTCAGTAAGGGAAGAATACCTGTCAGTGACAGACAGCACTGCAGTTTTCTACTGAAAAATCTGAAGTTGTATTCTTTGAAATCATATTTTTTTATATTATTTCTGCAGATGTGTTAGCGGCAGGTATAGCAGCCAGTGGTTTACAGTTTAACTACTGATGTTATGCAGACAGTACTGTGGCAAGTGTCTGACAGTATCTATTTTATTTATTTATTTATTTATTTATTTATTTATTTATTCTGTTCAGTATAGATGGAGAATAAAGGATCCGGGCATAGACATGATAAATTTAATCTATGAGGAAAATCTTGTACTCATGGCAGCACTTAGGGCATATGGCAAACTGCTGTTTGGTAATGGGGGGCCCAGACAAGCTGAGAGGAGGAACTCATGGAACCAAGTAGTTGTTGAAATCAATACAGTTGGAGACAGAAACAGATTTCTGGCATAGTGCAAGAAAAGGACAAATGATATAGTAAGACATTCAAGAAGCAAGGCCTGGCAGAATGCAATTTTCAGGACCATTATCGGTGGGGACCTCCGAATCTCATTAACACCAGAGGATGAATCTCTTCTGTCCATCCATGGGAATGACTGTGATATAGAAGATGGTGCAACTGAAATAATTAGAGTTTGCATGGACACTGGCAGCATTTGCATTCATCTGCTCCTGAATGTTGGTTTAAATAAAATATACCACTTAAACGTTTAATGTTATATGCTGAAAAACACTGCTGTAATTAAGCATGTCACAATTCATTATTATTATGTCAGCCTTGTATATCAGCAGCTAATGAAAATGAAGGCAGACTTCAGGGTAAGTGCCCCCCCCCATGTAAGCATGCTATACTGTATGCTGCTGCAGTACTATTAATGCGTTGTCATGATTTATTTTAGAGAGTCAGCATCAGAAACAAACAATTCAACTGTACCAATAAATATGGATAAAGTCAGTGGTAGAATGAGTGCTGCTGATAATACTGATGATGGTGATGATGATGTAGTTGTATTTATGAGGCACCATGAGGGAAGTGGCAGTCAGTCTCCCAGTGTAATGTCATGCTCTCTCACCTCACAACATGTTAATAACTCTACCAAAAGTGACACTGCAGCACAAAGTCAAACACAGGCTGACATTCCACTCATGTTTGTATACCAGGAGCAAACATGCACTTCAACATCAGTGTTTCCACAGACAGAACAATAGTTTGAAAATGAAGGCAGTCAGTTTGAAGCCACATTGCCCACAGTGACAACATTAAAAAGAGGTGTTAGGTTCAGAAATTATTTTGAGCTATTTCAGGAATTACATAAAGCATTAGGAGCACAACTGGAAATGTGCCATGACAATGTTAGGGTTCAAACAAGTGAAAGAAAGAGTCAGCTAGAAATGGTTAGAGTCCTACAGGTTATGTGAGAAGATTTCAGACAGTACTTTGAACGGGCAGGTATATTGCCATGGTTTGACTGATGTGTAGCATGGTTACACACCAGGTGTCAGTTGCTGCCACCATTTGCACACTGGTTCGGAGATACCACAGTCAAGCTGGGCTCACTTTAACCAGGGGAAGGGACAGGGACTATCCAGACACAAGGGAGAAGATCACATGATACTAACCCTGGCTCTCAACACAGTTATGCCAGCAATCACAGTGAGCAATAACAATACATATTTTAAGATGAAAGAGAATGTCAGATGAACATTGACAGCATGGATCAATATACCACCAGACTGGTGCATTATCATATTATGCTGAATGTAACAGGCAGTAAACATCCTGCATGCAGTAGCTGGGTCATAATGAAGGCCACAACCAGACTCATCTAGGCACCTGAAATGTCTCATCAGGAAGCCAAGCACCATCTCAGTCACAATGCAGGTTTGGGACAGGGATGTGTTATATTTCTCCTGAGCCATGGCTCCAGTGAATATCTAGCATCCTCTTACATATAAATAAAAAGGTGAGAAAGAAAGAGGGAAAGGGGGCAGAAGACAAAATAAGAAAATACAGATTGATATATGGCAATTACAATTAACATTAATAACTATGCATTTAAAAAATGTTTGAACTTACCAACAAGCAGAATTGTAGTCGGTTTGATTACCACTCTGGGAAGATGCTATGAACCAGTGCCCCACACCTTCAGCAATGGCACAAAAAGAGCACTTCACTGTAATAAACTGTGTTAGGCTTATTAAGGTTAGATGACAGATGATCTGCGCCCCCCCCCTCAAGTCCCAGCCATTCAGGTCCCATTTCTGTGCTTTGACTCAACCCTCATATTTTATAAAATGAATGCATTTCAGCTTTTAAACTGTAGCAAACCATTTGCTACAAATGTAGTAAACAGATGCTACAGTTTATACCCTGCCTGCATCCAGCACTACAGCTCTCAGGATTTAATTAAAAAAAATGTATTTTTTTTTTTAACTTTTAAACTAGGGCAAACTGTTTTCCACAATGTAGCAAGCAGTTGCTACAGTTTAGAGCACACAAGAAGCACTACAGAGCACAGGTTTGACTGCAAGTGTAAACTCTGGTATTACAATGAAGAGCGATTGGAATCAGATGATTGAACCTCCCAACACATTGCACCTAGGGATGTTGCCTCTCTCATCCCACACCCTAACTATGCTACTACCAACAACTTGATCACTGGGCATTCTACCTTGCAGGAAGAAGTGGTAAATTGAGCTAGTGTACTGGATGTGGGAATCATGTGCCTTGCCAGGATGGTGGGCAGAGACAATGGTGATGCACCCCCATCCATCACACACTACCTGGCAGTTTATGGAATGCTAGCTTTCCTATTGCAGTACCACTCACCCTGTGGAGCAGGAGACGCCCTAATTGCGATATGGGTGCAATCTATCACACTGAGTACCTCAGAAAAGTGTGCCATGCCACAAAAGGCCTACATAGTCCAAGCTTTGTCTGTGGTGACCCCAGGAAATAGATGTACTGATCCACATGTGCCAAGACTACATCCAGGAACTCCTTCAGTATCTTCAAGGTGCCCGGAGATGGTCTCTGGGAGGTCCCTTTAGCAAATATAGTGACAGCTATACATACTTTGGTGTCAACAGGGATAGGAAGTCCATGCATTCCTCCAGTGCTCCTATGGGAGTCAAACATTCCCACTAAGCTCCTTTTTATGTCCATGTTTACTCTAAACCTAGCAAGGATTTCTTGATTGTCAAAGTAATAATCAGTAATCCTTTCCACATATTTCTGCCTTCTTGGTAGGTGAGCACCACTGGGCTCAAGTGGATTTGGCCCAGCCAAGATGGGCAACTCTGACCTAGAAATAGCAAAGCTCACTGCAAGAGATAGCATTTTCACCAACTGCAGCTCTAATTCTTTTGGTGAGTCTTCCCTTTTTACACTACATCTGCTACAAGCACAGGAAAGTATGAAAAATGACTGTGAATTGCAACTGTTATAAAACAGCCTTAATTAGCATAAGGATATTTACATCACTTCTCATTACTGTCTCATTATCTTCTCATTTGCATACCTACATTCAGGAACACCACAAAAAGGTGTAACTGGCCTCTATGAAATGTGGCTTAGCTGCATCTGTTTGCACTCATCCCCAAGTTACCTAACTCATTTGTACTACTGACTATGAATACCACCCTCTGTCTCTAAGTTACAATCCAATATAGCAGACTTCAAAACCTCTCTGTATAACTTAACTGCAAGAGTTACTGAATGTGAAAAAAGTGCTCTAATTTTGAAGATTGTTATAGTTCATTGTTTTCAAAACTGAGCCAACCTGAGACATCTGCTTTATTTCAAGAAGCTCTCATGTCATTAGAATGATGATCAAGTAGAGATAGTTTCATTATCAGTGGATTGGGATAAGTCTACCAAAGTGACAAATTAGTGGAGGCTAAACAATAAATAAAAGTTTAGCCGATCCCACAAAGGTACTCACTTCATGTAGAACAAACAGAATACACAAAGTTTTGCACCTCCCACAAGGCCACACTTTGACACTACTTTATATAAAACTGTTGAGGGAAGTTAATGCCTTCTAACTGATAGCAACAAAGAAGAAAAAAATACATCTCATGGCTGTGATTCGGAACTTCCCAGTGACTTATCCCAAGGGGATATAGCAGAGAGTTACAATGGCATCAAATGCTTAGATGCTGATTCAGCAAGGAATTAAATTCAAGGCAGCATACTCTTCTACAACACTTACAATGCTTTTCCAATTTCACAAATTAAAACAAAACTAACAATGTGTCTGCAATTTCACAAATGTATGTAGAACTATTTGGTAATTGTTAAATATTATGGTGTCACCTGTGTATACATTCTGTGTCTGAAGAATTTAGACTACTACTACGAGATCTTCAGATGTGTTCTATCCTATTAAGTTGTCCTGTTCTCCCCTTTAAATAACCACACCACACACATAAAGACATTTGATGACCTTTTATTAAACTGTATTATACAAATGAACTATATACACAAAAACCAACATTAATTATCTTCCTCAGCAATGATGATCTCCGGGCAGCGTCACCACTCACCCTGGACAAACTTTACCTCAATGCAGCGTACCAACTCACCCTGATACCATCTCCACTGGGGCAGCGTACCTACTCACCCACATAAAGAGGCAGCGTACCTACTCACCTCACCACCATACCAAACCATAAACCAATAACCACCTTCTTTAGAGGGGGAACAGAAGAGGACAATCCTGTCCCTGTTCTCTGCCACCAGCCTGATCCCAGGCTGTTCCCCCTCCTAAACCTTAGCTGCAATCATATCCTCTAAAAAGAGTTTCAGATGCAAATTAAAAAAGATCCAGTCCCACATCATTAAGGTGTACACCATCCATTCGATACCAAGACTCCTCTCCATCCCCAAAATCTCTATGATCAATAGTATGCATCACAAAATCCTTAATTGCCTAGCCAACCTTTGATTAACACACCTTCTGACCCTTTCAATTGCCTTATAACTATATGCAGCCCTCCAACACAAATGTGGAACCAACTCTGACCACACAATTTCCATACCCGGGTACAATGCCTGTAATCTCATTAGATCTCACAGCATAATGTCCACCAATTGTTTTTTAGAAACAATGCCCAAGTCATTGCCCGGAAAATGAATGACTAGTATACAAGGGCAACCCACCTTCAATTTAGCCCTCTCAAATTCATGTAACAACCCACCCCACCTAAGCCCTCTAACACCATGCCAGGACACTGACCACCCTAAATGTGCTAAACCCAAATTTACCCCATCATCCCTAACTAAAGCATGCTTCTCTGCTCAGTGGATAAACGAATGCGCCAAGATGATAATGTGCTTCCCTAAAAGAAAAGAAGAAAAATTAATAATCAGACCACAACTTATCCAATATAAGACAAAAATGCATTTGAAGACCACCTCCCCACTCTTTTAATCAATTCAATAGAACTACCCCCTCTAGCTAAATCTGAAGCCCTACCTATATTGAATGAGTGAGCTGCAAACCTCTCCGCTGGAAATCCCATACAATGTAAAACCTTCCTCACCAAAAGTATGTATCTACTTGTCGACACCACCTTCCCATCCACTGAACAAAAAATTAACTGATCCACACTCCCCTTCCACCTCCTCATAAATTCTTTTGCCCACATTACTGGACAAATGCAAGGATTCTTGTCAGTTTTAAGCACCACCACACATCCCCTACCCAACTGATCTGTTTTACTCCTCCTTAATGCAATAGTAACCTCACCCTCCCCTATAATGACATCCCTCCAACATAACGAGCCTAATAACTCCAAAATATGAAAAGCGCCAAAATATAACAAAGTACATAATGTACCCCACATAAAATATTCCATAGACCCCTATTGCAACAAACCTAACCCTTTCAACAAAACTTTCAATATAACCCTCGTAAGTGGCCATTGAATATCCTTACATTCCATCACCATTCTCCCGCAACCCCTCAACATACACCCTAATGTCGAAGACTTAGTGAAATCCTGCAACCCCGCTACCTTAGCAAAAATGCTAATCGCAGCCAAATCCACCTTAACCGTCTGCAAAGCCCTGCCTAACCCCCAAGTATGAGCTACATATCACAGTAGTAATTCCTCCGACCGTACCCCTTCCTCCGCTGGCAGCTGCAAAATAAACTGATTAAAATCAGAAAGAGCCCTACCATATGCCTTCCTTGTAGAAGGGACCCAGGAATGCCATACTAACCACCTGGCTACATCGACCCAAGATTCCACACCTTCTCTGGCAGGATTTCTGGCACCCTCTCCTCCCATGGAACCAACCCTCGAAACCTGTGAAACTGAAATCGGGACAAGCTATAAGCAATCTCATTCCTTACGCCAGGCACATGCACTCCTGTAAAAGAAAATGTATTAGAAGGCTCTGCAAAACCAATTTACGTAATACCAACAACAACAAGCCCAATTTAGCTGTCTTATTTTGCAATACCCTCACTACAGCCATATTGTCAGAGTGAAAAACTACACGTTTACCCCTCAATTGCTCCTTCCACACCACCAAAGCTGTCCATATAGGCATCAATTCCAGAAAGGCCACATCCCGTTTCCATACCTCCTCCCAATCCCGAGGCCATTCAGCCACACACCACTGACCCCTGAAATAGGCCTCCATGCCAGCACCCCCAGCTGCATCCATAAATAACTGAAGTTCCTCCTGCCTCACCCAGTCTGACTGCCAAAAAATATCCCATTAAATTGTTGCAAAAACCCATTCCACAACCCCAAGTCCTCCCGCACCAGTTGGGTTACCCTAACCCAATGGTTTTTGCTCTTACCCCCTTTCAGCAAATACACCAGTGACCTGCAAAAAGCTTGCCCTGGGTGTACCGCTCAACAGGCAAAATTCAAAAGCCCAAGCAACTCCATAGCTGAACGAATCCGAATCTTATCCTTACCCAACACCAAATGTATCACCGACCTAAGCCTCTCTATTTTATTCTCTGGTAAACAAAATAGTCCCCGCTCCGCATCAACTGTTAATCCCAGAAATTCGAATGCCCTTGCCAGACCCTCCATATTATGCTGAGCCAGTGGTACTCCTAACTCCTCACACATAATCATAAACTCCTGCAAAACCTCCTGTGCTCCTACCCTTCCTTCGCCCATCAACAAAAAATCATCTAAATAATGCATTGCCTTTTGAGTCCCCACTTTCTGCTGCCAAATCCAATGCAATACTGTACTGAACTTCTCAAAAGTTGCACATGCCACTGAACAACCCGTAGGCATAGCTTTATCAAAGTAGTACTTTTCTCTTACCCGCATCCCCAATAGTGGCCAATCCTCACTCCTAATAGGCAACAATCAAAAAAACAACTCAATGTCGACCTTAACCAACCATGGCTCCGTAAATTCCATAATCCCTTTCACTGCATCATCTAAGGAAGCGTAATGCACCCTAACCTCCTCTTCTGCAATAAAATCATTTACTGAATTCCCTTCCGGATAAGATGAGTGATGTTTCACTCTGAATTCCCTTTCTCACTTCTTCAGCACCAACCCCAAAGGTGACACCCTGTAAGCACTAAAAGGCAGACTGTCAAAAGGACCCAATAACTGCCCTGCCCTATTTTCTTTCTCCAGTAAAGCCTCCAAGATGTCCTCTTTACCTTGAACAGATCGTAAATTTTTGCAACCCCCCCCACCCCTTCCCATGGTGGACTTAATAGGAAACCCACCTGGAAAAACCTGCATTATCTCCTTTTTGATGGCCAAGCCAGGAAACTGATGAAGCATACTCCGGAGAACCTCCACCTTAATAGGGAATGGCACCCCTCCCTCTATTGCCTCTAAAGAACCTGAGTCCAAATCCCTGGGACCCATGAAAATTACCCCTCCTCCAGGCTGGCTGAAAGCCTTGCCCACCAAATTCACCCTCATGACCCATAACATTAGAGTTCCAGGACAAATCCTGCCAACCACAGCCAATGGTCGAATGACCCCCTCCACATCTCGAACAAACATGGACAAATTTGCAACCCACCCATGAACAGGAGCCACTATTAAATGACCAACACACACCTGCTGTTTCCGGCCCACTCAACCTTCTGTTAAAGCCCCTGTAACTATCCATCATTGTAGCCAACCATAGATCTGGATGACGCACCTCTCAACGAAGTGACTGGTCCACAGGCTTCCATTTGCGGAAATGCTGATCATACCAGAGCAACGCATTACCCGGCCTTAACCGTTGCACCTCATGAATGGTAAGGAAATAGCCTAGCAGCAGCAGGGGCAAAGACCTGTCCTTCTCCAGCTGCACTGCCATAAAATAAATAAAGCCAACCACCCAATTATGCCATGTCCTAGGGCGAAGCTTACCTACCCTCTGCCTTCCCAATGCTGCTAAGGCCGCTAACAAGTCCTTACTGTTAGAGCACTCTGCTTCCATTAGCCATTGGACCCCTTCTGCATCGATCAGCTCAAACAAATCCACATACTCTCCTTTCCAAATTTTTTCCTTAACTGAACCCAGAATGTGCGGGGTCAGAAAAACTGCTCCTGTCCCCTGCCCCAAAGATTGGGTAGCCAACCAGTCCTCAGGCTGCAGCCCAAAATCTGAGCCTACCTCTGAGCCCAAGACCAAACTGTCCTCGGAACCCACCGCCCTCTCGTCGCATCTCTAACCAGGTACCTGGCACCCTGTGCTAGCTGCCTCTGTGCCTCCTCTATCCCTTGCACACCATCCCCAAGATCCCCAACTGACAAGTCGTCATCCCTCCCCACCCCACAATCCTCAACCCCTAGCTCCCCAGACAATGCTGCCATAATAAAACCATTACCTGCACCTTCGTCTTGCGATGTGCTGGGCACCAGCGTCTCCACTGCTACCACCTGCTGCGATGCCTGTTGCTTTTCCCCCCTGGCTGGGGTTCTCCCTGTTGTGCATCGCCTCTTCTGCCCTGGGGTCTGTTCAGGTTCCTGCACCACCACCTCCAATGTTGCCGCCTCTTGGAACAGCTCCTCCGCTTAGGCCACAATTGCTTGCCACCTCTGCCTTAGCTCTGGTAATTTGACCATCTGTAAAAGAGAAACAAAATATTAAAACTATTCTATAAGCCTGACTGCCCTACTCCCCCCCCCAATCCCTAGCATTGCCTTGCCCCCACACTTTAACTTACCCCTGCCTGCCCACACTTCACCTTCCAACCACCCTGTCAGCCACACCTCCTACCATTAGTACCCCTTTCTAACCCTAGCATAGCCCCTATTAATATCCCTCCCCATGTGTATCTATGGAGAGAAAAAAATATTAATTAATTAATTAATTCTGTCCCTCTAACTATATCCCTATCTACCAGCCACCCAATTCCATCACCATTCACACAAACAAACCTAAAAACACTTACCTTCCTACCAGCATGATCCTCCATGGCGGTAACGGCTAAGCAATGCAGTGTGCATGCCCAAACTGGCGCTCAGACCTAATGGCTGAAAGAACGGCAGAAGCAACCCACTACACCACCAGGGAGTACGGGGAAGATATTTCACCACCACCAAAATCCAGGATGGAGGGACACCCGATCAACTGCAACGCCATCCTGAAGCCGGAAGAACTGAAAAAGATGGACTGACACCCACAAACCCACCAGAGAGCACGAACATCAATCCGCCACTACCACCAATGATGATGAAGCACGATGGACCACCGAACACCTGCCACAACCACCGGGATAGTGTATACGGACACAGCAGCCCACAAACCGACCAGGGAGAAGATATTCCACCACCAAATCACAGGACGGAGGGACACCCGGAAGACCATGATACCATCTTGAAGAGAAACGGGAGAAGACAGATGGACATCCATGAACCCCTGAGGGAGCACAAACAAAAAAAAAAACGTCACTACCACCAACGCAGATGAAGCTGGACACAACTATGGACCCCAGAGGAGATGATCCACCACTATACCCCAATGATACCACCTACCACAACCACCGGGATACCCATTTTCCCCAGAAATGGACACAACCAGCCCACAAACCCACTAGGGAGCACGAGGGGTGATCCACCACTACCCCCCAACCTAAATGTGACGAGATTACACTGATGGGCTCCCCTTCGCCTACCACGACCACCGGGAGAACACCTTCCTCTTTTTTTTTTTTTTTTTTATTTACCCTGACTGCATGGCACCGATGGCTTACTACCCAACAGAGCTACCGACAGGCCCTGCCTCCCCCCATGGATGTCACTCGACCATATGGCCCCACCGAAAAAATGCCTAACGAATTCCCCGGAGACCCGCTGACAACAGGGAGCAAAGAAAACCTCAACACAGAGGTAAGCCTAGCACTACTCCCATCCAGTTCATTATATCTATCTATATATATATATATATATATATATATATATATATATATATATATATATATATATTTTTTTTTTTTTTTTTATTGACCACCCCCCAACCATTCACCCGCACACACACACACACACACACACACACACACACACACACACACACACACACACACACACACACACACACACACACACACACACATACCCACACACACAGTACTCTATCACCCTGTCCTACCAGTAAGCTCAAATTATATTTCCAGACTCCAGCCCCCCCTTAAATTAACCTCTAGAAAACACCAAAGGGGGGACTGACCTAGAGAACCTAATCCCTTCTCTCCCCACCATCCAAGGCCTACCTTCATACATGATACCTACGGTCGTCTGGACGTAAGCTAGTTGTTACTCCACCAAGTCACGCCAAATGTGCCTACTTCCTTTAATCCCTAACCCTTAGTACTGTCAGAAGTCCCACCTACTCTTACCTCACTTCCTTGTACATCTCCCTCTGTCCTTAACCCTTTCACCACCACAAACCCACTATCCAAACCAGCTACAATCCTTACCTTACTCTCTACCTCTACACCCTCCCCACACCCCTTTACCCCCTTACTTGAGGGACCGGGACAACTTAGTTTGTCCCAAACTGCATTTATAATTAAGATCCAAAATAATGGCAGAGTTCATTCTGACAAGTAGCCACATTCAAGTTGATTGTTTTGAGGACAGCATATTCCTGCTTCATATGTGTTCTCCTAGTATGCCACTTAGTTTATTCCAACTTTAATAAACTCCAATTTTAGAGTCCCTCCATGAAAATCAACCTGATGGCATTCAGCAATGTAGTATCATACAGACAATAGTAAGTTATGTTAATATAAATTGATATACCATAGTGCATATATTTGCTCTCATTGTTTTGTCAATATGAATGAGCTTTGAAGGAAAGTACATCTGCTTAATCAAATTCTGGTAAAACTGAAGTATACTCACTGCACCAGCTAATACTCTGGCAATGATTGGCTTAATTTTTCTCAATGTTGTTTGATTATTCTTTGCTCCTCTTTTCCTTGCCTTTCTGCTACAGTCACTAAGTAATAAACTACAAGAGTTTTGATTCCTTATAATTACTCACACTTTTAAAGACTAATCTATTCAAGTTTATTTGCAAACATACATACATTTACATTATCCCACTGAAATATACAATTCTGGCAAAATTTCAGATATGATCTAGATACAACTTAATTAATACATGTCATGAAGCAACTGTAAAAGTTTGGGAACTTGTTAGGAAATAAATATCTAAAAGGGTCCTTAAGTCTGAGTCACATTTTTGTTATCTCTGGTCTGCATGAAATGAGCTTGTTTTTCTTGACTTTCCTTACTGATTGTTACTAGATGAATGATGGCTAGGCTGTGGTGCTATGGACATTTATATACAATTATTATATACAACACCATTATAGGTTTTAAATTAACATTATTGGATAGATTCTTAGATGACTTGGGTATGGAGTAACATGCCAAACAGAACACTTACGCCATGCTGGAGACCAAAAGATATATATCCTCCAGTCCCCTTTCAGCATAAGTTAATAGGGAATGGTGAAGTGCTATGTCCAATTCCAAAATGGTAATTTGGCCAACTACACCCACCAAAGTCAGTACTGCACATTGTCAAGGTTTAGCAATGTACAAGGCTGACTAACTGGAGAATTCACTTCAAGTGAAGAAGACATATCTGTGAAGCAGCAATTCCACCTATATGTTGCACAAGCTACATGCTGGGAAGCTAAAATGCCTACAGTACCTGGTTCCATATGCATATTTAGTTGTACTGCAGAAGAAAGGTGTAAGGGCAGACTGGGTCTACCCATATGCATATTTCTGTTTATTGTGACCATCCTTCAAAACCTTTTTGGAAAGCTCATTATGCTTTATAGATAAAACACATACTGATTTTCCTGTGGTGGACTAGCTGGTCTGTATATCCATGCCTGTTCTTGGATGAAATGAATGCAGGCATGATAGCCATGTTGGATGTCATGTCTGCATTTACTGTTTTGGCCCTACACATGTATCCATTGCTCTGGAAAGCCAGATAACCATGCCTGCCATACCAGGTCTGACATACAGATAGTGGAACTGCACTCAAGGACTTCAGCCAGACTTGGCAGCACAACTGAGTCCTCAAGCAATTTTGGCACTATCAACACAAAAACAAAACCAATTATGTAATAGAAACAAATGACAGTAATAGAAGGAATCCATGAGAGAAATAATAAATTAAAATACATTCAAGATAATATACAGTATTAAAACATAAAAACTTCCTCAGACATCCATACACATTTTCCTAGCAAACCAACTGCATTGTATTTGGTTTTATTTAATACCAAGGAAAATGTACATGGATGTCTGAGGAAGTTCTGCATTGCTAGAATGAAAGTGCTTATGACTCGAATTTTTTCTGTTTTAATAATGTATATTGTGGTTAATTAAAGTATCTTGAATTTATTTTAATTCATTATTTCGCACATGGATTCCTTCCATTGCTGCTGTTTGTTTCTATTACAATTTTGGCACTATGCTAGGAATAGATGAAGAGATTCATTAACATGGAATATCATCACCGTGTTTGACTGAGTATATCATGCCCGCATTTAATTTACTACCTCGGCCCCATGGACTGTATTGACTGAATTCCACCCTTTTCAGATGATGTGTTTCTGTGGGCTAGGTTGATATAAATTGACAGTACTGCAAGAGTGGGATGGTATGTTGGCTTTATGGAATCCAGACATATATTTACAAATATCCTTCTATACATTTGTGTTGGGCTAACGATGAGACCATAAATGGTTTAAAACATACTGTTGATATCAGACAAAGTTGATAATTTTCTGATTTTTTTTCTCTGCCTGGTTAAAATTTGCTGGTTAAAAGCATAATGTATTTAAAAAAGAGTTAATATTCCTTGGTGGAATGCTCTAGATGAAAAGCTACAGAAACAGTGATTGAAGTTGCTTTGGTATATAAAACTGCTCTGTATATATGAGCTGATCTGTGATAGGTCTTGCAAATATATATTTAATACCAACTACCACAACATTTATCTTTAGTGAGTTGATAAACAGCCAAGATGTTGTTACAAATACAGTATGGGCTGGATTTACGAAGGCTTGCATGGAGTCTAAGGTTACTGTAAGACGGCAGACAGCCAATATGTCTGCCGAGCGATCCAGCAACAGCCGGCAGGGCATGCATGAGAGCTTCTAAAGCTACTCTTGCACGGACAGTGTTATGGTAGGCAAATTACCTCATTTGCTGCTGAGAGCTATGCAAAAGAGGTAAATTTGTGATCCAGGAAACACTAACCTGTCTGTGTAAGAGTAGTGTTATTTGCAGAAATGTACTCCGTTGGTAAGGGAGTACCGTTCTGCAAATAGCTAAATGGAGCTATGACAGCTCCAAATAAAGGATGCATCTAGTTGAGGAAGCATGCCAATGGCCAAATCTAAGGCCATTGGCATTTGCAAATGTTGTAAATCCTTAAAATCAATTTTTTTCCCTGATCTCCGATGTTTAAGTGTAGTGCAGCACCGCACAAATGTGCGGCACTTTAAATAAAATGAAAAAAATTGAAAAATAGCCATAAATGGGCATTTTCACTAAAAAGCTTGTTCTGCCATGCATGTGAATGGTAGGCTGAAAACAACATGGCCACTGAGCAGTGGTTGCTAAGGGGGGGAAGCTCAGTGTGAGAGATGTAACCAAGCATTAGTAGGCAATCCTATGCAAATGAGAATAAGGATAGTGAATCCCAATGTTCCCTGGCATGTGAGCCATGTCCCTAGAGTGTAAGTGTAGGAGTAGGGCAGTAGTAGAGTAGAAGATAGGTGACATCATGAGGGGATATGTCTGAAAGACTGTAAGCTTATTGGAGCACAGTGGCTTGTGTTTACCCTGAGTTTCTCAGGATTGCAAGAGGTGCGTCTACTGTTGCCCTAACTGAAGACAAGAAACCAAAGGCATATGCCGTGGATAAACCTGAAATTTCTTGCAAACATGCACACAGCATGTGTGCGTGTGTGTGCCCGTGTGTGCGTGTTTGCGCTTGTTTGCACGGCGCTGCCCTGGGCGGAAACAGAAAGGGAAAAGGAAGGAAAAGAAGTAGTAGGAAGTTAATCAAGGAGAACTAGCAGAGCTGCCAGGTGAAATATATCAGAATCAGCCAATTACACAGGCAGTAGACTAGCCCAGCCCAGCACTTTAAACTCGGCAAACAGCAGTCTACCCTGTTTTTTCCCAAGAGCTCTGCAACACTGCAGTATACAAAGAGTTAAAACTTAAAAAGCTTAAGTCCGACAAAATGTTAGGGGCTGCTATTGCTACCATAAACAAACATGTGCAAGATGCTGAGGGTGGTGATGATGTGAATGCTGTCGAGCAACCCACAGTGAGGAGACAGAGAAGAGTGTACAGACCCAGGGTAACCTACCAGGGGCTACATGAGCTGGAGATAGTGGAGCGCTATAGAGCGGACAGAGACCTCCTGCAGCAAATTGTTGAGCTGTGCCGGCCACGCTCACACACAGAACTAACAGAGGGGGACCCATCCCAGTGGATACCAAGGTATGTGTTGGCCTACGAATAATAGCTGTAGGTACCTTCCAGAGACCAACTGGTGATATGATGGGGGTTTCACAGGCATCAGCATCCAGGGTACTGCACCAGTACATGTATGCCATGTCAGCACATGTCGGTGACCACGTATATTTCCCCAATTCCCGTGAGGCATTGGCCAGCAATATGCGTCTTTTCCACCAAATAGCAGAATACTCTGAGGTAGTGGATGCAAGAGACTGCACACACATACACATCAAAGCACCACCCGGTGAGCAGTGTAGGGTCTACATCAACCGTAAGGGCTTCTCATCCATCAACTGCCAGGTCATATGCGATGCCCAGGGCATAATAATGAATGTGTCTGCTGGCTGCCCTGGAAGCTATCACGATTCCCACATCTGGTATCTAACGAAGCTGTACCAGAGATTTGCCAATGGGGACATCCCTGATGGTCACCTAGTGGGGGATGCTGGATACGCACTGGAGCCGTGGCTGATGACACCCATCAGAAATGCACACACACCCGAACAAGAACTCCATAATGAGGCACACGTACAAACAAGAAACATTATTTAGTGTGTGTTTGGGATGCTCAAGTCACGGTTCTGGTGCCTGGACACATCTGGTGGAGCCTTGCAGTACTCACCAACTACATGTACCCAAATTGTCATGATATGTGCCATGCTACAAAATATGATCCCGTGAAAACAGCTGCAGCAGGAACAGCATGGGGCAGGACCAAACAGCCCCCCACCATTGCCAAGGCCTGCACAGGCACAGCGTGACTCGGAGGAGGAACAACCTGAGCCTGCCCCAGTAGGCAGAAGGAGGTGTTCCCAGCATGCCTTGGCCTTGGCAAAGAGGCAATGCATAGCACATACACTGACTCAGTAGGAACCCTGGAAATGATACCTCTCTCTGACTCACACATACAATTAAAGGGATGCTTAACTTAACACTACCTGTTTTCAAACATGTATAGGGAGTGTACTATGTGCATCAGACATAGGGAGCTCTGCAGCACCACGTGAGGCATGATTGCCCTATTTTCAGCAACATAAAACAGTGCTAAGCACATTTTACCACTATTTAGCATATTTAAACACAATTGCGCAGAGCTGCACACCTCGCTAACTAGCGCAACCACAACTTATTTGCAAGTAGCTGCTCACCGCTCTAGCACAACCACAACTTATTTGCAAGTAGCTGCTCACCGCTCTACCCAGCGCAACATCGGGCAACGTCGAGAAACGTCGGGCAAAGTCGAGCAACATCGAGCAGCATTGAGCAAAGTCGGGCAAATTTGAGCAAAGTCAGCTAAACATGGCCACACCTCCTTTACTGTACCTTAACCAGTCAGATTTGCCCAGTAAGAAAATAAAAAGCAGTGACAGAGCTCAAACTCAGGATACTGTGCACTATAGTCACAGTACGTAACCACTAAGCCATAACAGCATTTCATAACCATGCACTTTCAACAGACACATATCTATCAGATGAATTTTAAATATTGCCAACATCAGCTAAGCAGGTGTGCCTACAGTTGAGTTTTTTCAAAACTGGCCAATCACAAATAAGTGCAGGAAATGAGGCATATTTAAGCTCCACAAGTGGGAATACTTGCTATAACTGGTTGTACCTCCCTTCTGCAGTCAGCATGGCCAGCGTTAGAGAAGGCACTTGATTTAGAGCGCAATGCTGGGGCATTGAGGAGTCCAAAGTAATGGTTTGGCTCCTTGTCCACAATCATGAGGAAAGACTCCTGCGGGGCCAGTACCAAGGTACCTAATATAAAACCGAGGCCTGGAACAGTCTTGCTTGTGATCTCACCAGTGCCACTGGTGTTCCTCAGACTGGTGACCAGGTCAGGCACCATTATTCTGATCTGAAGCGACATAAGGAGGATCAACTGGACCAGTGGATCCAGGAATCCCGTGCGATGCCTAATGCCCCAATACTGAGTAAGTAGCCATTGTATTAAGTAGTTAAGAATTGCGATTCTTGTCTATACTATGGTTAGGTATGTCTCAATATCACTGCATTTACTTCACAGCTGCAGGTGTCCAGGCTCTGAATCAGCAAGCCCATGAAGATAGGCTGCAAAGGCTGCGTCATCAGGCAGGTTAGTAATTATTCTGCATGTACTGTTATATAAAATAAATGAGAGAGCCTTCAAAAAGTGTTTTAACCCAATAAATAAAGGTGTAATAATCCTTTAATAAATGTATAATTCCTGGAGTGCATCTGTGTCATTTTCTTTGATATGTTGGTGTACTGTTGCATTCTACAAATAGTACTGTTGTATTAAGCAGTGTTAACTCACACTTGGGTAGAGCAATATAACGTGGATAAAGGGAGTGCCAATAGCTTTTATGCATATTTACAGCCCTCAACTGTTGGTTCATGCCCAGCATGTACAGGTTAATCTGGCACATGAGTAGCTTGGTATTGTATTCCCCAGAAATGTCAGTGTGGTGCCAGAAATGTAGGGAGCTGTTAACATAAAACTGATACTTTCACCTGAACATATCTAGATAATTATATGAAAGTACAGCTGTCAGTGTACCATCTTAGCAGTAGTGTGTGTGAGAACTCTCAAAATATGTAGCAGTAGCATCTGCATCTTGGACAGTTTGCATGTAAGATACAGCTCATGTATATAATGATCTAGCAAAATCCAATTGCACAATATAAGGACATTGGGTAGTGTAATAACACATGTAAGGGACATATAACTGCAGTTAATAGGAATGTAGTGAAAACTAAAAGGATATATAAGTTGTTAATTGAGCTATCTTTTTCCACCCTACTGTATGTGCATACAAAATGCAATTCCACACCTTAATCAATATGTCTAATCTCAAAACATTTGTTGAGACATATGTTCTATTGGTTTATAAATATTTCTATGTATTTCTATGCATGTGTCCTGTTAAAATACCACAGTATTGGTGGCCTGTTGCCATCAATTCAACCTGCATGCTGTTGTAATGTCCACTATTTTTCTATTTATGCATGTGTTATGCTTGCTTTTCAACTGTTGAAAATCTTGTGCGTTGGGTTAATGGGAATACTTCTGCATGCTGTTATAACTAATTTGGAATGCTGTTGACTGTTACTAACCCATATCTTTATTAAACTTTCCAAAACATAGTTTGTATTGGAAGGCCAGTCTCAGCGCACTCACCTGTCCCACCTCAGCTGGCCATGGCACCTGGCACCAGCAGGTTCGGTGCCCAGCCTGGGACCTCCTTCTCTGTTGGCTCTGTGCCACCTTTGGGTGGAAGATCTGCAGGGGATGGGGCTCAGCACCCCCGTGCAAGCGTGGGCGGAGGAGGGACACCTATCACCCCCTTGAATGGTCCAGGCTGTGGTGCATAGAGAGATTGAACGTTCTGTTGCAAAACCTCTATGCCAGCTTGAGGCACGAGTGGCACAACTCCCGGGTCAGCCTGCCCTTCCTACACAGCCCCCAGCACAGCCACCCTCTGGGCTGTGAAGGTGCAGCAGTGACTGCCCATGGGTGGGGACCTCAGTCCCACTGTTTCCATCTGGGGGCTCATGGGCTTGCGATTTCCAAACATCCCTCCCCGTCAAAGGTGTTCACCCACCACATGTGTCATATACTGCCCCTGTATGCATCTTGTTTGTCTTGTCTGTTTACCTCCCCAACCTACCTCCCCAAATACACCTACTTCCCCTACTCCACATTCCACTCTCACCTGAAAAAAAAAAAGAGCAAAATGCTCCCCAAAAAAAAATTATGCCCCATACATAACTGCCCATTTTGCACACATGTCCACTGGATGCATAAAATGTTATTTAATTGGCATTACAACATACTTTGTTGTCCTCACCCCTCTGTCAGGGGTTGAAGGTTTCATATCAACCTCCAAATTTATTCCATATGCACAGCTGTTGCTGTTAAAGAAATGGACAGCTGTGGACCTTCCCTACACCCGTCCTGCCCATCCTGAGCTATTTTCCATACTGTCTTTCCCTCTTTGTGCCCTCTTTTCACACCTTTCCTATCTCCCCATTTTTCTTTTCTTTCAAAGAAATGAGTGTGGGGTTAGTGGGAGTAAGCATTATTAAGCAGTAGTTAGTGGGTTTGCGTGAGTTTGCGCTTAGCTAAGCATTGCTAAGCATTGCGCAAACCTGCGCAAACCTGCTTACAACTGCTTAAAAGTGTCTTAGTCACTCTGTATGTGAGGGCCCTTGTTCTGCTGAGGATCAAAATAAAATACCTCTGTCAGTCTCGAACCCCGGACGTTGCACACACTACACAAAATAAAGTAACACTAAGCCACAGAGGATATACATCAAGTTGGTGCTTAAATAAATATATCATGCATCAGAATGAGTGAATGTAAAGGAATAATAGGAATACTATACCACACAACTTGTTCTGTGGATGTTTACCAACAGTTATTGCGTGATTACATTATATGACTGTGATAAGAGAAGAAGCCATTCTAGCAGGTAATAAAGTTACACCATCACTTTACAACCCCACACAGTATCACAGCAGGACAAACACTGGGGTATCTGTTTAGGGCAGAGGCCATACCTCCCAACTGTCCCTAATTTTCAAGGATGTCCCTGATCTTGAAACAAATTTTAGTTCTGTCCCTCTGAATCCCTCCAAAAACTACTGACTTTGGCCAGAAAGGTGGTGAATTACACTTAATGAATAATGACAATAATTAAGAGTTAGACACTTCTTTTACTTCAGAAAAGGTGTATTAATTCATATGCTCTGATTCTCTCAATGTCTCAACATAATGGCACTAATATTTTAAAGGTGTCCCTGACTGTCCCTGAATTTTTCTTTACTTTACCCTGAGTCTGTTCAAATATGTACCTAAGTGGTTGAGATGTCTGGCAGAGGCAGAAACACAGAGGCATATCAGCCTTTCTGCTGTTACACACTGTGCAAATAGCTTTGGAAGGAGTTTCAGAAGCATACCCTTATGTAGGAATACAACACTGAAATACAAATGGATGTAGCCATGTACTGGTAGCAACCAACTGTAAAAATGCCATTGCTCTATTGCTGAAAAGATCTGTGTGGTGCACAGACAAAAAATAACAGGGCTATTCTCTGGCTATCATGTGGATAGGTCCACAGTTGGGAGTTACACAGATAGACTACTTGCCTTGATAAACTAACATGTACACAGCAAACCTGTAATTCCAGCAAGATAAAACCCACACAATACAACTTACGTTCTTTGTACTTCTGCAACCCCACCCAAATGTAGAACATACCTGTGTGTGCAGGGTCTACCAAGGATGTAGGTAAGCATACTCACAGTACTGAAATGTGTCCAGTTTTTCTGAGCAGCTTGTGCCAAATGTCAACACTAAAAAAGCACAAACTAAATGAATATTCACAGTATAGCAGTTCACAAACAATTCTTGTGCCAAAGGAATACATCTCAATAACTAGCTTTGTATGGCAGTTAATTGTAAAAGTTGAAAAGAAGGTACAGCTTTCCATGTATCTTGGGGTAGCATTTTGAGGGGTGAGTACATTTCTACACTGACAAGTGGGTATTGGAAGCAGCAACATTAGGTTTGAGTACAACATGTAAAGCTCTGGCTTCTCCCCTGGCTTCTGATATAAGAACTATACCAACCTTCTGTCTTAAACAATGATGTTCACAGCAAACAAGGATGATCTCCATCTTGGAAAGCTGAAAGGGCCATGCCTACATGAGTTAGAAATTTATAATACTGGGTTGCTATGACAATGATTACTGCAATTACTACACAGCAGGCTGCATGCAATTAGCAAATAATGGCCACTAATTGGTGCAGAGGCCATCACATGTTCATGTGCAAATTCCTACAAAAGCAGGCTGCAATCTCTGCCAAGAAACTCAATCACTCTATTGCAGAGACTGACAGAGAGAGAGAGAGAGAGAGAGAGAGAGAGAGAGAGAAAAGGAAAAAGAAAAAGAAATATTACCAAATCATACAAAGGAAAGGTATGTGACACATATGTATTTACTGGCATGTAGTAGATGTTATTGAAGAATAGTCTACATAATGTGAACCATTCATATGTGGCAGCAGTACTTATTTATGCACAGACGTTCTGCTTAACTACTGCTATGGACAATACTGTGTGTACCTCTGGACAGTGGGACATACCTGTGAAATGTGTAGCTCAGCATTAAATGTCACAGATCTGATCCATGTTATCTGTGTTCTGTACAGTAGTGTGGCCAATCGCTGTTGGGGGATTAGTGCTGACATTATATAAACATGGGTGTGACCGAACAACACATGCATGATAGTCATATTAAAGTGTAACTTAGCACTGGCAACTGCTGTAGCAGTCTAGTATGCTTATCTAGCATCTGTAGCCTTATATACCCCCCTAATGTTAGCATACGTTCATATGTGACACCTGTTTGTGTTGCAGCAAGGCCAAACAGTTCAGCTGTGAGGTCCAGGGACTTACAACAGTGTGGATGTTGTGTGTGTATGCCACACACATATGGAGAAATATATATGTGTCATATATATTCACATCTGTATATGTGCATAGAGCAGGGGACATATTGCAGCTGTTTGTGAAGTGTGGAGATATATATGTTGTTGAAGGTTAGTATGTGCATATTTGTATGTAGGTTTTACTGTGTGACAAACAAGACAGCATACAGTTCTGGTATATGACATGTGGTGGTTAAACACTGTGGGTGGTTTGTTCAGTTTGCAATGTTGAAGCCATTGAGGCCTGTTAAAGCTACCTGGGCTGTGAACACCTTCAATGTATTTATCCCAAGACTGTGAGATTCTATTACATTACTGTACACCTTACATCCTTTGTATAATTGATATTCTCACTATGAAAGGTGAAATGTATATGTGCCTACATATATATGTATATGTACACCAATGGATGTGTATATGTATGTATATATATATATATATATATATATATATATATATATATATATAGTTATATATACTCATACACACCAACATCTACTTGTTGCGCTAGTTCTCTGTACTGTTGACTGACTATGATGGTCAATATGTTTGTGAATATGTCCAAAATAGGTATCTGTGGGATAGCTTAGTGGGAAACTGTTTATGTCATGGTATTATGGTCCTTGCTTTGATCCTAGCAAAAGCTGTGTATTCTGTTGCTAGGCAGAACAAGTGCTATTGCATACAGTGTGATTAAGTCCCTTTGTTTTAACTACATTGTGTAATTAGAGGCTAAAGCACTACATCGATGATTATTGATTGGTACAGATGTTGAATCCAAATCATTTGTGTACTGTAGTACTACTTAAAGCTCTGGGCCTGTACAGCAAAGTATGGTGTATGCCCACATTGCTTGCATCCACTGTTTTGTGTGGTCCCTGTATTCATCACAGATTACGTTTCTCAAGATTAAGGTAATCTGACACACAGTACTGTATAGTACACACAGAAGGCTTATCTGGGTTGTCATACCTTTGTGTCCTGTAATTATGTCTGATGTGTTTGTGGTTATGTCTGTAACATGTCCTTTGACATATGTGTGGTAAAACATATAACTGCGTATCTAGCAACATTCATAGTGTACTACAGCAGTATGCGACCTATATTCTCAATTGTGTACATATTTTGGCCACGGGTTTGCTATTAACAAGTTGTGTGGTATAATAGTAATACATTTACTGGGCCTTACACTCATTGTGATGGATGATATATTTCTTTACACATCAGCTTGATGTATATCGGCTGTGGCTAGGTGGTGCATTGTGTTGCATACAGTGTGCCAGGTATTCTTGCAGAGTCTTATATAGTACTTTTATTTTGTTGCTGTGCAGAACATGGTTCATTAGATAGAGAGTGAGCAAGGCACTTTCAAGCAGTTCTGGGGTGAACAGTGATAAGTGGCAGTTAAAGTGTTTCACTCTCGGTTAGCTAATAGGACGCTATATATGGCAGTTCAGTGATATCTGTACTGTATAATGTTAAATGTGCCATATGACTTGCTCAGACATATTTTCGTATTTATGTCTTCCAGGGATCATGGCACATTGCAGGAACCCCAGTTACAGTAGTGCTGAAGATGATATAATTACTAGCAGTATGATTCAGCACTACCGTCTCATGTTCTCACAAACCAGCCAGGACCAACAGGAGCGTACTGCAATATGGCAAGATGTCTGCAGGGTAAATGAGGTAGGCCTGCATAACTGGACATATGAACAGGTACGCCACCACTGCAGTGATCTTCTCAGACATGTCCGTCAGCCTGCTGCTGATGTGCGGAGACAACAGCTTGCAATAGGAGGTGGTGTTAATATCCATCCCCCCCTCACCAGAGTGGAGGAGCTTCTCCTGAGCCTGGTGGCACCTGTCCAACAGCAACAGCAGCAGACATACACCATGATGGAGGTTGGAGCCACCCAGCAAGCACACATGGAGCATGCAGGTAACATGGCATATCTATAGATTACTGTTATCTGTATTAGTAGATCATGCATATGTGAGATGTGGAGTGTGTTGCTCAAAGATGTGGAGCCTGTTGTTGTGCAATACTGATCATTTGGAACATATTCTGTAGCCCTGTGAATGTAAACTGTTGATGTACTGTAAGATTGCAAGCACACAGTAGCAATGCCACAGTTGTGGCCACTGACAAACTGTCTCATCTCTATGTAGGTCCCTCTGGGGTGACATCAAGGCAGTGGACAGATGCTGTTGAGTGTGTTCTACATTTATTATTGTAAATAAAAAGTGCATGTCAAGGTGTAGGTCATATACACATGTAACACACCTACCCATAATGCATGCTGTGCATGTTTGGTGTAAGACCATGCACATCTCACTAATGTGATTAGCTGCCACAAACACATGCAATACCCAGGCCATCTCAAACAAATGTGGCTAGACTATAGTGACCATTGGATAGGCACAGTTGATACTCAACATGCACATAACATAAACATCTATGTCATACACAGAGCATTTTAACATGCTACACATAAAGGATTCCCAAACCTTCTGTAAAGACACACTCCAGTATCCAAAATCTCATCCACACATTACACATAATAAACCTGAGGGGTAGAGGCCTATCATGGGGCATTTGAACACTCTGCAACACACTACACATTCACGACAGGGAATGCTCCTTATTGGCCTCCTTGCAAACTCACCTAACAACTGGTTGTGAAATGGTGAATGTAGCCAAGGTAGTACAGTTAAAGCACAGCATAATTAGTGCTGGTTTGGGAAAGATTTGTAGCCTTGAGTGAACAAATGATGCTTCATGATGATGGCCTATGGTACTGTACCCCATCCAGTTATTGTAACCACAGTACTACACATAGCTTTCATTGCTATACACCTTAATGTTGCATGTGTGCACACATATGCACCTCTAAATAATATGCATACCAATCACCATTTGCACAACTGACACATATATGTCTTGTGATGCTATTGATTGGCTAGGTCATATGGCACACATTGGGTATGTGTAGTGTTTAAATATGCAGTTGTGTTTTAGCATGCCATGTCATGGATGAGACTGACATGTCCACAATATGATCTGCACTCACCATAAGTACCATACATTGGGTATGTGTCCGAATGGTATTCCATCAATTATCCATGCACCACTGATGATGTTGTGTGAATACTCATCATGCACGTGCTAAAAATGTGTCCACAATTATTTGCTAAAGACACAGAGGTTGTAATCAGCATTGGATACTTATCTGACACACAAATACGCATCCAGCAATGGTATGTACACCTGTGAGTTATGGTGCACAGTACATTACAGGGTATGAATACCTGTACAGCAATGTTTTGTCCATGCATGCATTGTGTTTCAGGGGGAGACCCATCACCTAATAACAAAATACATGCATCAAAGCCTTGTATACTGTTTTGCTTGTGATACTGTACCCCACCATCACCTGCTATTGTGTATGTTCTGAGATTGCTGGTGTTGTGTGTGCCTGCTTTAGGGAGGAGTGTATTTTTGTGTGTGTGCATGTGTGCATGTGCACATGTGCGCATCTGTGCATGTGTGCATGTGGTCTGAAGTCATGTTCAGGTCTTAAAGTGTGTTTCCTGTTTTCCTCTCACAGGTGCCGAGGTGGTGCTGGTTCAGTACAGCAGGGATCCTGATGTCACTGAGACAGACAGTGATGATGAGGATAGGTGTGTTGAGGCACAGGCAGGTTTGTCAGGGTCTGTTGTTGGGCCACCAATTGACAGTACACAAGTCTTCACCCCAGCCATGCACACAGTCATACTGCCTGTACATCCATCATCACCATTGCCCTTAGCTGAGGGACAGTGTACGGTTGGCACTGGCCAGGACAGTGTGGTTTTGATGGCACATGTATCAGGACACTGCAGCCATAGCCAGATGTTTGGAAAGGTACCACATAGGCAGATGCCCAGAGGTTCTTGTCAGAGCACTGCTGGTCATCATGCCCCTGGCAGATGTGCCACAACTCTTTCTACCACATGCATGTTCGAGGCTGTCATGGAGACACAGCCACGAATGGAGCGGTACACCAGACAGGGACTAAGGGTACAGAGGTCTCATAACACCTCTGTAAATGACAGTATCCGTGACCTAGCAGGTGCCATATATAACTACACTGAGGTCATTGATAGACATTGGATGTCCTCCACAATGTCATGTCCATGTGTCAGGACAGTGCGGGATGGTTGAGATGTCAACATGGACATATGCCAGCAACATCAGCACACTGGAGGTCAACGTGGACATCCAGCAAGTCACAGCCACTCCCATAATGCCAGTACCAGCCCCTGCAATGTTGGGGGGGCTCTCCATAGACCGTCCTAGAAGACCATGTGCACATGGCTCTGGCCAGTCCCAGCAGGGACCTGGATACAGGGGACATATGTCAACCTCTTCAGATAGTACCCAGTCTTGATTAGTACCCGATACTGTTTGTAGCACCCCTGCCAGGCACAGGATCCATATCCATGGCCAGAGATGGTGATCTGTAAAGCCTGCCAGGTACTGTCTATAGCTGTCTCACAAATCACACTGGCCCATAACAGTACTCATGGCCCTCACACACACACACTCACACAGATTGTATGGCTCAGTGTAGGCCTCTGACAAACCAACAACACACCCTGTGCATATGATGAAACCTGTGCCACTTCCTGCCATCTGTAACATTGATGCAGGAACAGGCTAACATGGTGTTGATGCACAGGGTGACTTTAATAAAGTATAGCAATGGTTGGATGTGTAGCATGTTGTCATCAGTAAAGTGTAATGATATCCTTGAAGGTGTAGCTGAGCAGGCATGATGCATTAAAGCTGTAATTAGCAATGTTGTGTTGTTTTCACCAGTGTTTATTCCAATTGTGTTTTGTTTGCCCATGTGCCACTTGGCTGATGTGTGTAATTGTCTAAGCATGTGTTATACAGTGGACAGTAAGTATGGGGTGTGTGCAGCACACGTTTGCAGTGTACATTTGTGAACATGGTGGAGGTACACTGTCTGCATGTACATGCATATTGGACATATGGGCAGGGTGACATGCCCTGTATTGGCCAGTGTTAACACTCCATAGTTTCTATTGGTGGCCGGTATGCATTGTACTACACACATTTGGGAACTTGAGTATGCATGTGTGTGTATATGACATGGTTTGACACTGTGCTGTGGGTGATGCTGTTGTTGCTATCTGTCATTGGTTTGCATTACTAAGGTTAACACTGTCCCAGCTGCAAATTCCTTTAGTAATGCTACACTGTTCACCTACAGGGTTGCATGGACCGTGCTATCGCAAACACAAGAAATTCTCACTTATATAGTAAAAGTGCCTTAGTCTCATGGACCCCTGCCATAAACTAAATATATAATAGAAGGTGTGAATTTGTACCAAAAAAGAGTTACATACCAAGAAGGGATAACCTATCTGGTCAGTATCATTGGGAAAATACAATCCCTCAATAAACATACAAGGCAAGCTTCAAAATACAAAATGGCAAGGATTCCAAAGACAACACTAAAGCTTTCTTTAGTGTTGTTAATAATCTACAGGGGAAATCTCAGATCGGGTCACAGTTAATGTAAATGGTCACAAAGTACACTTATCTGACTGACATTACCAATTCCTAGTCAGACAGTTTGAATGCGGACTTCACCACCCTGTCATTACTCAAGGGCCACATTTCCAGACCTGAAGAATGTAAAACCTGATGATTCACAGACACTCTAGTTAAAACATCTCTTTAGCAAAGTCCAAACCACAGTGGCAATGGTACTGGACAGTGTCCCTGGCTGTGTCATACACAAGCTGACATATGAAGTCACCACTCACCTAAACACTCTGTCCAGATGCAGCCTCTATACAGGTTACATACTTGTGGAATGATGCATGGTAATGGTGTTCACAGTCCACAAGGGTTGAGCTACTATGTCTTCTTCTTCTTTCCCTTTCGGATGCTTCCATTAGGGGTCGCCACAGTAGATCATCTGTTTACATTTCTTCCTGCCCTCTGCATCTTGCGCTGTCACACCATCCACCTGCATGTCCTCTCTCACCACAGCCATAAGCCTCATCTTAGGCATTCCACTTTTCCTGTTACCTGTCGGCTTCATCCTTAGAATCTATTTCACAATATCCTCTGCATCCCTCCTCAGCACATGTATAAATCAATTTAATCCTGCCTATCTGGCTTGGTCTACTAAAATTCAAACCTGGCCTGACCCTCTAATATAATTATTCTTAAACATGTCCACCCTCGTCACACCCAGTGGAAATGTTAACATAAATTGATTAAGGGTAGAACTACAACAGGTCCTGGAAACTCTCACCTTATAAGCCAGACAAAAGTTATCTGGAAGGCTATGGAACACAGCATTATGGAACTCATTAACAGAGACATTATGAACCTGCAAACACTGCACCATACCCACTTAGGTTCTCTATAGGCCAGATCATGGTTCCTACCCCTAGTAGACTTCAAGCCAGTTAACAAGGCTATAGGTGAGGGAGGGGAGTTCAATACAGCCAAGCTATAGCTCACCAGCAATTCATGCCCATCCCACATTCTGGTATTATACATAACTTCAACAGACTGATCATAAATGATTGTTAGATGATAGCTTGACAACTGACACTCAGATGTAGGACACACAGTAACATTTGCAGCCTCCATGTACTATTCTATGCCAGTAACAAGTGGTATTCACCGGCACTCAGTCCTGGGACCACTCCTGTTTGGCATATAGCTTTCTTAGGTACAAGCAAACACAGTAGGGATATGTCTGCCCACGTTTGATGAAAATGCATACTGTGGGCTATACTTAATTCTCCAGATGACACACACATCCTCCAAAAGGGTGTCATAGAATCAGATACCTGGTGTCAAACTCATGCTGTAAAGCTATAAGCCAAAGAAAGCATAGTTATCCACTTTTAGAAAACAAAGTATCCCCAGAGTACCACATAGGTAGTAGCCCCCAAAATGTGGAACAGGTACTAATGTATACACAGAGCCATGTGTTTAGTCATCTCTCCTTTGATAATCACATTACCAAAGGGTTTTGGAAATCCCTCTGTGGAGCACATAAGAAATAAAGGGTTTGCATGCAGATCTACACAGGTTGTTGCACACCTATAATGATTAGCCATCTTTGACAGACTTTGCTTGCTTTGGAACAGATTTCAAATATACCTCAAGCATAAACCCTCACTCACACTCTTCAATATAAGCCGTGATGAGTGGATGTGAAACAGAAGATGTAGCCCAGGGATCACTGCAGCAGCTAAGCTTGTCACAAGCATACAGAAGTGACCTAAGGTCTGGAAAGCACCAGCACACTCTGGCAAACATAACAGATGCGTTCATGGAGAAAGCAGAGTACCCACCTATGAAATAATTGAGGTCACATGCATGTATATGGATTTGCCCCACAGCTGCCTTACATGTGTAATGCACATACAGTTGTCATTGTGATATGTCATACACTAGAAAAATCAAAATCCACTTCACATTGACCAATGGTGTCACACACCTGGAGCACACACACACAGTCACCAAGTGCAAGATTCAAACTCCTTCATAAGTACATTATGATACTACAGCAGTATTTATTTACATGACATGCTATACACATTACTGGGGTTTCATTTTTCCTCAGGTATATTTGTAGGATGGTGAAATCATCAGACTTGACAAATATGAGTATACCACTTTTAAGGTGTGTGAGTAGTCTTCAAAAATGATGCTCTTCCCCAGGGGAAACACACACAATTAGTTGGCAAATACAGGATTCAAACCCCTACCTAACTGCATTATGACACTATAGCAATATGCATTTACACAACATGCTATACACAATACTGGGACTTTACCTTTCCACAGGTATATTTGTAGGATGGTGACATCATCAGACTTGTCAAAGATGAATATACCACTTTTGAGGGGTGCGAGTATTCTCAAAAAAGGTTGCTTTTCCCCAAGTAGACACACACAGACAATTGGCAAATGCAGGATTCCAACCTTTACCTAACTACATTATGATACTATAGCAGTATGCATTGACACGACACACTATACACATTACTAGGATTTTACTTTTCCACAGGTATATTTGTAGGATGGTGACATCATCAGACTTGACAAAGATGAGTATACCACTTTTAAGGTGTGTGAGTAGTCTCCAAAAAGGTTGCTCCTCCCCAGGAAAACACACACAGTTGACAAATGCAGGATTCAAACCCCTACCTAACTACATTATGATACTACAGCAGTATGCATTGACACAACATGCTATACACATTACTGAGATTTCACTTTTCCACATGTATATTTGTAGGATGATGACATCTTCAGACTTGACAAAGATAAGTATACCACTTTTAAGGTGTGTGAGTAGTCTCCAAAAAGGTTGCTCCTCCCCAGGGGGACACACACACAGTTGGCAAGTGCAGGATTCAGACCCCCTACCTAACTGCATAATGACACTATAGCAATATGCATTTACACAACATGCTATACACAATACTGGGACTTTACCTTTCCACAGGTATATTTGTAGGATAGTGACATCATCAGACTTGTCAAAGATGAATATACCACTTTTAAGGGGTGCAAGTATTCTCAAAAAAGGTTGCTTTTCCCCAAGTAGACACACACAGACAATTGGCAAATGCAGGATTCCAACCTTTACCTAACTATATTATGATACTACAGCACTATGCATTTACATGACATGCTATACACATTATTAGAATTTTACCTTTCCACATGTATATTTGTAGGATGGTGACATCTTCAGACTTGACAAAGATGAGTATACCACTTTTAAGGTGTGTGAGTAGTCTCCAAAAAGGTTGCTCCTCCCCAGGGGGACACACACACAGTTGGCAAGTGCAGGATGCAGATCCCTACCTAACTACATTATGATACTATAGCAGTATGCATTGACACGACACACTATACACGTTACTAGGATTTTACTTTTCCACAGGTATATTTGTAGGATGGTGACATCATCAGACTTGACAAAGATGAGTATACCACTTTTAAGGTGTGTGAGTAGTCTCCAAAAAGGTTGCTCCTCCCCAAGAAGACACACGCACTCATACACAGTTAGCAAGTGCAGGATTCAAATCCCTACTTAACTACATTATGATACTACAGCAGTATGCATTTATATAACGTGTTATACACATTACAGAGGTCTCACCCTTCCACAGGTATATTTGTAAGATGGTGACATCATCAGACTTGACAAAGATGAGTATACCACTTTTAAGGAGTGTGAGTAGTCTCCAAAAAGGTTGCTCCTCCCCGGGAAAACACACACAGTTGACAAATGCAGGATTCAAACCCCTACCTAACTACATTATGATACTACAGCAGTATGCATTGACACAACATGCTATACACATTACTGAGATTTCACTTTTCCACAGGTATATTTGTAGGATGGTGACATCATCAGACTTGTCAAAGATGAGTATACCACTTTTAAGGGGTGTGAGTATTCTCCAAAAAGGTTGTGTTTCTCCAGGCAAACACACAAACAGTTGACAAATGCAGGATTCAAACCCCTACCAAACTACAGTACGATACTCTAGCAGTACACATTTACATGACACACTGTTCACATTACTTGGATATTATCTTTCCACAGGTATATTTGTAGGATGGTGACATCATCAGACTTGACAAAGATGAGTATACCACTTTTAAGGGGTGTGAGTAGTCTCCAAAAAGGTTGCTCTCCCCCTGGACACACACACACACACACACACACACACACACACACACACACACACACACACACACACACACAGTTGGCAAGTGCGGTGTTCTTAATCCAAGTTAAGTATGTCTTTACTATTCAGCAAGCAATATGGAGTTACAGGGTGCAATACAGACATTACTTGCTGACAGTTTGCACAAAGTTTTTTTTTCACATTTGCTAACCTCAGCAGGCTTATCATACTAGGTGTATTTTGAGTGCATTGTATGCATAGGCCATGACCATAACATATATGAGTTGATGCACCACATGCTGGCACACACAGGGTCAAACCAGTGGCTAAGCTCTGTCAACCCAATACTGGACAATACAGTCAGGAGGAGTAGGGTCATACAACCACAACACCAACTGTCTCACATCGACCTACAATATAAGCACCAGCAAGACACACAAATAACTACACATTACCATACTTGGAGAATACAAATATTAATCTGAAAAAGAGAGAGTGTCCTCCTAAGCTGACAAGCAAGCAACATGCACCTCCAAGCACACGCCAGAAAACACATAATACACCAAAACAGTGTGCCTCACAACAGGCCCTAAGACAAAACAACATACCCAACACACTAGTAATAGGTGACTTCATAGTCAGGCACACAGATGTTCCACTCACTTGGCTGGATAAGGGGAAGGTTACTGTCAGTTGTCTGTCAGGTGCTATGATCAGCCACATAACACAATCACTTACATCACTTCAGAACAGGTACCTATATGACGTGTTCTTTGTACATGTCAGTGTGAATGATCTGAGACATACCTCCCAGGACAACATGACAAGAGATATATATTAGCTCTATGATCATGTAGCCCAGGCTGGTATGACCCTGACCTTGAGTAGCATCTTACCTTCACCTACATGATACTGCAATATAACAGAAAGATGATAAACTTCAACAATTGGCTGAGCTGTGTCATTCAAAGGGGATCCAGTCTCTGTCTGCCTGTGAAGACATGATTGACAAGCCTTGTTACTTCACTACAGATGGTTTACACCTGTCCTCCCTATGCTTCTGAACCCTGGCCAAGGCTCTTTCTGTCCCCATATTGCCTTTTTTAGGCAAGGCTCACAGGTTCATAGGTTCATAGATAGGTACTAGGCTATCGGCCCTGGGGCCTATACAAGCCCAGCCAAAAAGGTACCCTGGCTTTTGCCACCCAATAAATTTATTTTCCTATGCCACTGTCGAGCAGAGACACAGATGTGATCCCCAGGGTGAATTTCCTATTTCTCATTCAATCATCAAGATTTTTCTTGAAGAGTGCTAATGAGGAGCTTTGTTTGATATATATAGGTAATTTATTCCGGAGTATGGGAAGTCTCTGGAACAGGAATCTATACATCCGGCATGTTCTGTTTATTGTGGTGACAAGATTTAGGTCCCTAGAGTGTCTAGATTCATAGGTTCATAGGTAGGTACTAGGCTATCTGCCCAAGGGCATTTATAAGCCTAGCCAGAATGTGTTGCCTTTCGCCTCCATTTTAAATTAGTTTCCTGGGCCTCTGTCTAGCAGGGCCACTGAAATTATCCCAGGGGTAAATTTACAATCTCCCATCCACTCATCAAGATTCCTCTTGAAGAGAGTCAGCGAGAGGCTCTGCCTAACATCAACTGGAATTCTATTCCAGAGCGAGGGAAGTCTCTGGGACAGGAATCTATCCCTCCAGCACGTCCTGTTTATTGCTTTGCTGAGGTTTAATTCACTGGAGCATGTGGCTTTAAGAGATTTGTTTTTCTTGAGGTGGGGCATGTCCATTAATTCTGTGTTGGACATGGCCTTATACGTCAGGCATAGATCACCTCTGAGCAGGCAGTAAGCAACCAAGTAGAGCTGGAGTTTCTTTAGTCAAGCTGCATAGGGCATCTCTCTGAGGACCATGATCCTCTTGGGAAGGTACTTCTGTGGTCTTACCAGCTGTTGCATGTGCCAATTAAGGTACATACCAAATGGGGCATTGTAATCTATTATGGGCTTAATGAGTGATGAGTAGAGGGGCACAATGACCTCTCTTGATCTAGAGGTGAACCCTTTCATGATTAGGTGGGCTACATAGAAAGAATTTCTAACCACTTTGGCAATGTGATTATCAAAGGAGAGGTTACTATCTACCTGGGTCCCCAGGTCCCTAATTACATTTTCTGTACCTAGTGGATTACCACCTATGTGGTAATTCGTGGGCACTTTGTTTTTGGATGACTATGCATTTTTTGGCATTCAGCTTGTGGCCATGGTTTTGACACCAGGTATCTGTCTCTGTAAGACCCTTCTGGAGGATGTCTGTGTCAGCCGGAGAGTCGATTATGGCCCCCAGTTTGCAGTCATCTGTGAACTTGGTCAGCCATAGTCCTCCAATGCTTGACTGTACCTCAGAGAAGTATATACTGAACAGAAGGGGTCCCAGGACGAGACCTGTGGGATGCCACTTGTGACTGGTTTAGAGTCATACATAGCACCTGCAACTCTGGCCATGTGTGTTCTATCTGTGAGACAGTTGGCCACCCATCTTGTGACATAGGGGTTAATGTTCAAGCTGGTAAGCTTGTCTATGATGCCAGAGTGGGGAATGGTGTTGAAGGCCTTAGTGAGGTCCAGGTAGGCTCTGTGCACTACCTTCCCTTCTTCTATGGCCTTGGTAACTGTTTCAAAGAAGTCAACTAGGTTTAGGAGGCAGGATCTGCCTTTAACAAAGCTGAATTGGGTAGGGTCCAGTGTCTGAAGGTTCCCAATGTCTCTGTTTATGAGTTCCATGATAATTCGCTCCATAGCTTTGCAGACTAGGCTGGTCAGGCTTATAGGGTGATAGTTCCCAGGTACTTTTGTGGCACCACCTTTGTGGAGCAGGATGACTGTTGCTGTACATCATTCTTTGGGTAAATAGCCTGTGGTAAGGCTGAGTCTGAACAGTGAATTTAGGTGAGGGTTTAGTTCCTTTTGGAGCTCGTGTAAGATGAAGCCTGGGACACCATCCGGTCCTATTGATGCTGTGTTCTTAGCTTTGGAGAGGGCTGTTTTTACCTGCATGTCCATGATGTCTGGGGATCTGCATTCTTCTGGGATGGATATGGGCACTTTTGGGTTTGAGGGGGGGGGGGGGTAAAGTTTGCACTAAACTTGTCCGCCAGGATGTTGGCAATGTCAGTTGGTTCAGTGTATTTTTTGCCATTTTGCAGTAGCTCAAAGCATATCTGAGTTTTGCCACCTAAATATTTGATATAGCTAAAGAAGGCTTTGTGGTTATCTTTAGATTCCTTGGCAATTTTTCTTTAGAAACTGGCCTTGGATGATTTTATGAGCGATCGTAGTTTCTTGCTAATAATGATCAGTGATGCCTTTCCTTTTTGGAATTTTTCTCTAAAATGTAGTAGTTTCGTCCTTCTGTTGTATAGCTTATTTATGGCAAAGGACCACCAGACTGGTTTCCTCTTTTTGGAGGAGTGAGTCTTGGTTTTACTTGGGATGGCTTGATCCATGCATCCCTGTAGATGCTCATAGAATGCACTTGTAAAGGATTCTGTGGATTGGATAGCATTATCCTGTAGCAAGGGGTCTTTGAAACTTTCCACTTTGGTCTTGAGAAGTGTGAAGTTTGTTTCTGAAACGTTTTTCACAGTGGTTTCCTTGACTGGGGGTGGGGCAGGATGTGGATGTCCAGTGTGATTACTTTATGATCTGATCTTACCAGTGAGGGGTTTACCTCTGGTGTGGAACACTGATCCCCCATGTTGGTGATGATCAGGTCCAGTATGTTGTCACCTCTAGTGAACATGGTGACCAGCTGTTCCAGGGCATTTGAGTTTATAAACTCTAGGAAGCATTGGGCAAAGGAGTTTGTACTTGAGTAATTCTCCCAGTCAATGTTTGGGTAGTTGAAATCTCCTAATATCATGGTGTTTGGTAGGACCTTTATATTTTTCAGTGTTCTCAGGAATGCTGAGTGAGGGTCCTGAGAAAAGGTAGGTGATCTGTAGCAGGCTACAATCTGATAAGCAGCTTTGCCCAGTGTTAGTTGCACTTGGATGGTCTCTGAGGCCTCGTGCTGTGCCACTAACCTGGAAGTGTGGGTATCCTTTATGAAAATGGATACACCCCCTCCTTTTGTATTTCGGTCTGGGTTTTGGGGCCGAAGCTCGGAGAGATTGGAATTTCTTTATGTGGAGCATGTCCAACAGCTCTGTGTTTGACATAGCTTTGTATGTTAGGCAGAGATCACCTCTGAGTAGGCGATATTCGACAGAGTTAAGCTGGAGTGTTTTGAGATGGTCTGTGTAGGGCATGTATTTGAGACCACTAATCCCCTTTGTGAGGTAATTCTCCGGGCTTTCCAGTTGTTGTAGATGTCTTGTGAGGTACATACCAAAAGGGGCATTGTACTCTATAATGGATCTAATGAGTGATGAGTAGAGGGGAACAATGACCTCTTTTTCTGCATGAGAAACCTTTTGTGATGAGGTATGCCACGTAGAAGGATTTCCTGACTACTGTGGCGATGTGATTATCAAAGGAGAGTCTACTGACCACCTGTGTCCCAAGGTCTCTTATCACAATTTCAGTGTTAAGTATATTACCGCCTATGTTGTAGTTCATGGGTACAGAGTTTTTACCAAAGGGGATAACAATGCACATTTTGGCATTGAGCTTGAAGCCATGGCTTTGACACCAGGCATTTGTCTCAGTGAGGCCCTTTTGTAGGATGTCCACATCGTTAGTAGTTTCGATTATGGCTCCTAGTTTGCAGTCGTCTGGGAACTTTATTAGCCAAAGACCTTCTGTGTTAGCCTGTACTTCAGGAAAGTAGATACTAAACAGAACAGGACACAGGACTGAACCCTGTGGTACTCCACTTGTCACTGGTCTGAAGTCGGACTTGGAGTCTGCTACTTTCACAGTGTGGGTTCTGTCAGTGAGCCAGTTGGCAACCGTCTAGTGACATAGGGATTTATACCAAGTTTAGTGAGTTTATCTATAATTCCAGAGTGGGGGATGGTGTCAAAAGCCTTGGCAAGATCTAGATAGGCTGTGTGAACCACCTTACCCTTGTCTATACCTTTGGTGACTGCTTCGAAGAAGTCTATCAGGTTTAGGATACATGATCTGCCTTTTACAAACCCAAAATGGTTGTGGTCCAGAGTTTGGAGATTACCAGTGTCTTTGTTTATAAGTTCTATGATGATATGTTCCATGGTCTTGCAGACCAGGCTCATCAGGCTAATGGGGTGCTAGTTCCTGGGGTCCATGGTGGCTCCCTCCTTGTGTAGTGGGATAACCGTCACCGTGTGCCATTCATCAGGCACAAAGCCTGAGGTGAGGCTGACTGAACATGGTACTTAGGTGTGGTGCCAGCTTGTTCTGTAGTTCATGTAGAACACAGCCTGGGATGTGTCTGGCCCCATGGATGCTATGTTCTTGGCTTTGGAGAGTGTTTTTTGCCTGTGCAGCCATGATGACAGCAACTTTGCATTCTACTGGTACAGAGATGGGCTCTTTCATGGATAAGAGGGGGGGTAAAGTTAGCACTGATCCTATCTGCCAGGATGTTGGCAATATCAGTTGGGTCTGTATATTTAGTGCCATTGTGCTGTAACTCAGAGCAGATCTGAGTGTTGCCATTGTGATTCTTGACATAGCTATAGAATGCTTTGTGGTTGTCTTTAGAATCAGTGGCTATTTTGTTTTCGTAACTAGCTTTGGAGGATTTTATCAAAAATCACAAGTTCTTACTAAGGCTGACCAGGGAGCTTCTGCACTAATGGGTTTTACCCTCTTTTGCAACAGTTTCTTGCTTTTGTTATGCAGTTTGTTTATGGCAGGGGACCACCAGATTGGCTTCCTTTTCTTGGAGGATAGCATATTGGTTTTGTTTGGGATAGCACGATCCATGCACTCATGTAAGTGCTTATAAAGTGCAATTGTGTAGGATTCAGTAGTCGTAACAATATTGTCCATCTGCATGGGTGTCCTGAAGTTCACCACTTCTGTGTTAAGAAGCATGAAGTTGGCTTTGGAAAAATATTTTAACATGGTTTCCTTAATGGGGGGTGGGGGAAGAATGTGGATATGTAGGGTAATTAGCTTATGGTCAGATCGGACCAATGAGGCATTGACTTCAGGTGTGGAACACCGACACTCAGGACAAACCAAACACCATAACCAACACAAATGACCACAAAGTGAGCTAAATGCTACTCATTGCCAGAAGTCTCAGCCTCCCGATGCACACACTCGAGGCACTTCTCAGTATGGAGAATATTGATATCTGTGCAGTAACAAAAACCTAGTTCAAGGCTCCAGAGAGCACACCAGCAATAACAGGATACTACTCATTCCATACCTTCCAGCATCACAACCTGGATCATAGCACATAGGGTGGGGATGTATCCATATTCATCAAGGATGCCTACACCTCTCTCTACATGCTCTCTACAGGATATGTACCCATAGAATGTTGCACAGCAACGTTCTTCCCACTCCACAGGGGTGGGGCCACAAAAGACCCTTGGCATTCATGCTCTATGAACCTGATGAGTCTGATCTGCAAGGCAATGGAGCCAATCATAATGGAAGTCAACAATAAAGACATTGGGAACCTTCACAGAGTTGAGCACACCCAGTTTGGCTTCGTCAAATGCAGATCACACCTCCTGAACTGGGTGGATTTCTTTGAGACAGTTACCTAGGCTACAGATGACTGAAATGAGCTCCACACAGCCTACCTATACTTCGGTAAGGCCTTTGACACCATTCCCCAGTCAGGTATCATAGATGAACTCACCAACCTGGCCATGAATCCATACATCACAAGATGGATTGCAAACTGGCTCACAGATAGATCCCACAAATTAAGAGTTGTTGGCTACATGTCAGACTCTACACCGGTAACAACTGGTGCCCCCCAAGGTTCAGTCCTGGGGTCCCTCCTGTTTGGTATAGACTTCTCAAAAGTACATGTCAACACAGGAGGGTTGTGGTTGACTAAGTTTGCAGGGATCTGTAAAGTGTTTGCCATAACTGATTCCCCAGATGCCAAATATTCTCCAGAAGGGACTCGATGAGACAGATGTGTGGTGTCAGAATCATGGCCTCAAGCTCAATGTGGAAGAATGCATAGTAATCCCCTTTGGTGAAAACAAAGTACCCACAAACTACCACATATGTGTTACCCCCTTAAAACTGAAAAGGTAATAAAGGATCTGGGAACACAAGTAGATAGTCATCTTTCCTTTGACAACCATGTTGCCAAAGTGATTGGGAAATCCTATGTGGCCCACCTAATCAACAAAGGGGTTGCATCAGGATCAAAAGAGGTAGTGTTAGCCCTCTACTCTTAAGTCATCAGACCCATCATTGAGTACAATGCACAATTTCGGATGTACTCAACTAAGCATATCCAGCAGCTGTAGAGACCACAGAGGTACCTCACCAAAATGATTACTGGCCTCAAACAGTTGTTTTATGCAACACAACTGGTAAAACTAAATCTGTTCTCCATTGCATACCGCCGACTCAGAGGCACACTCTGCCTAACATACAGAGCCATGTCCAACACATAACTGTTGAACATGCTCCATCTACGGATAAAAAAATTGAGTCGTACTACACACTCCAGGGATATGAACCTCATCACAACAATGAATACAACATGCTGGTGGGATAGAGTACCATCCCAGACACTTGCCTTACTGTGGAACAGAGTCCTAATGCACATCAGACAGAGCCCCTCGCTGACACTCTTCAATAGGAACCTTGATGAGTGGATGGGAAACAGACAATTCACACAAGGCATCACATCAGCAGCCCGACTAGAAAGGGGCTTAGGGTACTAACTATTAGAACTAGGGCTTGGGAGACTACCCAATGGGGTGGTGAAAGCAGCACAACTTTCCTAGGCTAATATATGCCTTTGTGGAGATAGTCTACTACATACCTATGAACCTATGTGACAGGTACATGTCTACAGATAGTAGATGTGTACTTCATTGTACAGTCATGTTGTACAGCAGGCACATGGACCACATACACTGTAATGCTTACAGATACTGGTGGCTGCTATGTACAGTGGGTGAGATGTGCACCTCATGTCTTTTGTGCCATTGGGATGTGTGCTAGGTGGGACAGTCCTGGATGACTCCCTGTCATGCTCACCCTCTTACACACATCTCTGCCCATCCATCTTTGGCTTATTATACTGTGTTCCTCTACACACACACACACACACACACACACACACACACACACACACACACATATATATATATATATATATATATATATATATATATATATATATATATATATATATATATATAAGGTACATAGGTAGGTAATAGGCTATCTGCCTGAAGGCATATATCAGTATGGCCAGAGTGTGCAGCTATCACCACACATGGGGTTAGTTCCCTAGGCCTCTGTGTAGTAGTGCTGGTGAAGTGATCCATGGTGTGACAGTTCAATTTCACATACACTCATCAAGACTCCTCTGGAAGAGTGTCAGTAAGGGACTCAGCTTAATGTAGGTTGGGAGTCTGTTCCAAAGCAAGGGAAGTCTGTGAGTTAGTAATGTATCCCTCCAACATGTTCTATTTATTGTTGTGATGATGATATCTCTAGAGCATGTGGCACAGCGAGCTTGGCTTTACTTCAGATAGCACATGTACATCAGTTCTGCATTGGACATGGACCTGTCTGTTGGGCACATATCGCCTGAGTAGACGGTATGCAACAGAGTACAGATTGAGTTAAATTCAGTCTTGTTGCATTGTGCAACTGTTTGAGTTCAGTAATCCTCTTGTTGAGTTACTTCATTGGTCTTTCCAGCTGCTGAAGGTGCCTAGTCAGATTCATCGCAAGTGTGCCGTGATACTCTCTGATGGGTCTGATGACTGATGAGTAGAGGGAACCTCCTTTGACCTACATGCAAAGACCTTGGCAATTTGTGGTAACACATAGTATGATTTTTTAACCACTTTGTGAATGTGCTTCTGGAAGTAGAGATGACTATCCACGTGTCCATAGATCCCTTATTATTACCTCCATACCTATGTGGTATTTGTATGACTGTAGCTCGAGCCCATAATTTTGACACCACATCTGTCTGACTGAGACCCTTTTTAAGGATGTCTCTATTGTCCCAAACATCGATTATGACAACTTTTTTGCAGTCATCCAGAAACTTTGTTACACGTAGCCCTCGTGTGTTTGACTGTATTTCTGAAAAGTATACACCAGACAGGAGGGGTCCCAGGACTGAGCCATGGGGGACAGCAGTTGTTACCAGCTTGAACAGGAGACCACAATTCTTACCTTGTGGGATATATCTGTGCCCAAGTTGGCAACTCATCAGATGACATATGTGTGTATGTGGAAGTTGTTGATTTTGTGGATATGACATGTGTGTGGGATGTTGGAAAAGGGTTTTTCACGGTCTATGTAGGCTGTGTGGAACTCATTTCATTGATGTATGTCCTGGGTGACTGCCTTGAAAACTGTCTAGCATGTTTAGCAACCATGATCTGCCCCTGACCAAACCAAAATGGGTAGAGTTGGGTGCCTGTAGGCTCCCAATAGCTCTGTTTATGAGTTCCATAATGATGGACTCCATGGCCTTGCAGATCAGGATTGTTAGGCTTATAAGACAATAGTTTTCATGGTGTGTTGTGCACCAACACTTGTGGAGTGTGCCAAATGTTGGTGTAACCTATTCAATAGTTTCATATCCTGTACAGAGGGTGAGTCTCAACAGACTGTTCAGGTGCAGGGTCTGTTTGTTTTGAAGTTCACATATGACACAGTCAAAGAAACCATGTCATCCCACAGACGCCATGTTTTTAGGTTTGGATAGAGCTGTTTAACCATTGTATATGTGATTTCTAGGTTTTCAAAATCTTCACGTATGGTAATGGGTCCTTTTGTCAGTGAGAGGAGGGTAAATACGTATGAACCTGTCTGACAAGATGTTGGCAATGTCAGTCATGTGCATGTATTCATTTACACTTTGCACTGACTCAGAACATATATGAGTTTACATTGATATTTATGACATAGCGAAAGAAAGCTTCATGGTTCTTTATGGACTCTTTGACAATATTTTTGCCAGAACATGGCTTGGAAAATGTTAGGAGTGCTCATTGTTTCTTGATGATACTGATCGGAGATTTATTGATCTTCTTTGAATTTTCACTTTCTTTGAACAACTTAAGTACTTGTAGTACATAGTTTGATTATGACAGGGGTCCAATGTATTATATGGGTCTGTTTTCATATCACTGTGTGCACAAGGCAGGATTGGTGAATAGTGACAAGTGTCTGGAGTAAGAACTGCAACTGCCAGATATGTGTGGCCCGCTGCTGTACTCAGACATGGCCCAAGTGTGTGAGCATGCCCAGTATGACCTTTCAGTATGTTGCTGACTGAAATTTGCTAAATTTGTTTAAGTGTGTGAGCATGCCCACTATGGGCATATATACTATATGTGTGTGAAAAATGAAGTTGGTTTTTACTTCAGGGCTCACCTTTGTGCTGTACATTGACAGGAAGCACGCTGTGCCTGCAGGGCTTCCATGAGTCAATTTGCAGAGACTCATCAAAGTTTATGCATACAGGGGGGACAGCTATTATTTGTACATTTCTACCCGGGAGGACACACCTGATTGTTACTGTGGGTGTACATAGGATGAGGAGTACACCTGACACTTATTCACATTTGCTAGTCCTGCACTGCTATGTCAGGTACTTCATTTCAGTCTGTACTGTTGCCTATCATACTGGCTTGAGGCATACCACTGTACTACAGACCTTAGCTTACAATTACACGCATATTAGTTTGTGACTTCATAGCCTACCCAACCAACATCACACTGACTGGCCTGCTGTTATCTGTCTCCATAGGCTTGGGAGGAGGTTACTTATATGCCTCTTCATAGGGCATGATACAACATTTGTTTGTGTTTGCGTTTGTCTACAATTGTTCTGCTGGCTGTGACTGTTAGGTATGTGACCCCCACAGCTGGTATGTGTGAGTGACTTAAGTTGTGTCTGTGCCAGTGAAATGCTGCATGGCTTAGTGGTTCAGTACTGTGACTATAGTGTACAGTATCTTGAGTTCGAGCCCTGTCACTTCTTTTTATTTTCGTGCTGGACATACCTGACTGGTTCAGGAACAGTAAAGCAGGTGTGAGAGTGTTTATCCAACATTGCCCAACTTTGCCCAACATTGCCCGACGTTGTACTGGTTAGCGCGGTGTGCAGCTACATGCAATTGTATTTAAATATGCTCAATACTGGCAAAATGTGCTTAGCAGTGCTTTATATTGCTTAAAATAGGGCACTCATGCCTCAGGTGGTGCTGCAGGGCTGCCTATGTCGGATGCACATAGTACACTCCCTATACATGTTTGAAAACAGGTAGTGTCAAGTTAGGCATCCCTTTTACTGTATGTGCGAGTCAGAGAGAGGTGTCATTTCCAGGGATCCTACTGAGTCAGTGTATGTGCTATGCGTTGCCTCTTTCCCAAGGCCAGGGCATACTGGGCACGCCTCCTTCTGCCTACTGGGGCAGGCTCAGGTTGTTCCTCCTCTGTGTCACGCTGTGCCTGTGCAGGCCTTGGCAATGGTGGGGGGGGCTGTTTGGCCTTGCCCCATGCTGTTCCTACTGCAGCTGTTTCCACAGGATCATATTGTGTAGCATGGCACATACCATGACAATTTGGGTACATATAGTTGGTGAGTACTGCAAGGCTCCACCAGATATGTCCAGGCACCAGAACCGTGGCTTGAGCATCCCAGACACATGCTCAATTATGGTTCTTGTTTGTGCGTCTGCCTCATTATGAAGTTCTTGTTTGGGTGTGTGTGTGCATTTCTGATGGGTGTCATCAGCCACAGCTCCATTGCATATCCAGCATCCCCCACTAGGTGACCATCAGGGATGTCCCCATTGGCAAATCTCTGGTACAGCTGTGTCAGATGCCAGATGTGGGAATCGTAATAGCTTCCAGGGCAGCCAGCACACACATTCATTATTATGCCCTGGGCATTGCACACGATCTGGCAGTTGATGGAGGAGAAGCCCTTGCGGTTGATGTAGACACTACCCTGCTCACCGGGTGGTGCTTTGATGTGTATGTGCGTGCAGTTTATTGCACCCACTACCTCAGGGTATACTGCTATTTGGTTGAAAAGATGCATATTGCTGGCCAATGCCTCACGGGAATTGAGGAAATATACGTGGTCACCGACATGTGATGACATGTCATCCAGGAACTGGTGCTATTCCCTGGATGCTGATGCCTGTGAAATCCCCATCATATCACCAGTTGGTCTCTGGAAGGTACCTGCAGCTAGTATTCGTAGGTCAACACATACCTTGGTATCCACTGGGATGGGTTCCCCTCTGTTGGTTCTGTGTGTGAGACGTGGCTGGCACAGCTCAACAATTTGCTGCAGGAGGTCTCTGTTCACCCTATAGCACTCTACTATCTCCAGCTCATGTAGCCCCTGGTAGGTTACCCTGGGTCTATACACTCTTCTCCGTCTCCTCACTGTGGGCTGCTCAGCAGCATTCACAACATCACTACCCTCAGCACCTTGCACATGTTGGTTTAGGAAAGCAAGAGCAGCCCCTAACATTTTGTCTGACTTAAGCTTTTTAAGCTTTCCCTCTTTGTATACTGCAATGTTGCAGAGTTCCTGGGAAAAAACATGGGAGAATGCTGTTTGCAGAGTTTAAAGTGCTGGGCTGGGCTGGGCTAGTCTGCTGCCTGTATAATTGGCTGATTCTGATATATTTCACCTGGCAGCTCTGCTAGTTCTCCTTGGTTAACTTCCTACTACTTCTTTTCCTTCTTTTTCCATTTCTGTTTCCACACAGGGCAGCACCGCACAAACACACACATGCTGTGTGCACATTTGCAAGAAATTTCAGATATTTTCACAGTGTGCACCTTTGGTTTCTGGTTTTCAAATAGGACAACTGTAGACACACCTCTTGCAATCCTGAGCAACTCAGGGCAAACACAAGAGACTGTGCTCCAATTAGCTTACAGCATTTCTGACATACCCCCTCGTGATGTCAGCTATATTCTACTCTACTACTCACCTACTCCTACACTTACACTCTTGGGACATGGCTCACATGCTGGGGAAAATTGGGATTCACTATCCTTATCCTCATTTGCATGGGATTGCCTACTAATGCATGGTTACATCTCTCACACTGAGCTTCCCCCCTTAGCAACCAGTACTCAGTGCCTGTGTTGTCTTCAGCCTACCATTCACCTGCATGGCAGGATAAGTTTTTTTAGTGAAAAATGGCTATATCTGGCTATTTTTAAATTATTTTCTTGTTTTTAAAGTGCTGCACATTTGTGCGGTGCTGCACTATGCTTAAACATCGGAGATCGGGGGGAAAAAGTTAGATTTTAATAATTTTAAACATTTATAAATGCCAATGGCCTTATATTTGGCCATTGACATGCTACCTCAACTGTTTGCATCCTTTATTTGGAGCTGTCATAGCTCTGTTTAGTTATTTGCAGAACGGTACTCCATTACCAACAGTACATTTCTGCAGATAACACTACTCTTCCACGGACAGGTTAGTGTATCCTGGATTGCAAATTTACCTCATTTGCAAAGCTTTCAGCAGCAAATGAGATAATTTGCATACCATGGCACTGTCCATGCAAGAGTAGCTTTAGCAGCTCTCGTGCACGCCCCTGCCAGCTGTTCCTGGATTGCACGCAGACATATTGCCTGTTTGACGTCTTACTCTACTCTACAACTCCGTGCAAGCTTTCGTATATCCAGCCCAGAGTGTTTTCTTTGTTTGAATATTTCTTTCTGTATGTCTATCAACTTTCCTATGTTTATTTGAAAAGTTTTGAATAAAATATAATTGTCAAAAATGACTGCATGAAAGTCATCTTCTCGGTAGTTGAATATACTGTCTGTCATTAAGTACCTGATATATATGGAATGCATAATAGACATAATGATGCATTCTTTTTTAACAACTTTATTGAATTATCACTTGTGGTATAGACAAACTTGCATTTATAAAAAGCAATCAAACCATATTAACAAGTTTACATTTACAAGTACTATACATCAAATATATTGTTATATATCATATAATCTTAGCAACATTATACAAATGATTCGGTGACTGCCTTCTCTTGCACCTCACTCCTCTTCCAAATAATTTTTCTGCATGATTTTTTTTCCAAAATTTCCATTATTTAAAACAATAAATATCTTTATTAAATGATCACTTATAACATAGGGAATCATGCATCTATATAAATGAAAGCAAACATGTTGATGTATTTTAGTTACAAACATTACTTATAATCTATTCAGTAATTTTTAGTCAAGTATTACATAGATCACTCAAATCCTGCCTTCTTTTAAATCACATTCCTCTTACAAATCATTATTCCACATCTATTGTTCCCACAATTCCTTTTTTCTGTCATTTTCTCCTATCCTTTTCTGAAGATCCCATTTCAAGTCGTTTTATCTTTGTTGCTCTATTCACTACTTCTAGTACAGTTGGTTTAGACTTTAATTTCAATTTTCTAGCAATTGCTTTTTTTGGCAGCCACCATAATTAAACACAGCAAGGCCTTCATCCAACTCAGGTAAGGAATATTTGTTGTCTTCTGTCATGATCTAATTATGTTTTTTCAAGTCTAACTATTTCAGGACACATAAATCTGTTAACAGGGCACTACCATAATAACTGATAATTAATGAAGTTACTAGTCACTTCTAAAAAGCAAATCTAAATAGATGAGGTCCATTGTAAATATTATAAGAACACGTTAATTTACTGTGCAGTTACCTGCTTAATCTAATTCAGAGTTACAGGAAGCTAGAGTCTCTCACAGTGCACAAGACAGAGGAACTAAACCTAGCTAGCTAACCTGTCAGGTGCCAGGATCCATCACATAATGCACACACTCAGGTCCATCAACAACAGGTACAAATATGACTCTGTCATTGTACATGTGGGTGTGAATGATCTGAGATGTACCTCCCAGGACTACATGAAAAGAGACATGGAGGAGCTCTCGGATTATGTAGCCCAGGCAGGTATGACCCTAGCCCTGAGCGGCATCCTACTATCACCCACAATGATACCACAGTACAAGCAGAAAATTATTGATTTCAACAATTGGCTAAGTTTCTGGTGTCATTCTAAGGGGATCTAGTATCTGTCTGCCTGGGATGACATGATTGGCAAATCTCAATGCTTGGCCAGAGATGGCCTGCATCTGTCACCCCTGGGCTTCTGGATACTGGCCAAGGCTCTTGCCATCCCTATAGTGCCTTTTTAGGTGGTGTTCTAAAGACCAAATTACCACCATAACAGCTACAAACAAATGCAATCTGAGGGTCATGCTGCTCAATGCTACAAGTCTAAATCACAAAATGCACTCGCTCAAAACACTCCTTAAAATGGAAAACATTGACATTTGTGCTGTAACAGAGACCTGGTTTAAGGCAGCAGAAAGCATCCCTGCACCACCAGGCTATAACTCATTCTACTCCTTTCGGCCCCAGAACTTGGACTGAAGCTCCAAAGGCAGTGGTGTTTCCATAGTCATAAAGGATGCACACACCTCCAGCCTGGTAGCCCAACATAACGCATCAGTTGCAGCTAACATTGGGTAAGACAGAGATTCAGGTCGTAGCCTGTTTTACTTCCCCAACCATGTCCCAAGACTCACACTCCACATTCCTGAGCACCCTGGAGAATATGAGGGTCCAACCTAACACTTTCTTACTAGGTAGACTTGGAATACTGAAACAAGTAACTGCAAAAACAGGAATGTAGGCAAGAGGGCTTGAGGCATGCGCACAGTAGTAGTTTTCAAAGTTTATTCTTCAAACAAACGATAAAAACAATAAAAAACAGTAACCTTAGAGCGATTTTCGTCTCACTCCTTAGGGAGACTTCATCAGACAGTTGCAACAAGAATGTTTCAAATAGTAAATACAAGTTCAAACCAAATCAACTTCCTCCAAGCAAAAGACAAACCCATCCCCAAGGTAAGCAGGAAAGAACAATTAACCCATTGTATGCTTCTTTTTTGAAAATCAGCTTCTTGTAAAACAAGTACGTATGCAGTAAATATATTTGTATATGTGTAAATATAAATATAGCTCATCAGTTCGAAAACACTCTTAAAAGACCTTTCAAAATTATATTCAGAAATATTTAAAAACCATGCTAACATTAAAACCAATAGTTAAGATAACAGTAAAAAGTGAGAAGTCAAGAATGAAGTGTAAAATTGAAAACAGCATAAAATAAAATACTTTACCACTGTGTGAAAAAGTATTAAAATCTTAAATAGCTTTCAGTAGTAGTTAATAATGACATTCTAAAAGGTAGGATGAAGAAATATATAATAAAACACTTATATTAGCCCCATGTTGTCTGTGTTTAAAGCCATCAAGCTAAAAAGCTATAAAGACTGGAGCAGAGAAAACAATCCTTTAAAGGACGTCCGGTGAATGTGATAAAAAGTGGATTAAGAGTGTACACTTTCTCATAAGCAACTCTAAATGTAGACACATTCATGTACAGATAACAGCTAAGTGAATGTGGAAAACCATGTGTATGTATAAACATGTATATACATAACTAAACAAATAAGTACATTTTTGACTATTTAGATAAATATTTAACATACCCTGTTTAAGTAAAAATGTGAAAGCTTTCTTGCAGGCTGAAGTGAATAAGGTATATATTCACCTTATTAAACTCTTTAGTTTAAGGATGCAAGATATGGAATAAACCTGGAAATGCCCTAGTTCATTATTCCTAGAAAAACTGGAATTAATATGGCAACTTCGTACTAGGGCCTGCTACCCGCCAAGACTGAATGAAGTTTATTCCATATCTTGCATCCTTAAACTAAAGAGTTTAATAAGGTGACCACCGAATCATACACCAATGCACTGTACAAACACATACACCAATGCATGGATCTCGCCATACTCAACAAACCAAGATGATCTTCCCCCAAAAAAAGGAAGCCAATCTGGTGGTCTCCTGCCATAAACAAACTCTACAACAGATGGAGGAAACTGGTGTGGAATAAGGTGAAGTCCCAAGACTGGAAAAACTCCCTTATCAGCCATAACAAAAAGTTGAGATCCCTCATCAAATCCTTTAAAGCTAGCTATGAAAACAGAATTGCAGCAGATAGTAAAGACAACCACAAGGCCTTCTACAGTTATGTAAAAAATCTCCATGGCAATACCAAGATTTGCTCTGAGCTACTGCACAATGGTACCTCCCATACAGAGCCAACAGATATTGCCAGTATACTGGCCAACAGATTCATTGCCAACTTTACCCCTCTCACCCCCGAAAGAACCAATCACAATACCAGCAGACTGCTGCACAAGTTAAAACAGCACTGTCCAAGGCCAAGAATACAGTTTTTATGGGACATGACAGTATTCCTGTCTGTGCTCTACATGAACTACAGAGTGGACTGGCACGTCACCTGTGTGCCCTGTTCAATCACAGCCTCACCTCAGGCTTACTCCCTAGCAAATGGCACACTGCTACAGTCATCCCTCTCCACAAAGGAGGAGCAACTACAGACTCTGGGAACTATCAAACCATTAGCCTGAGGAGCCTGATATGCAAAGCTATGGAATGCATCATCATGGACCTAATAAACAAGGATACAGGGAATTTCCAAACTTTGGATCCCACACAGTTTTGTTTTGTGAAGGGTAGATCATGCCTGGTCAACTTGGTCAACTTCTTTGAGACATTCACCAGAGCCTTGGAAGAAGGTAAGGTGGTTCATACAGCCGGCCTTGATCTGACCAAGGCTTTTGATACCATTCCCCACTCAGAAGTCATAGAAAAACTCACTAAGCTAGGCATCAACCCCTATATCACTAGGTGGGTTGCAAACTGGCTCACAGATAGAACCCACAGTGTGAAAGTAGCTGACTCCAAGTCTGACTGATGACTAGTCATAAGTGGAGTCCCACAGGGTTCGGTCCTGGGTCCTCTTCTGTTTGGTATCTACTTCTCTGAAGTCCAGGGCAACACGAAGGGACTTTGGTTGACAAAGTTTGCAGATGATTGCAAGTTGGGAGCTATTATTAACTCCCCAATTGATGTTGACATACTACAGAATGGCCTTACTGAGACCAACAACTGGTGTCAGAACCATGGCCTAAAGCTTAATGCCAAAAAATGTGTCGTCATCCCCTTTGGAAAAAACCCAGTTCTCATGAATTACCACACTGATGTTAGTCCATTGAACACAGAAGGAATTATAAGATATCTGGGAACACAGGTTGACAGCAACCTCTCTTTTGATCACCACATTTCCACTGTCATCAGAAAGTCCTTCTGTCTGTCCTATCTCATTACTAAGGGTTTTGCATCCAGGAAGAAAGAGGTCATTGTATCCCTCTACCCTTCCCTCATTAGGCCAATCATCGAGTACAATGCCCCATTTGGCATGTACCTCACTAGAAATCTGCAACAACTGGAGAGGCTGCAAAAGTACCTCGCAAAGAGAATCCTAGGCCTTAAACACTTGCTTTATATAGACAGACTCAAAAAACTCCAACTTTTCTCTGTCTAATATCGCCTGCTTAGAGGCAATCTCTGCTTGACTTACAAAGCCATGTCTGACCCAACTCTGTTAAAAATGCTACATCTAAAGAAATCCCAATCCCTCCACACAACACGTTCCAGAGACCTCAACCTCATTACCACAATTAACAGAACATGCTGGAGGGACAGGTTCATAACTCAGAGACTGCCCATGCTATGGATTAGACTTCCCATACATGTCAAGCAGAGCACCTTGCTGTCCCTCTTCAAGAGAAATCTTGATGAGTGGATGGGAAACAGAAAATTCACCCTGGGGATAACTCCAGTGGCTCTACTCAACAGAGGCACTGGGAACTAAGGTCAGGTGGCACTATGCCAGGGTAATCCTATGGCTAGGCTTGTAAAGGCCCCAGGGCCATTAGCCCAGTACACACCTATGAACTAGGTGCCATTCTGTCCATCCTAAAATAAATACACTCACTGAATCTTACAAGCCACACATAGCTTTTTGCTATTTGGTAGAATCTCAGTTCATCTACTGTACATCTGCAGGATGTGGGACGATACTAGATCAAGTGAAGAAATCCTACATGAATGCATAGCCTCATAAAACATTGCAAAATTATATATTGTAGGCTCTAATCTAACACTAAACACCCTCCAGTTAAGAAAGCAGGATATTCTGATTTGTCTGTGTTTCACAGAAGATTTTTGTGGACTTCGTTGTGCCAGTATGTATGTTATAGCGCACCATTTTTCTTGTAAATGTTCATTTTAATTATTATCCCATACACCTTTTTCGGCATAATGAATCCAATTCTGTGGAAAATATTTATATTGTCTTTGTGGATAAATGGTTTGGTCTTGACCTTTTATAAGTAAATATATTTACAGCAATACTGAGCATTCATATCCAGCCTAAGTACCCCTGGATGCCCCACTGTGGAATAGAACTACACATACTAATATGTTCTTTCCAGCCATCTGCCATGAACAAACACTATTTGCCATTTTATTTATGAATGATAGTGGGTATGGAATTTTCTATCCTGATTTTTTTTTTTTATTGCTATCACTTTAGTATCTAAATTTATGATAGGCATTGATCTGAATGCAAAGATGTCCAGCTATATCTATATCTGTGCTTCATATTTATAATATAAAACGTTGACTGTAACTCTTTATTTATTTTGTTTTGTATACTGCCTTCTCTTTACCATGCAGGTTGATTTTCCTCCCTTCTTATTTCTTTAATCGTTATACCAATGCTTTTCCCATTTTCTGCCTTTTTCTTCACCAGGCATCATTCCTCATCTTCATCATTTTGCCCTAGCTTTCCTTACTTTCTACTATTCTGTTTTGCATTTTGTTTACCTCCTTCCTTCTCTATTTTCCTTCTTCTGTCTGATTTCATGTGTACTCTTTTTGGCTCCACATCTGTCTGGTGAGGAGATTGAGAAGTGTGGTGCAGTGTGATCTTGCTGCTGGAATGTGTTTTCCATTATCCCTCTGTCTAGCCCCTTGACAGTGATGGGAATTCTGCTATAGCTGAATTCAGGAGATGCATCATGCTTCTGCACTTGAGCTATCACCTAAAGCATAGGGATTCCCCAGGCTCTTAATGCTGTAATTGCAGTGCTCTAATTCTAGAGACATGGTCCCTCCAGGACCCATCCCACTAATTAAACATGGGTTGCCTAGAGTACAGTATGGGATTTATCATTTTGTGCCATAGAAACCACTCTTAATGCTTGTTCAGTTTCTTTTAACATTATCTCATCTGTTTTCCTTGTGATTCTTGCTTCTGAGTGAGCCATCCTATCCCACTAGCCAATAGTTATATTTGAGTGTTGCCCTTATTCTCCACATTCCAAGGTGGTACAGCGGTAAAGTTGTTACCTCACACCAAGAGGTTTTCCTGTTTGATTCTTGGCTTGGCTTGGGAGTGCCTTCTGTGTGGAGTTTGCATGTCCTCCCTGCGGTTGGGTAGCATTTGAAAGACATGGCTGTGTAAATGGGCGTGCCTTTGTTGAAGGTTGGGCATTGAGCTGGTGTTTTGTAAAAATCTACTGCCAATCATTAGTGGCCTGGAGTTCTGCTGTGGCAACCCCTTACCGGGAAAAGCCGAAAGACCAACAACAACAGTGCTCTTTGGACCCTACTGTGAGCTTCTTTTTTCATTGTTATTTCCTCTACTTCACTTCTTTCTACTTTCATTGAAGTTCTTTGTTCTTACCTACCCATTGCTATCATTAAACTTTCTGGGTTGTGATCCAGAACTGCTTGGGCTTCTAACCAATGTTAGTCACTTTGGACTGCACCTTGGCCTTCATGAAGTGCCAGTCTAACCTGCTCACTTGTACCCACCCATTTCTTGTGAAAGTCACTCGACTAGCTTATTTATTCTTCTCTGACACCATAAGTCTATCCATCTCCTCTTTCTGCTTTCTTCATCAGTTCCCTGCTTTGAAGTTTGTTCCATTATTTCTGCCCTCCTATTCAATATGGATTCTCATCGTTAATAAAATTAGTCTCCCTTGCATTTTGATTTCCTTCCTTTTACTCTTCCTTTTCACACTCCTTGAATAACTTTCTGAGGAAACCTTTCTCCTCCCTGTTACAGACATAGTAGTTCCTGTTTTCGATTTCCATTTCCTCCCACCAATTGTATCTTCTGAAATGATCCATCATCTCAAACACTTTCTTTTACTCTCTCTGTGGTTAGCTCAAGGCCTTCATTAAATAGTGTTGTTACTCCCGTTTTCCCACATCCACTCACATGGCCTGCATATACAACTTCATTGCTTTTGTCATCAAATTCTCCAATACCTTTGTTTTTTTTTCCTATTTTCTGTAACACTTTATTTCCTGTTGAAGATTCTTTCCTTTTAATAGAATTCAGTATTCATCAATGCTCTGATATACAATTCACCTTCTCCTCTGTTTCCTTTGGCTAGAGAGGACCACTTCCCTGGTTGTATCAGTTCACAGCATTTCTTGACCTCTTCCTGATTCCCATCTCTAAGTAGCCTCAATTCATCCATATTTCCCTATCTCTGTTTTGTTCTACGTTTTTACTTTTCTTGCTTTCATCTTATTAATTTCAGGTCTGTCCTGTCCCTCTATCCACTTGTGGATTCTAGTGTCTCAGTTTTTTGTACATCTGGACACCTTCTTGACTAATATTCCCTCTTGTTCTAGGTTTAGTCCTATTATTAGCCCCTCCCATCTTCCCTGCTGCTTCTCTTAGACTGTTTCTGCAACCTTCTTGCCTTTATTCGTTTATTCTTATGGTGCCCTTGTGTTTAATGTATGACACCATTCTCTTCTTTATTATTATTTCTTCTCCCATTCCCTCCATCATTGTTCCCTTGGCCCAGGGGCCAGTCTAATTTCAGATTTGATGTGTACTGGTTTCTATTTGGTTCAAAGCAAAGTGGTGTGATTCATTGGGATCAACATTTACCAGATCTTATCTCACACCAAATTCTTGGATGCGCATATAAAGCCTTAATTAAAAGGGTTTTGGTTTAAGACTTTCCCTCTCTCTCTCTCTCCCTCTCTCTCTCTCTCTCTTTTCCAACGATCCACTAACATGAATGCATCTTTATGTCCCTTTGTTCCCCTTTTCTTATTATTTTGTTGCACCCTCTCTCTGCCTTCCAGGAATATTTACCATAATTTTCCATGCCATATCTCATGCATCTGTGCCCAAGACAGAAGGCTTGCTATCATTTTAGTGATTGCTACAATGTCAAATAACTAATTAGCATGACCAAAAGATCTCAAGATGAGAATGACAAGGACTACTTGTTCTAACACCTGGACTTGCCCACCCCCCCCAACCCAGGACCCATGTTAGCATTTGTTCCTGTCTCTGTGAAGGTCAAGAGATATGATGTTCGACATTCTTCAAACAAGTTGTCCTTGGCATTCTCATCTTGTGACCTTTTGGTAGCCTTATTTAGATAAGCAACATTGTAGCAAGTGCTAAAACAATAGTAAACCATATATACACACCTACATGTATATGGATCTGGTCCATTTCATCGAAAGCACATTTTGCCAAATTTAATTCCACCAAGACCAAATCGATGAAAGCAGAAATCGACAAAAACTTATTTTGCAGAATTTAATTTTACCAAAAATAGTAGTGGCAGTGAATATGCCCTTTTCCCCACAATAGTGCAGTCCTGGAGTTAGAATATATAGTTGGGGAGTTGTGGGGGGCACAGCCCCCCACCTAGCTTGAATTATAATATGCAGTTTCTGTTAAGAGGGTAAGTAAGTACTTTTTAATCAGACTAGGTGGGCAGCTATGGCCTCCACACCCCCCAATGTGGGGGGCTGTGCCCCTCACCCCCCCAAACTATATATTCTAACTCCAGGATCGCACTACAGTGAAGAAAAGGACATACACACTGCCACTACTATTTTCAGTGAAATTAAATTCAGCAAAATGAGTTTTTGGCCACTTGTGCTTTCGGCGATTTGGTCTTGCTGACATAACTTTCGGTGAAATGTGCTTTCGCCAAAATGAACCAGACCAATATAAATATATATATATATATATATATATATATATATATATATATAAATATATATATATAATGTGTGTGTGTAGCTATATGGATATATATATATATATATATATATATATATATGGATATATATATATATATATATATATATATATATATATATATATATATATATATATATATATATATATACACAATGCTTTTGCCTTCCTCTTCTCTGCTTTTACTTTTTTGGAATGCTAGGACAGATCTGTGGATTTGTTGCCCTGTTATTCATCTATTTATTCATTCATTCATTCTTTCATTCATTTACTTGCGATGTAAAAGATGGCATTCCATTTACCTTATGACTATAGCTTCACACTGCTCTTTTTCATGTTTCTTTCTTAGTGTTTCTCTCTCCTTTCCAGTTTTTCAAGTTTATGCTTTGATCTGATGGATAGTTGCTACTCCCTTCACTTACTAATCTGGTTTCTACTTGTAGACTTACCTGCTAGTCCTCACTTGAGGGGGAGTGTAGCCCAGAGCAAGGGAGTGCATTATCAATCTTCCTTTGTTCGTGGGCCTCCACTCCCTCATAATTAGTGACCACATAACCTCTGTGATTACCCAGATTTCATTATAATAACAAACAGGTATAAATACTGTCTGTAGTGTGGAACACTCAATTTATTCAAACTTTACTATAATTTAACTCATCTGTCTTCATTTACATGACCACATAACCAACATTCTATTTAGTCAGTAAGTATATACGACTGAGGCTCTGAGTTCTTATGGAGATGTTTCCTGTAGTTTTGGATACAGGGCTTGATCACTTCCATTTCTATTTTTCCACTAGGTAAGTCTGAGCAATTCTCTTATCCAGATAACCCTTGAAAGGGACACTTGTCCATTTGGCTTATCTGGTCAATAAACCAATAAAAATACATTTCTGAGATGAAAAACATCTTTATTAAGCAATGGCTACAATTCTCCATATTCGATATACAGTTGACATATTCACTATGTTTGCAAGCAGTTCACTCTTGTTAAAAAAAAAAAATACAAAATTCTTCCTTAAAAAATAATTAAAAATCATCAGGCCTGGCCCATAAGAAAAGCTCTGCTAGTATTTTTTTAACCCTTCAGTTAATTGTCAGTTTGTATACTCATTTAGGATGCTTATGTGTGCAAGAGCTGATGAGCAAGACCACTGAGTTGATTTGTGGGAATAAACCAGTGCATTACCTACTTTAGCTTTATCATTCATCTGCCATATTCAGTACCTCATTCTCATTTTTCATAAATAATATACATCTTTCATGCGGTGGTGGTGCTGCGGTCGCATTGTCTCCTCACAGTAAGACGTTGTCCTGTTCGATTCTCAGCTAAAGCGTCTTCTGTGTGGAGACATACGTGAATGGGCGTACCTTCATTGAAGGTTGTGCATCAGAGCTGGCAACTCGGCACGTAAAAATCTACTGCCAATCATTAGCGGACAAGAGTTCCACTGTGGTGACCCCTAACCGGGAAAAGCCGAAAGACACAACAACAACAACAACAGCAACCAAGGAGTGCCATGAAGAAAGTCTTTGGCTACTCCTGCAAATGCCACGGACAAGCATAGCTTGCAGTATAAACAGAGGATGGGATCCTATAGCTCTTACTCTGCCCCTTAGTTTAAATTTGTATTTCCCACTAAGCACATCATACACAACTTTGTACCCACCAGGTGGCATTCTGAATTTCTGAAGAACTAAGGCCAGTTCTCACACTGGACAGGAGACTATCTCCAGTGCCCTTTTCTCTCGACTTTTCTTAAGCTTTGTACATAAATGTCAGAGACCTAAATTCTTAACCCATAGCTATCCCCTAAATATTTGACTTTACTACTGTTCTCCTCCATACCTAACAAACCAACAGAATCCCATGCAAGGGGGAAATGCACGGTCCAAACCAAATGCACCAAACCACCAAGTAGACCAGCATAAGCAGTATGGAGTAAATATATTCCTTTATTAAACGTACAAAAACAGACCGGTTTCGGCAAATGTTGCCTTCTTCAGTGTAGGACAAGACAAACAGGTCCCATCCATCAATCATTATATATAAGCCTCCAGCCAATAAGGCGACCAGCTTCATGAATATTAATGATATGAAAAGAAAAAAATATATATTTTTTTAATCATGACAAAATATTCATTACATTGGTCAAAAATTACAATTATTGTAAGACCATAGAATGAATCATCAGAACAACACAGGCTGGCAAATATAAAAATGTAAACATATAACAAAAAAACAATAAAAATAATGAAAGATAAACAATCCAAAAACTGCAAAAAATTGCAAATAATTCATGTTGATCATAAAAATGTGGAGAATATGCATGAAAATATACAAGAAATAACCATATAATCAAAGTATAACACAGTTCCCATACAAAAAAGCATGGAAAATCTTTGATACTGTATGTAATGAAACAATCATCTTGAACTGGATATACTACAATAAATGGCATCAACCTCCATATAGTAAATATCCATAATACCATTAGTGAACATGATTACCTATTGGTAAATAGCACTAATCAATCACTCAAAACAAGATACCTAGGGACAAGTTAATGTGACACATATATGAAAAAGTCTTATTACCAACATAGGTCAAAAGCTTGTGACATATTGGATATATAGGTTAAGATGTTATAACTATAACATCTAGAACACCTAAAGGTGGTCAATGAGACCAGGGTAAAACAAACCCCCCAATGTAATTATCCAATATTTCTCTTTATGATCTAATAGGCCGTGCCAACCTTGTTTATTGGTTCTGTCGCCAGAAATACGATCAATAATCATGAAATCGAACCTGGCCTGTGGATGTTTAAGTGTATGTTGGTACAAAGCACTAGTCTCCTTGTGATTTCTAATGTCACTACGATGTTCGTTCATTCTGGATCTTAATGCCCTAGAAGTTTGGCCCACATAGAATGCTCCGCAATGACAAGATGCTAGGTACACTACCCAATCGCTACTACAGTTACCAAAAATGTTGATGTTAAATATCTTAATGGTGTTGCGACTAGAAAATTCTTTAGATTTGGGCATATATGAACAAGAACCACAATGACCGCAGGGAAAAGAGCCAAAAAGCTCATCACCATGTAATGTCAGTTGTTTATGAATAGTACCTCCACTAGCCATATGTTTATAGTGTGACAAGTAAGAGCCCAAGGTTTTACCCCGCTTGTATGAAAATCGACATTGTGGACCCAACAATGATCGTAACCTATCATTGGCCAGTAAAATATTCCAATGTTTGTTGATAATATTCCTGATCATGTTAATATTTCTTCCATAAGTCGTAACGAACCTGACCTGGGTACCAGATATATTCTTGTTTTTATTTTTGTATTGCAATAGTTGTTCCCTGTCTATACAATTGGCCCTACATCTGGCTGAAGTGATGTCATGTTGGTCATAACCTCTACTGGCAAACCTCTGACTGAGATCCATGCTGGCTAGTTGGTATTCCTCATCCTTAGAACTGAGACGTTTAATGCGTATAAACTGAGACACAGGAATACTTCTAATAGTGTGACGGGGATGTAAGCTAGAAGCATGAAGCAAAGTATTATATTGTGGGTACTTGCGAAACACCTTCGTAGATAAGGTGTGATCAGAATTCCTAAATACCGTGACATCCAAAAAGTTGATAGTATTTTTATCATGAGTCACAGAGAATTCCAGTCCCCATACATTATCATTTAAGTATTCCACAAATTCATGCAAGTAACCCACATCCGCACGCCACACTAACCAGCAGTCGTCCAGATAACGTCGCCAGACGTCCATCTCCACCTGATAGATGTTATGTAAGGCATCATATATCATGTACTCTTCAACATAGGCCATGAAAAGATCGGCATAAATGGGAGCAAATGATGCTCCCATAGCTGTCCCTTGCAACTGCCAGTAACACTGGCCTTGAAAATAAAGAACATTTTTGTTGAGTACATGTTCTGACATGCAAATCAATAATGTATTAAACCCAGGTGTGTAGAGATTCGCCCTCTCTAACCAGTATTGAAGAGATTGTAAACCTGCCCAATGGGGGATACTTGTGTATAATGATTTAACATCAAGTGTACACATGTACCAATCAGGTTCCAGTTGAGTATCTTGAATGAGCTGTAAGAATTGGGTAGTGTCCTGCAATCTAGATCTGATCAGGCCTAAAAGTGGCTTGAGATATTTCGTGAGGAATGCCGATAAGGGTTCAGTCAGGGATCCTGTTCCAGAGACAATAGGTCTGCCGGGTGGTTTTATCAAAGATTTATGAATCTTGGGTAAAAGATACAAAATCTGTTTCGAGGGTTCAGATACCATTAATGAAGACAAACATTTTTTACTGATAATACCCTCCTCAAAGGCTAACTTCAAAAATGAATCAATTTCGTCTTTGAAAATGGGTGTGGGATCTATAGGCATAAGCATATAACATTTTTTATCAGATAATTGTGTCAACCCTTCCTGTATATAATCAGCAGTATTCAGGACCATGACAGCACCCCCTTTGTCAGCAGAAACAACTACAATATCTTTGTTGTTGCATAATTGTTCCAAAGCCAACCTATCATCCAAAGTGAAATTACTTGCTAACATAACATGCCCTAGGTTCTCAAAATGAAGGTCCCTCAAAATTGTATCCATAAAAATGGAAACATGTTTATTCATGGGCGGTTGGAAAGAAGACTTGCCAAACCAAAAATCCTCTGATGGTTTTGAACTGTCATCGTCAAAAAACAATTTTAGATTCAAAGTCCGACAAAAAGCCTGTAAGTCTTGAATGATATGATATTCCTGACTGAAAAAAGAGGGAATATAATTAAGACCTTTATTCAATAAAACTGTTTGTTCATTGGACAATGAAACCTTTGACAAATTTAATACATTCTGATTTGGAGTTGGAATGAATCCTAGCTCAGAAAATTGTTCAATAGGCCCTGAAATGAGACCTGAGCGGTTTGTTTTCTGGTGCTTCCTGCCCCCCCGGTGTCCCTTGCCCCTTCTAAAGGGGAAGTTCTATTTGTTTTCTTCCTGTTAGGAGAACCCCTCTCAGAGGCCCCTTCACTATCAGTTAATGAAGAGTCATCCCCAGACGTGCTGAATGAAGAGTCACCCCTATTTTTCAAAATAGAACGGGGTCTCTTTTTGGTACGATTGGGCCCAGTCCTAACCTGATTGGTGTCAGCAAATCTGACAGACCGACTTAAATCAAAAGGTTTACCCCATTGATAATCCGAATAATCCCTGTGGAACTTCTTAATTTTACGTTCCTTAACAGTTTTCTCATGTTCCATCAAATCATGGGAGAGTCTTTTGATATTATCTTGATATTTGGGAGAAGATTCGAACTTATGGACATCTGAACATAATGTTTTGATGTCTTGTATATTCAAATCAACCGTTCTTTCATAATATTGTAGTAAAATATTCACAAATGACATGGATCCCAACTGTAAAGCTTCCTTCCAATCTTGGTTCAATTTGTCATCTGGTCTCCCCACTAGAGGTTGAAGACGTATACGTAGTCCTCTGGGAGCCATGTTTTGGGTAGAATATGCTCTGAACAGTTTCAGATGCCAAATATTAGATCTAAGTGTTTTAAATGCTTTAGTAATTGAATGAAAAAACATATCACAATTCACCATAGGTGGTTGTGCCGAATTGACCGGATCATTGCTTGGTAGGGTGTCAATTCCAAATACACCTATATCCTGCCGATCAGCACATAATCCGGACAAAATATTAGTGAGATCCATGCTGCGAATATAACTGAAAATTACCCACCCTGTAGAAATGAGAAAACATGGAAAACTATTGTATAAATAATGAGTCCCTAAGAAACAGAGGACCAAAGGACCCAATCGCACCAAAAGAGACAAGGAAATATCCAAGTGTTGCCAATATTTAATAAAAGAGTCAAAGGGAAAAACCAGATCCAGCAGGAAGCACCGACAGTATACCACCTGCACCAGTTAATATATTCCAAAGCCAAGCAAAAGGCTATCAGATAATAGTAATCAAAAACAAAAAAGGAATATAATCACATAAAAATGTGTATTAATTAGTATTGAAGAACCAAACAGTAAAACCTAGTTCACTGATGAAAAGTATGGCAACTTATGTTACAAGGACCATGATTTTTTGGTCATAGACAAATCCTCATTACAAACACTAATCATTAAACTTAAAAAAATATCCAAAAGGCTAGATAACCTGTCTATAAGATGAATATAATCAGAGACAAAAACAAATATATGTTCACATAAAGTTGTGTATATTTATTATTGTTGGGGGACCGAGCAGTAGATCTGTATTCACTAGTGAAAATTTGACAACTGGATTAAATAGAACAAAAAACAGTAGTCATGAGGCAATTACTAATTACAAAAACTTGTTGGTATGCTCTATCAACGTATCCAAAAGCAGATAAGTCTAAATACCCTACTTCAAAACCTAATAATGAGTTTGGAATACAACCAAACCAACCTGTAGATAATAGAAAAGCTTAACCACACCTTGTGATGACCATGGAGAAACTATAACCCCTACAGTTAAATCAGCAAAAGACCCTATAAGTAGGCTGGCGCTAATATACAAAAGCATGAAATACAGAATATACTGACAAGTTCATCTGTCCTTTAGACAACAATGTTCTTGTCACTTTACAACTCAACTAGTGAATCTTGTAATGAAATACTTTCAGATCTGTTTTTGTCTACCTAATGATTTCCCAAGTACTTATGGTACTGGAAGCTCAGTCTGATTCATCGGTTAAACAGATCTAAGCTCAAATACATAAAATGGATGCCTTCTAGACTGCATCAGGACTGATCCCAATTCTACATATCTTGGTACTGTGGAATTATAAGCCTTTGATCTCCATCTCTTTAGTTATCATATTACTGAACTATTTCCTTGGTTTCTCAATTGCCTTATTTTTGCTTGTTTGCTTTTAGTCAATCATAGATTAATCTATGACTATGCAATAACTGTGTTTAGAAACTAGGTATCTCTTAACATCAATGAAAACAATTCCTGGGATTCATGAAGCTCCATGCAAGAATAAGACTATTCTTGCACAGAGTGTTTTGTGTCCTTTTTGAATAGCAGCGCACCTTGCATATGCATGAAGGCACTCTGCTGTTTAATCTAAATGGACACGAACCATGATCTCATGCAGGGGGTATGTGTCAGCAGTTCCTGCACATGTAACACGCCCCCTTTGCTCAGAAAGTGCCATACGGCACTTTGTGACACAGACGAGTGTCAATGTACATAATATTAGAGCCTGGCCCTAATATTATGTACTAAACCAGAGTCCACAGACACTGAAATATAAGTAGATAACATTTCAGTGTCCGCAGACACTGAAATAAAAAAATAACAAAACACAAACACACCTGGAATGCAGCAGCCATCAAGTGCACACCCCTGAATGTATGCACTCTTGCCCTACATGCATGGAAGCAGTAGGGCAAGAGGAAAGCAATAAAAATAAAAAAAAAACATTTATTTTTTCATGAAATAAATCTGAAATGTAAGCGGTGCACAGCATGTTTGCACAATGCACCACTATGCTTAGTCTGGCTGAAATTCTGAAAATGATAGACAAGTGCTACTGTGATAAAAAACATCATCAAGCTGCTATAGTGTAGTGGTACTACCATGGTTTAACTTGTAAAACATACTCAGTTTAAATCCCCCCCTGCCAATTTATTTAATAAACTTTTAAGGAATTTGAATGCTAGAAGTCAATTATATGGCTCACCTATACCACAGTAGGGGTGGGAATGTGTAAAATATAAGTGTAAAAAATACTTTATAAATGTAATGAAAAAAATAGATTTAAGCAATGCTTTGATAGTGTAAGCATTGCTTACTGGCTTTCAGCTGTGCTTATTTGGTTTAAGCATTGCTATGTGGATTTGCGCTGAGCTAAGCCTAGTTCAGCATTTTAAAACTGGCCAAATGAGAAAGAGTGCAGGAAAACTGCCTTAGTTAAACTGCACAGGCAGGAATACAGCCATAAGCTGGACCAAAATGTCTGGTGTAGGTGAAGGTGTTCACTTCTGAGTGCAACGTTGGGGCATCCAGGAGTCCAAGGTTATGGTTGGACTCCTAGTAAAAAACATGATGCCAGGCTGCTGCAGGGTCAGTACCACAACTCCCAGTACAAAGAAGAGGCCTGGGACCAGCTTGCATGCAATCTCACCAGTGCCACTGGCTTACCCCGGACTGGTGAGCAGGTATGTCACCACCATAATGACCTGAAGTGGAGGAGGTGTGCACTCATTGACCAGTGGATCCAAGATGCCTGAGCGCAGGATGTCCCACATGTTTGTAAGTATGCAGTCTTATTTATCTTTAAGTATGGAAAAAGTTCAACCTGTGAATGTGCAGGTGTGATTAATGTGTCATGTTTCCCTATACAGCTTCTGCAGAGAGGTCCCAGAATGTTGAGGCTCATGCTCAGTGACTGGCCCGGCTGCATCGACATTATGATGAGTACAGAATACCTCCTAATATTAGCAGTAAAAAATAAAAAATATAGTAATGGTAGTGCTGCCTTTATATATAATTGTGATGTAAAAGTCAGGAATAAATGCCTTTGTCAAGCTGCCAGCATTACAATGGAGTATTTCCAACTGCTGTGTAATACAGATGTCAGTAGCAAACAAGGTACAATATGCAGGAGATGAATATTAGAATATGTATGAGTGTGTCTGAGTGAACCTGCCAAGAAAGTGCCATGTCAAGGCTACTGTAACACTTAGAAATGAAAAGCATTCCCCTGTGCAGATCATGCAGGAATAGCAATTGTGGATTTCAGAGTTGTACACAGATATGTATGTCAAAATTAATAAAGGTGATCCCAAACACTGGTGTGTGTCATCTCACTTGTACCTGAAAAATAGAAATGTGTGTGTCCTGCAGAATGCATTAACTGAGGTGAACTGATTTAGCACTGCTTGTCTGCATACTTTAGAATGGGCATGTCAAATAACTGAAAAAAGCAACAGTACATATTTCCATCAGAATGTAATTTACTTGTGTGTCTGGCAGCATTGTCCTGTGTTAACCTTTCAATTTCAGTTGTATGTAGTTGTGAATGTACTGTAAAATGTATAAGACTAACAGGTGCAGACTTAAAACCTACACTGCGTACTCAGGAATCTAAATTGCAGTATGTAGATGTAAAAC
>NC_056728.1:529796155-529818655 GCF_019279795.1 Protopterus annectens | reverse complement strand
CATACAAGAAAGGTAAAGGGATAATGCCAACATGATGTAGTCATTTATAGTGTGAGTTGCCATGACACTGGTAATCGGAAGTACTACACAGCAGGCTGCATGCAGTTAGCAAGTGGTGATCACCGATTGGTGCAGAGGCCATCACCTGATCATGAGCATCACCTACAAAAATCCATGCTGCAACCTATTCAAACCAGCTCAATCCCTGTAGTGGAGAGAGAGAGAGAGAGAGAGAGAGAGAGAGAGAGAGAGAGAAATACTACAAACCAAACCAAAATAAAATAAAACAAGGGACATATATAAGTGTACATAGAAGACAGCACAATACTAAAACAGGTATGTGAAACATGTATGCATGTAATTGAATGTAGTAGGTCTGTAATAATGGGATAGATGATGTGGAAAGACTTATATGTGCCATCAAGACTTGTTGCTGTAATGATGTCCTGCTGAACATCTGCTATGGACATAGCATCTGGACCTGTGGGCAGTGGTCCATACCTGTCAACTGTGCAGATCTGCACAGAATGACAAGATGTAAGCCATCATAGTGTATATTCTGTACCTCAAGACATATATATTAGTGTGGCAAATAGCTGAAGGTGGAAGTAATGAAGTCATGATAGACACATGAGTTTCAGACCCTACCACCTTCAGGACAGTCATGTTAACGTGAAATGTATCATGTACAAACTTCATAGATTTGTAATAGGCTTACCCGCAATCTGTCCCTATATATACTCCCCTAATGTAAGGCTGAGTCCACATGTGACAATCTTCTGTTTTGTAGCAAGGCAGAACAGTGCAGCTGTGGAGGAAGTTTTAGAGAGTGAGGACCTGATGTCTGAATGCACTCCATATATGTGTATGTCTACATATATACAAACACACACACACACATACACACACACACACACACACACACACACACACACACACACACACACACACACACACACACACATATATATATATATATATATATATATATATATATAAATATACACACACACACACATATATATATATATATATATATATATATATATATATATACATAAATATATATTTCCCTACTGTTGAATGACTGTGCTGCACGTAATGTTTGAGAAGACATCATACATACCTACACACACACACACACACACACACACACACACACACACCACACACACACACATATATATACAGTTGTAAGAGGGTGCGAAATGGACAGTTATGTCTGGTATGAAATTTATGTTGAGAACACATTGCCCTTTGAAGGTGAGAGTGGGGTGTTGGGGAAGGATAGTAGGTATATTTGGGGAGGTAGGTTGGATTGGAAGACAGACAAGACAGCATACAGTGGCAGTGTATGACACATGTGGTAGGTAAACACCTTGGATGGGGAGGGGTGTTTGGAAAGAGGAAGCCCATGAGCCCCGAAATGGAAACAGTGGGATCAAGGTCCCCACTACACCTTCACAGCCCTGAAGGTGGCTGAGCTGGGGGATGAGCAGAAGGAGCATGCAGACCCTGTAATTGTGTATTGAGGGCCCCAACATGGTGTAGCAGACCCTTCAATTCTCTGTGGACCTCCCTATGCTCCAGACCCTGGACCTAACTTCAGGTGACGGGATCCTGTCTGTGTGTGCTCCCGAGGGGGGGTGAGCACCATCCCCTGAGGTGGTTCCACCTGAAGTTAGTGCAGGACCAGCAGATGAGGATGTCCCAGGGTGGGTCCCAGATGTGCTGTGGCCTTGTAACATGTCCAGATGATCTGGGAGAGGTGGTTCTACTGGTAGCAACCTTCCCAAACATGCTATTGTGTTGCAGTTTTAGAACATATCTGGGTAGTAATAGTCCACATAATCCAGGATTAGTTATAACAGCATGCATAGATATCCCCATTAACACAAAACACCAGATTTGTAGCAGTCACATAGCAAATAGAACACATGCATCTATGGAACCATAGTGACCCCTACAATGGCATGCACATGACATTGTTAGCAACATGCCACCAGTGATAGTGTTTCAGCATGGAACATGAATAGAAATACATTTCAGTACTTGTTGTACAATACAATATATGCCCCAACAGTAACTTTGATGTAAACATACTTATTGATCTGTGTGTTCAAATTATTGTTGCAGATATAGTGGGGGAGGTGTCAATTAACAACTATTATATCCTTGCAGTATGAGGTCATTAGACCTTTTTTTCCTCTTTATGTCTTTCGGGTACCATGTCTAGAGAGTGTCTTCCAATGTATTCCCCCCAGGAAAATTATGTTATCATTAACTACCTGGAGCAGCACCATCAAACCCTCTTTGGCCATACAGCCCATGATCTGTAAGAGAAGACTGCCCTGCGGAGCAAGCTCATCCACAGGATAAACGATGTCTACCTGCATAACCGCAGTTATGAGCAGGTCCGACATTACTGCACTGGCCTTATCCACCATGCCCGTCAGCGTGCTGCTGTATTTTGGAGGGACCAGCTAGCCACAGGTGGGGGTCATGCCTTCCAGACCCCATGACACATGCTCAGGAGCTCCTCACCAGCCTTGGTGCATCTGCCTGCCAGCAAAGCCAAGAACCAGCTGATAGTATTGTGGAGGTGGGTTCCCCCCACACAATAGTCGAGGAGCATGCAGGTAAGGCTACAGGGCACATCACTAGGCCACTGTTACTTATCCATCTGCATCTGTAAAGTTTCATCATGCATATGTCAGATAAAATATATAGTCTGTTGCTGCAGTGTAGTAATGAACAGATGTGCATAATCTGTAGTATTGTGGGTTTGTACTGCTGATGTACTGAAATGCTGCTCTGACCCTGTACCAATGCCACAGGTGTGGCTACTGACATCACATCTCTCACATAACTATGTAGGTCCCTCTGATATACCTCTCGGGCAGCAGCCTGTAGTTAGTGAGTGTGTTTTTTTTGTTCAGGTTTGCCAATACACCAGCCATGTTATGGCCATGGTATTTGCCATGCACACATTTAACACACCTACCCATAATGCATGCTATACATGTTCACTTATTGTTGCTGTTAACTGTACTGCATCACAGTGGTTGCCATGGTGGCATATCTGAAGGGTATGTAAGAGTCCTGTAATATAACTAACAACCTGTCATTGCAAGATGTATGCACAGAGATGAAGATAGTGGTGGGACAAATGGCCTTCAGTAGCAACATGCCTGAAACATTCCCCTCACACAGAGGCTACAACAGTGTATATACCACTATTACAATGGCAACTGTTACAGAGCTACACAACGGCATATCACAATACCACATTCCAGAACCCGTACAGCCTGTAATGTGATCCTAACATAAGCAATGGATGTGCAATATGGAATCCTATGTTAGGACAGCAAATATGGGGAATACATACCTTAACAAACACTAGAAGTATATGTGTGCATACACTTCAAATATATTGTGGAAGCAGCTTTTGAGGTACTGACAGCATTCACTCTTCATGAGTATACACCTTCCATCAACTACACATCCTCAATGTCACAACAAGAAATGGTCTGCTGTCCAATGCATATGTCCATGACATTTGCCCACTCACCTGTAACAGAGGCAGCTGTGGCTTGCACACATCTTACAAACAGTGGAATGGATACCATATCCACAAGGTAGAACTCCGGAGTGGGAGATGTAGCCTTACCTCACCAATGCATATACCATGGCAAACAGTGCTGTCATACATGTGATGAGAAGGTATGGAACAACATTAATGTAGAAAATAAGGAGATAGTCATCCAAGACAGATGATGACACATGTTGCAAAGGGATCATGGAGGCTGCAGGAATGTCTAGTAAGTTCTGTCTATGCACTAACTGTGTTGATAATTGCCTGGACACTGCATACTTGTGGCCTATAGGTTAGGGTAATCAGATGGGAAAAGTTGTTCCACAGGAAACATCATTCAGGGCTCCCTACAGGTAGAATATGAATAACATCAAAAGTCCCCCAAAGGCATGTGTTGCAATGTGTAATGGTGTACCAAGACCAAGTCCAAAATCTATATTAGACAGTATTCATAAAGATACATGTGCTGCACAAGCAACACCTCATTCCACCTCAGGCCCACCAATCCCATCTGTACCTTGATGGTGCCAGTGCACACCTGTATGTTTGCCGTTCATTAGCAGGAACTAGGCTGGTACACATGGTATTCTGAATTTGGGACACTGTAAAATGGCACTCATGTGTGGCCCAAAGTTGCCAAGCATTTGCAAAAAGGCTGAGGATGGGGAGGGGAGTCATCCTGAAACACAACAGTGAAATGAAGTAGACATCCAAAGCTCACTAAGAATGGCTGTATCTACACACAGTCAAGGTCATGAATTGTGGCAGACATAACCCTGACTCCACAGCAATAGTGAATGCACTATGTGACCTCTAAGGGCTGTGCACATGAGCTGTCCTTGCAATCTGGCAGAGTTGGGGGACATTTGTAGGGCAGAGTGACCAAATGCAGGCAAGTGCAGACAGGCCATGCTAGTATAATCCTTCCAGGAATAGTGACTTCTGTAGTACAGTTGATGTAACAAACCATCATGTTAAAGGTATGCACACTTATGCACCCACATATTGTATACATATCAATCAGCATCTGCACAACTAACACATTTGTTTGATACTGCATTTGATTGCACAGATTATATGTCACATATCAGGTTTGTGTAATGTTAACATATGCAGTATTGTGGCTCCACGGCATATCAGGGAAGAGGGTGGCATGTCAATAAGGGTATGTACACTCCTCATAGCCACAGTAAGGTTGTCTGTGTAAATGTATTTTATTGCTCATACATGCACTGCTTATGATGAGAGCTGCAAATCAAACATCAGGCATTCACTATTGACATCTGTCCTCATATTATCCCAGGTATGTGTCGGACAAACACACAGGGGCTGTGAGCAACAGAGTAAACATAACTGACACACATATACACATTCAACAATGACATGTACACCCGTGAGGTATAGTGCACAGTTCATGCCAGGGTGCTGAGCAGGTGCACAGCAATACTGTGTACATGGGTGCAGTGTGTTTCAGGGGAAGGGGCATAACCTAATAACACAACTCATGCATCACAGAGATGTATAAAGTTGGTAACAGAGATTCTCTATAGCTGCAGTGCATGCTGTTGAGTACCATATGTAATGCATGTTGACAGTTGGGTAATGAGAGGTCTGTGTGTAATATCCTTGTGCAACCTCACCTGTAAGTGTGTGTGTGTGTGTGTGTGTGTGTGTGTGTGTGTGTGTGTGTGTGTGTGTGTGTGTGTGTGTGTGTGTGTGTGTGTGTGTGTGTGTGTGTGTGTGTGTGTGTGTGTGTGTTTGTGTGTACAAGTTAAGCAATGACGTACAGGTCTTAAAGTGCATTTCTTGTTTTCCCCTCATAGGTGGTGAGCTGGGTCAGGGTCCCACCTGCAGGCAAACTGATGTTAGTGTCCATGCAGACTCTGACAATGATGATAGGTATGGTGAGGCACAGGCAGTGTTGTCAGGTGCTGAAGCTGTGCCATCGGTTGACATCCCACTGTTATCCACCCCATCCCCACACACAGTCACATTGCCTATACATACTCCATCACCAGTGGCCAAAGATTAGGGACAGTTTGTGGGTGGTGGCATGGGACAGCGCAGTGTGGTGACATGACAAGTGTGTCTGGACACAGCAGCCATAGCCAGATGACCGGCAAGGTACCACACAGGCAGATGTACAGGGGTGCTCATAGGAGGGCTGCTGGTCATCATGCCCCTGGCAGAACTGCCACAGCAGGTGTCACCAGAAGCATGTTTCAGGCTGTCATGGAGGCACAGGCATGTATGTGATGTTATACCAGACAGGGTTTGAGACTCCAGAGGGCTACTCATTCTGCTGTTATTGACAACATCCATGATCTTGCAGATGCCCACCGTTATTTTGCAGAGGTCCTGGATAGATGGTTGGGTGATATGGTGGAAATCCTCCACCATGCAATGTCTGTGCTTGAACATATGGTGGGAGTAGTGTGACAGCCACTTAGACGTAGGTCAGCAACACCAGCAGGTTGAAGTTGATGTGGACTGTCAACAAGTCAGAGTCGGTCACATAGTGGCAGTACCAGCACCAACACTGCAGGGGGGGAGCTGTCCACACCACAACATAGCAGACCACATGCACATGGCCCTGGCCAGTCCCAAGAGGGACCCGGATCCAGCAGATATTTGTCATCATCAGGGGAGAGTACCATATCTGGCCTTGTACCTGGAATTCTTGGTAGGCACAGTTCTCATGTCCATGTCCAGAGACAGTGAACTGCACACCCTGTCATGTACGGTCTACAGCTGTCCAACAAACCCTTGTATAGGGCAGCCACATGGCAGAACTGTGTGCATACACACACACACACACACACACACACACACACACACACACACACACACACACACACAAACACATCACCAACATAGCTAGGGTAACTCCATACCTACACACACCACATCTGCACACCACAATTAATAATGAAACCCCCAAACACACACACACATGATGTCAACCCAATGGCTCAGCCTAGGTCTCTGGCAAACCCACAACACACCCTGTCCATATGATGATACCTGCGCCACATCTCTGTCATCCATAACATCGATGCAGGGATAGGCTAATATGTTTCTGATTCACAGGGTGAATATATTAAGGTGTACCAATGTAATGCTGTGTAACATGTTTTCAGCAGTAAAGTTTAATGCTTACATGTTAAGATGTGTAGCTATTCAGCTATGATGCACAACAGCTGTTACTAACACTGATTGATTGTGGTCTCCATAATGTATTCAGTTTGTGTTGTAGGTATGTATGTATGTGTCAGCAGGATGTTGGTCTGCTGTTGTTTCCTACAAGGGGTATGGCACTGTGCTGACACCTTGACTGTGCCATATCCTGGGTACAGCTGATCACAAGTAACAGGTCTGTATAACAGTTACTGCATGTGCCACATGGCTGATTGGTCTGACGGGTGTATATAGGTGAGTGCATGGTGGCTGATGTCAGCAGTCCTTCTGCACTGGACAATGGTAAGTGTACTGGTTGGTACACATCATGTTTGTGTATAACACACGCACTCACACACATACATAGAGGCTTTAGTGTTGATGCAATACACAGAGAATACTGTACACATCGATTTATGTACAGTTGCAGGGAACCCACTTTAGCCTATGTAATTCCACCAAGACAAAATAGGCACAACATCACATCAGTAAATAATCAGTCTGCTAGTTTAATGTCATTGACAATGGTACTGGCAGGGTATATGTCCCCTTCCCCAAAGTAGAGCAGTCCTTGATTTGGTAAACATATGTGTGCTGGTGTGGGTGGCACATCCCTACCCTTTGGAGGGTGTGGGGTGGTGCAGAACTGTAGATAATGTGATTGGCAATTACTTAACCTGTTAACATAAACTGTACAGTATTACAGTCAACTAAGCAGGGGGACACACACAACAATAACCCCAATGATGGTGGCTGTGTCCACAAGATCGACAACCAACTATAAATCCCAACCCCAGTATCACTGTACAGCTATACAGTGGGGAAGAGGGGATTTACACATCTAGTACAAGTTTTAATGGAATGAATTTCCACAAAGATGATATATTTGAAATGTTAGCATTTACCAGTCAGTTCTTGGACAGATGACCTCCTGGGACATATGTTTTCTGCAAACTGAAGTAGATCCCTTTGCATACACATACACTCTTACATGGCAACACTGAGAGTAGAACACCTACTTAGGTACTTATTGCTGGTATTTATTGCTACTAATGTGTGGGGCCTTAATTGCACACACTACACAGCCTTTAGGATGAGGTGTGTCCCAGGTTTCTCGTTAGGTGAAGAACATCACCAGGCCTTGTACAGTATGGTAATGGGGGATGTACTGGTTGTTAATGAACAATACATAGTGTGACATACTGTCATATACACATTGACAAACACATAACAGTCATAGACACATCTGACAGACCTGGTTTTATCAGTGCTAACTGCCTTGTCAGTGAGTCCATTCTGTTACAGATACTTTGCACACAGCATATGTATCATTGGGCTGGATAGTGTAATCAGTTACCCGTATGGTTTATAGTGACAGTGGTCACCATACAGTGGACAATGGGACATGTACTGGGGGTACCATGGTGTAATGACAGCATACCCAGCACCCACACCCCACACTGGATATTTTAATCACTGAAACCCATGGTAATACCATACCCACAATCACACATTGACCAGGACTGCAATACAACCCCCTGTCTGTCTCAAGAGCGCTTCTACAGGGATATGCATCAATTGCACAGGATGATGGTTTGTCATGGCTCTCCATCTGTCAGCAACATCACTATCCATTATACTGTATGAAAGGTGTATTTGGAGAATGTGGCATCAGAATGCTGTATCCTACAAATATACACACTTGCACACATACACACACTTGCCAGGACTCAGAGGATAACCCATGCCTATCTACCCATTTGTACAACAGTGTTGTGCTGGTAAGGACTGAGGATACACCAGGGACTAAACCGTGCACTAGGTGCCAGTTCTGTAAATTTATAAATCAAGATATAGAGTTTCTGCATCCAGACACTGGTGTAACTTATACACTAAGAACCAGTGCAAGGTGTGATACTTCACATGTTGTTTACCTTGCTACTTGCAAAGTATGCAGTAAATTCTACGTGGGAAAGACAGATAGACTATTAAGGGATAGGATCAGGGAACACCTATACCATATTAAGAAGGGTAGTGTGATCAATGCTTTAGCAAAACACATTAAAGAAACGAATGATCAACACACCTTTACATTTATGGTATTAGGTAAATGTTATGAGAACTTGAGGGGTGGTGACACCAGAGTTCAAACGGAGAACCTGGAGGCTAAATGGATTGTGAGATTAAGAGCCAATACAGGACATGGTCTTAATGATCATGTACCATTGAGACCCATCCTGAAAAATAGACCATTACGTAGGTAGAAACTGTTACATTTATGTGGTTTATGTGTATTTGTAATATGTTTTTGTAATATTGCTTTTATGAAATGTGTTTTTTGCAATGAAGTTTTTTATATATTTTACTATGCATTTTACTGTAGGCTGAATACAATTGTTCTTTGTGCCTTTAAGAGTTTTCTCTTTTTAATCATATGACTAGCCAATGCTTAGTATAAGAATGGGTGTGTTGAGTGCTACTTTTTATACACCTGAAGAAGTCTTGTGCTGAAAGCGCTTGTGTGTCTTGTAATAAATCAGCTGAAGAAACTGGAGCCTTGCCTCTGCCTGCTTTTATTCTTTGGATTTGTTTTGTGTTTTTGCAGAGGTACCTGGTTACTGTTGGAATTATATTCTGCTTTGCTTATTTTTGGTTCTACATTTTCCAATGGATCCAGGGAGATGGCCACAGGAATGCCTACAGGAACAGAGAGCATTGAATTGGAGTATAATCCTGTTTCAAAAATTACATGGACTGAACTCAATGTCAATCAATTTATATTTAAGGTGAGCGAGAAAGCTAATCCATTACTGAATAATGAACTTGTTCTAGATGGAGATGAATGCATGAATACAGACATTGTGGCACTGAAAAGTGAATTATTCTTGTTAGAAAAAGATTTGCTCAAACTAAAAAGAACACAGTTTGATAAATTTCATCTTCAAACTTGTATTGCTGAAGGCATTGTGCCTCGGGGTTTGAGAATTCTTAAAATGCCCGCTCAAGCAGACTGTGACCCTTTACTATTAAGTGAATGGCAGAAATTAAATCTACGGACCAGTGCTGGCTACTTAAAACTATTGTCGGACTTTGCTGAAAAAGAAGAAACAAAATTACTACTTCAGATCAAGAACAAATATCTTGATCTGTGTAAAAAATATGACCTTGCTTCGATTGTGAAGCCAATAAATGATATGCTTGAGAATGCTCATGTTTATTCTCGCAAGTTAATACAAATCAAGTTAAAAAAGTTATATAGAGACAGACTAGATTTTTCTCGAGGCCACGTCTTTATGTGGCCGTGAGTGGCTAACAATAATAACAGGGCCAATACTCAAACCCCTGTAGTTGAGTCAACCAATCAAGGAAGCATCATTGAGGTTCCCAGTAATCGGACAGCCACCATGACAACTTCCATTAATCGAGAGCCTGAAGACATCCAGGAAATGGATGAGGGGAGGGCTCAGATAACTAGCAACCTAGGTGGCACCATGCCGACGACTGAGACAACAGTGGTAAGAAGGAAAACTATCACAACCACAGCACAAGTTCATCAAGAAGTGACTGGTGAAGCTTTGAATAGATGCGATCTTGATGATGGCATCCATACTTCTTTTTTAGAAAGCCTACGACCTTCAGGTCTGACTTTCCCTCTTCCAACCAGGAACAGGTCTGTAAGCCGAGGAAGAGGAGGCTTGAACCATGGACAACAGAGAGCGAGAAGTATGACCAGAAACAAAAGCAAACACCCAGAAGGAATGGTGAGTCCATACACGATAAAGAAAGCCTTCATGAACAGCAAAAATTAATAGTTAACTTATCATCTCATACTCAATCTAGATATGAATGGAATGTGTTGGAAAAAGGACTTTCTTTTATCCCGACTGCTGACTCTGACATTACTGAAATTGTATTTGACATTAAGTTATTTACACGCAATTTAATGTTGAAAATTATGTATGCTAATAATGGTGAAAATGGGGAATTTATGTTTAGAAAACCAAGCTCTTTTTTACCCAAGTTAAATCCTTTGGTTTCTGCATTTGAACAGTTATGTCTAGATGATGTTTATAGAGTGTTTCTTGAACAAAAATTACACCCTAGTAGTAGCAGACAGTGCAATTTATCCAAGAATGAATTTACAGCATTAAATAATTTACAAACGAATCCATGTATCATGATACGCCCTGCAGACAAGGGAGGACAGATTGTAATTTTGAATAGGGAAGACTATGACAGGAGAATGTTTGCTTTATTAGCTGATGACACATTTTATAAAGTTATCACTTTATCACAAGTTAATAGAATGGTTGAATATGTACACAACAAGCTAAGGGAAATAGCCAGGATGGGTCTCATTGATGAAAATTTATTAAAATACTTCCTTATATTTAACCCACTACCCCAGTGATTCAAGGATTACCCAAGGTACACAAAAATAGGGAAAATCCTCCTATGAGGCCCATCATAGCTGGAAGCAACTGGTGCACTGAGTCATTTTCTATTTTTGTGGAGAAATTCCTTAGGAATCTGATTAAATAGTCAGACTATATCTTGAAGGACACTGAACATTTTGTGAGAGACTTATACAGATTTGCATGTGAAAGCCTGTAAACAACAAATGCTGTTAGTAACCCTTGATGTGGTGTCACTTTTCATTGTTATTCCAGATGATTTTGGGATTAATAGTGTAATTCAGTTAATGCTTGAAACCAGGGAGTATGATAAAGATATGATGGACCTAATACAGTTACTACTAGGTCTGGTACTGGAGAATAATGTGTTCATGTTCAGGGACAAGGTCTACTGGCAATGCAACGGGGTAGCCATGGGAACATCATGTGCTAACAGTTATGCGAATGCTGTAATGTCCAAATGGGAACAAGATAATTTGGTCATGGGCGACTTTAAAGATGACATATTATTTATTTGCAGGTTTGTAGATGACCTCTTCCTTTTATGGGGGGGGGGGTCTATAGAACAGCTAATGATGTTTGTAAATTATATTAATGCTTCAACACATTTCCTTAAATTCACCATGAACTGTTCATATACTGAAGTTAGCTTTCTAGATGTCTCTATTAAACAAGAACTTAATGGTGCACTGAGCACTAAAATGTTTAGGAAGGGATGCCATGTGAACAGTTTACTAAGAAAAGATAGCATGCACCCTCAATACATTTTTTGGAATGTTGCACAGAATCAAGCTTACAGGGCCTCTAGATTGAATGCTAGAGAAACAGATTTTGTGGAACAACTAGACAAGATAAATATTGAACTAGCAGAGAGGGGCTATGACCAGAAACTTGTCAATCAAAGTATTAGGACAGTGAGAAACTCTGGACACAGTAGAGCCAGACCCTATTTCTCTGAACAGGTAGAGAGTGATTTATGCAATGGGGGTCAACAGAAACAAAACTCACAACCACTTAAAATGTGTTTTAGCTATTCTAGAAGTATAAGATACTACACAGACATCATAGGCAAGCATTGGAATATCTTGACATCTGATAAACAAGTTAGCAACCTGATAGGAACACATCCACAGTTTACTTTTAAAAATAAGAAGTCGCTAAGGCGACGACTTTGCAATCACAGAGACCAAATCAGGACTGAGGATACACCAGGGACTAAACCATGCACTAGGTGCCAGTTCTGTAAATTTATAAATCAAGATATAGAGTTTCTGCATCTAGACACTGGTGTAACTTATACACTAAGAACCAGTGCAAGGTGTGATACTTCACATGTGGTTTACCTTGCTACTTGCAAAGTATGCAGTAAATTCTACATGGGAAAGATTAATGGATAGGATCAGGGAACACCTATACCATATTAAGAAGGGTAGTGTGTTCAATGCTTTAGTAAAACACATTAAAGAAACGAATGATCAACACACCTTTACATTTATGGTATTAGGTAAATGTTATGAGAACTTGAGGGGTGGTGACACCAGAGTTCAAACTGAGAACCTGGAGGCTAAATGGATTGTGAGATTAAGAGCTAACACCGATCATGGTCTTAATGACCATGTACCATTGAGACCCATCCTGAAAAATAGACCATTATGTAATAGGTAGAATCTGTTACATTTATGTGGTTTATGTGTATTTTTAATATGTATTTTTTGTAATATTGCTTTTATGAAATGTGGTTTTTGCAATGAAGTTTTTTATATATTTTACTATGCATTTTACTGTGGGCTGAATACAATTGTTCTTTGTGCCTTTAAGAGTTTTCTCTTTTTAATCATGTGACTAGCCAATGCTTAGTATAAGAATGGGTGTGTTGAGTGCTGCTTTTTATACACCTGAAGAAGCCTTGCGGTGAAAGCGCTTGTGTGTCTTGTAATAAATCAGCTGAAGAAACTGGAGCCTTGCCTCTGTCTGCTTTTATTCTTTTATAATTAATATTACAGTATATGGACTGTGTGAACAAAACCATCCTCATATGTGCCATGCACACAATAACCCTACATATTCTGGGCCAATACACAGTGTAGTCTGATGCCTGACTATAATATGGGACATGTGTCTGTCTGGCCATAGAAACATGCATTCCGATAGGGTACCATAAACTGGAGCAGCATGCAACATCATATAGAACAGGACCAAGAACAATGACATCTACCACAGTCTGTACACATGGCAAGTAACATTTTCACAATATACACTCTGTCAAAAATCACCATAAGTACACAGACCTCACTACAGTACACACTACAAGAGAATGTCCAGGTGCTGTCCTAACTATAAGGCCTACTATACATAACATGTCTAGCAGACTGATATCTCACTGGATTATTATCAGGTATGATATCAGTAAATAATGATGTACTGTACATATGCACCTCTTACTACATGACATATGGACAAAGGTTGACAGACTTGGGGTCGGAGGCACAAACACAGGGCCAAAATTGACATGTTGCTGTGATAAACGGAGACATTTCTTGGTGTAACAGGGCTTGTGTGGCATATCTCCTCTGATGGATATGAAGTCAATAACTCACATGGATGTCACCATGTACTGACTGCAATCATCAGAGTATGCTACTGCATTTCTACAGATAGGAAATGTGTGAGTAACACAACACATGTAAGTCTACAAACTCTGGCCAGTCTTCAGAAAGCCCTATAGGTGAGAGTTTCCTCAACCACATAACACTGTCATGCCAGACTTTAAATCATGTAGAACAGCCATATTCACACAAACACTGTTAAACCAACATTAATTCAAATGTAGATCAGCAATACTTACATTCCCTCCCCATGTCTGGAACATCCCCTCCTGTTTGTTGGCCTGTCTCCACAGTGTATGCTGTAAGAGGTCTTTCCAAATACCCTCTGTGATGCTGTTTGTCAAACACCCACATGAAGTCTGGCTCACAATGAAGGAAAAGGGCCAACACCCACAGGATGTGCTTAGTTATAAAAGTGTGTTTCCATGCAATTGGCTATGAAAATTATACCACAGCTGTTCCACATGCAATTAGCAAATGGAAGACTGCAATTCGTGCACAGGCCATCAGCTGATCATGAGCATTACTGACATAAATGAAGCTGCTACCTATACAAAGCAGATGTACTTTTGCACATCCACCAGAGAGAGAGAGAGAGAGAGAGAGAGAGAGAGACAGAGGCAGAGACAGAGACAGAGACAAAGTAAGAAAGGAAGGGAGTAAGAGAGTAAGAGCCAAGCATGTTTGTGTATGATCCATGGGTGGAGAATGGTATCTGGGCATTATAACGGTTGCCTATATTGTGTACTAATCCACAGTGTCACATGGTAATTGCACATGGCTGTATACATTTAAGGCTGGGTATTGTCTACAGTAATCTCTACGGTGTATGGCAAATGTTGGCCTTGTAATGTGGACAAGGGGACATATAGGTCCTCAATATAATGATGTAGTAAAACCCACACTGCAATGGATGCTGTCATTACACAAACATTCCAACACCCTGTGACACCCATGCCCTGGCCCAGCAATCAAGGAGCCTCAATCCTCATGACTAACACCAGTGAGGGACGTTTCATATAGATGAAAAGGATAACAAATACACACAGTAAAGTGCAATTTCCCTTAAGAGCATACAGAAATCACAGTCAGTCAATAGCTGGTCGCTCCCTTGCTCTCCAGATACCAATAAGACTCCCCACTGGCACAGCTATAGGGTCCAGATATTAGCTCAACCTCCAGCATGCTCTCTGTCCAACCAGTGCTTCATGTCCCTGCCCAAGTAGCTGACACACACACCCACACACTTTGAGAAAAGTTTGTACAACCACACAGACACTCCTGGGGAAGGCTGGCACAGGTTCTCCAGCTATACCCCTTTTTCCCAGACTATACAGTAGTATCAGAGGCCACCAACCACTAATATTTATTAGCTACTCAAAGGCCCTTAAAGGGGTGTCCAATTATTACCGTGCAATATTATTATCCAATTGGTAGTATAGCCCAGGGCTAAAGCTATTAGAGTGGATTTGTACAATTTTACCAAAGGCATGCAAGTACTCTAAAGAGCTTAAATTATCTCTACAAAAACTGTCACAGTTGAAAGGGTTTAAATATTTAATAACAAATAGTCAAAACACAAGACAATACCTTTTACTACACAGTGCTAGTCAAGAGTTCAGAGATCACAGAGAAATACATAAAATAATTCAGTAGTACAGTTCTGACATCACAGAAAAACACTTAGTCTAATCTTTCTAGTTTCTAGCTATTTCTAAGAGAAAACACAGGTCTAAGATAAACTTACATATAGAGCAAGAAAGTGATGTGAGTTGGATGGTCAAGACAAAAATGCTTAATGCTTTCTGATTATCTCTGTTTTTAAAATCACATTCCTGGTTCACATTACATCATTCTTCACACTTCCCTGGGTTCCCAGTCTAACAGAAACTCAACATTTACATTTTTAACATCTCCTTTTGTTATCTTGCAGCTGGTCAGGAAGCAGAGCAATAAAACTACATTTGGATTTTTAAATCTAGCAATTTAACTCTTGGTTAAAACAATAGAAATAATTTCTTCATCTAGACTGTCCGTAGCCGACATTAGATCAAAGGGTCACAACATGCTTTACTTTGTCAGCAGAGTGCACTGTTGTTATATTTTTGTAACAGCATTTTTTCCATTTAAGACAATACACCTGTGGCTTACATTAATATTTACATATGACAAAATTATCTATAAAATTCTATCTGGCTAGGCTGGCAGCCTTCACCTATCTCCACTAGCCTTCCCCTATCATCACACATCTCCCCCCTTGGAGAACTCAAGCTAATTTTTTAAGTGACTGTTGACAAACGCTGCTTGAGAGGGTTAGGTCTATCTGAGTATACCGTACCTCATTCCTTGTCTTGAGAGCCCATCTGCATTGGCATTGCTAATCCCACTGCAGTGCTGCACAGACATATCATATGCTTGCAACTCCAGGCTCCATTTAAGCAACTTGGCATTTTGTTGGCTGGCTCTGTTTAACCATGTTAGGGGGGTTTGATCTGTCATAACAGTGAATTTCCTTCCATATAGATAAGGCTGATGTTTCTGCAGTGCCCACACTATGGCTAGACATTCCGTTTCTACAGCTGCATAGCATTCCACCCTGGGTTGGATCCAATGACTGAGGTAAACCACTGTGTGCTCTTCTCCCTCTGAAGAAATCTGGCTTAGTACAGCCCCCAACCCATCGTTCGAAGCATCCACCTGCACAATAATTTTTTTGCTGTAATCCAGACTGGCTAACACAGAGGGTCCTCCCAAAGCTTCTTTAAGCTTTTGGAATGCCTGCTCACATGCTGCAGTCTAAACTACCTTATCTGACATGTTCTTTCTTGTCAGATCTGTGAGGGGAGCAGCTATGGTATTATAACTGGGGATGAACTTTCTGTAGTACCCTGCTATCCCTAAAAATGTCTTCACCTGCTTTTTAATAACAGGTGCAGGCCTGCCTGAATGACTTCCACTTTGGCAGGTTCTGGCCTTATCTTACCACTCCCCACTCTATGTCCTAGGTAGGAGACCTCTGCCATACCCACTTGACATTTGCTTGGCTTAATGGTCAACCCTGCCCTCTGTAGTCTGCCCAGCACCTCCCTGACATGCTGAAGGTGCTCTGGCCAGGAATGGCTGTAGATGGCAATATCATCTAGTTAAGCAAAGGCAAACCCTCCTGCTCTTGCTAGGATATGATCTGCCAGCCTCTGGAAGGTTGCTGAGGCATTCTTCATCCCAAAGGGCATCTTTGTGAACTCATACAAGCCAAAAGGAGTCACTAAGGCTGACTTTTCTCTTGCACTGGGAGACAAGGGCACCTGCCAGCAACCCTAGGTAAGATCAATGGTTGTAAGATACTTAACTCCACCCAGCTGCTCTATGACCTCATCTGTCCTAGGCATGGGGTAAGCATCTGCCTCTGTGTGACTATTTAATTTCCTGTAGTCCACACTGTACCTGGTGCTGTCATCCTTCTTAGGCACCAGCACCACTGGGGAGGACCAGGGACTGTTGGACTCTTGAATCACCCCTAGTTCCTCCTCCCTCAGAATCTGTTTGACTCTCTCAGGCACTCTATAAGTGGCCTGCCTAATAGGCCTTTGGGGTCCTGTATCCATCTGGTGCTGCCCCAGGTGGGTGCACACTGGTTTCCCAGTGAACATGTCCCCAAATTCATGCAACACTGCTCAGATTTCTTGAACTTGGGAAGGAGATAGCTGCTGGGATATTACTATTCCACTGAGGTGTCAGCCCGAGCCTTGCTGAGGAGATCAGTCCCCAGATCTCCCTCAGACTCCTCCTTCAACCCATTTCAAATGCTCAGCACAAGGGCCTCCCAATCATAGTAAGGTTTCATCATGTTAGCATGGTGCAGTTTGTGCCCCTGCCATATGCCTAGCAGTTCCACCATGTAGTTAATATCACTGAGCTTTCTTATCACCTTGTAGGGTCCCTCTCAAGCTGCTTGCAGCTTGTTGTGTCTGACAGGAATGAGAACCATTATCCGCTGCCCCACAGCATACTCTCTAGCCCGAGCATTCCTGTCATACCACACCTTTTTCTGTTGTTGGACTTTTGCCAGGTTCTCTGGAGCCAAGCCCATGAGTTCCGTGAGCCTTGTCCTAGGTTTAGGATGTATGCCACATCAGACTCCTTGTGAGACTCGCACTCACCTTCCCACTCATCTCAAATTAAATCAAGAGGTACCCTCACCCTATTCCCATACAGCAACTTAAAGGGTGAAAAACCTGTGGATTCCTGGGGAACCTCTTTGCAAGCAAACAACAGATGGGGCAAATATTTGTCTCACTTCCTCTTAAACTGACCTGCAAATGCCCATAGCATGGACTTGATTGTAGAGTTTAACCTCTGAACAAGATCATTAGTCTGAAAATGGTAGGAAGTGGTCTTCATGTGCTTCACCGCACAGGACTTCCACAGACAAGCCAGCAGGTCTGACATGAAATTGGCACCTCTGTCAGTCAGTATTTACATTGGGAAACCTACCCTGCTGAAAATCTCGAACAAAGCATTTGCCACCTTCTCTGCCTCAATGGAGGACAAAGCCACTGCCTCAGGGTATCGTGTAGCATAATCCACTACTACTAGGATATACTTTTTCCCTGTGGAACTTGGGGTACTCAGAGGACCCACAATATTCATAGCTACCCTCTAAAATGGCTCCTCTATCACAGGCAAAGGCATCAAAGGAGTTCTCAACGTGTCTCCTGCTTGCCTTCCTCTTGACACTGCTCACAGGTCCTGCAGTACCCTGTTACATATCTGGAAATTTCAGGCCAAATAGAAGTTCTGTATAATATGCCTCTTTGTACGTTTTATGCCCATATGACCAGCAAAGGGAATATCATGGACTTTGGCTAGAAGCACCAGTTGGTAGGCTCTAGGCACTGCCAACTGCTGTACTCTCTTACCTGCTAGCCCTCATTCAGAGGTCCACTCTCTATATAGTAACCCTTTGTCCCATTATATAAATCCCCCCTTTCCTTGAAAATCAGGTGCCTCCTTAGCTACCTACCTTAGGCCTTGCAATGTAGGGTCTGAGAGCTGAGCCTGTCTCAACTCTCTCCTTGTAACCCTTCCAAGCTTCCCTTCGCCAGGAAGTCTGGCATCCTCTGACAGTGGTGCCTCGCTGTCAGGTACTACTACTCACCTCTACCTTTGCAGTTACTCTGTATAGGGGACCATCAGTACCCCCAAGCAGCTGTGGCTCACATTCAGTCTCACTGATACAGAGTAGCTCCCTCCCTGAAGTAACCACCTTACCAGTCCTGACTGCAAGTATGCAGTCTGTCTGGGTCTCCTCCAGGCTACCAGACACACATGTTTGTGCTTGTCTCCTAACCTGACTGCATGTAACTGCATAAGCACATGGTACTGCCTCATCCAAATCCTTCCCTATCAGGACATCTGCAGGATGGTAGTTCGGTACCCCTGTTGTATTAAGACAACCTACTATTGACATTTTGTTCTCTCCCACTTACTGGCTCCCTTACCTTTTGATCCCCACCTTGTCTGTGTGGACACCTGTATGCCACATGGCCCCACTGGTTGCATTTAAAACATTTAACCCTAGCTCCTGGATGTGTACCTGGACTAGAGGCTTCCCCTGCTACTGGCGATTCTGTTGGGTCAGTCTGTGCTGCCCACCATGGGTTCCTTTAGACCCATGAGCAATACTGGGGGTCCCTTTCCTGTGCAGGGCTGCCCTGTTTGCCATGTATAAGTCTCCCTTCTTCCCCAACTCATTTAAAGTAGCACATTGTCTATCAGCTAACCAGATCCTTATGTCCTCAGGTAAAGTGCTAAGGGCTTGTTCCCTCACCAAAAGGTCTGCCAGCCATTCAAAAGTGGTGACCTGACATCCACTCATCCACCTATAGAAATAAGTGCTCAGTTCAGCAACATATTCACACACACTTTCATCTGCCTTGCATCTCTGCTCACAAAACTTTTTCCTATATGTTTCAGGTGTTAGCTTAAACAATTCTAACAAGTGATTTTTAACAGCAGTATAATCAAAACATGCAACATCAGACATTTTTGACAAAACAGTTACAGCTTTACCATGGAGTAAGGGGGTCAGGAACTGTACCCAGAGCCTTTGGTCAACACTATACTGTTTGCATACCCTCTAAAACATATGAATGAAACTATTAAAATTATCCCCCTCTTTAAATTGTGGAAAAAAATTACAAATCATTTGTACTTCTGGGATCCAGTTACTCCCTTCCCCATTACCTCCATGACTCTGGCAAAGAGTCAGCATTTCCCTCTCATGCCTCCTCTGCTGCTTCTTTTCCTCAGCTTCTATCTGGAAACTTCTGGCCTGCAACTCAAGTCTGTTTAGCTCCAGAGGGATTTTTAAGTCCTCTGCAGAAAGGTTGAGCTGTCCATTCTCCGAGGGTATTATATTTCAACTGCCAGTCTGATTGTCCTCCTGGTTGCTGTTTTCTGATGCAGCTGTAACCAAGGCTGCAAGCAGGTCTGCCTTAGTTAGGTTTCCATGCACCAGTCCTTTCATCTGGCACATCTCCACTAGCTGGCTCCTTGTCAGCTTTCCATACTCCTCTGCTGACATGCTGCCTGCTCACCCTGACTAACTAAACTAACAAGAGAAATAAAACAATTGCGATTTGAACTCTGAGTATTCACTGCATGGCTGATTTAGAGTACAAACACCTTCAAAGCTCACTGTACACAAGCTACAGTTATTCACTCTACTCACACCACTACAAGCCAATTAGTATTTGCCAGCCAATTAATATGTGGTGTGGATATCCCACCACTACCAAACAATTAATATGTGACACCCGTGCCCTGGCCCAGGAATCAAGGAGCCTCAATCCTCACAACTAACACCAGTGAGGGGCATCTCATATAGGAGGAAAGGATAACAAATACATATTGTAAAGTGCAATTTCCCTTAAGAGCACATAGAGATCACAGCTCTCCAGGTCCCCAATAGGACTCCCCACTGGTATAGCTATAGGATCCAGCTCTCAGCCTATTGGGCAACCTAAAACCTCCAGCATCCTCTCTATCCAACCAGTGCTTCATGTCCCTGCCCAAGTAACTGACACACACACACCCACACACTTTGAGAAGAGTTTATACAACTACACAGACACCCCTGTGTCTGTGCCAGCCTTCCCCAGGAGTGTCTGTTTATACAACTACACAGACACTCCTGGGAAAGGCTGGCACAGGTTCTCCAGCTGTGCCCCTTTTTCCCAGACTATATGGTACTACCAGCTGCCACCACCCACTAATATTTATCAGCTACTCAAAGCCCTTAAAAGAGTGTCCAGTTATTACTGTGTAATATTGTTATCCAACTGGTAGTATAGCCCAGGGCTAAATCTATTAGAGTGGCTTTGTACAATTTTACCAAAGGCATGCAAGTACTCTAAAGAGCTTAAATTATCTCTACAAAACAGCCACAGTTGAAAGGATTTAAAATATTTAATAACAAATAGTCAGAACACAAGACAATACTTTTTAGTACACAGTGCTGGTCAAGAATCCAGATATCACAGAGAAATACTTCAAATAATTCAGTAGTACAGTTCTGACATCACAGAAAAAAAAACTTAGTCTAATTGTTCTAGTTTCTAGCTATTTCTAAGAGAAAACACACGTCTAAGATAAACTTACATATAGAGCAAGACAGTACTGTGAATTGGATGGTCAAGACAAAAATGCTTAATGCTCTCTGATTCTCTCTGTTTTTAAAATCACATTCCTGGTTCACATCACATCATTCTTCACACTTTCCGGGGTTCCCAGGCTAACAGAAACTCAACATTTATATTTTACCATTTTTTTTATTATCTTGCAGCTGGTCAAAAAGCAGAGCAATAAAAATATATGTGCCTGCTTAAATCTAGCAATTTAACTCTTGGTTAAAACAATAGAAATGATTCCTTCATCTAGACTGGCTGGAGCTGACTTTAGATCAAAGGGTCACAACATGCTTTACTTGGTCAGAAAACTGCACTGTTGTTATATTTTTGTAACAACATATTTTCCATTTAAGACAACAAACCTGTGGCTTGCATTAATATTTACAAATGACATAATTATCTATACAATTCTATCTGACTAGGCTGGCAGTCTTCACCTATCTTTACTAACCTCCCCCTATCATCACACACCCACACAGGATACTTATGACACACACACAAACACACACTTATCAGCACTGAGTCTCAAACCCCTACCTGACTATGTACTGTTATTACAGTGTTATACAGTTATTGCAGGTGTCACAGAGCTGACATGCTGGAAGGCTCTCAAAAGGTATCTTTGAAGGTGAATGACATCAGCAACAGTGCTAAAGGAGGGATAAGGGAAGTGCAGTACGTGTGAATCTCCAAAAAAGCAGGTGTCAAGAAAGACACACACACATACTCTCTCAGGTAAACACATACATTATCACGGTTGACAGGGTCAGGATTAGAACTCCTATCTAACTACTTTGCTACACTACAGTATTATGCACTTATCAAGTGCCACAGAGATTGCAGGGCTGTCCTTTGTCCAAAGGGGTATTTCAAAGTGAATGACATCACCAGGCATGTCAAAGTAGGGCAATGGGAGTACAGTGACTGTGAATGGCTTCAAAATCATTAATCTCTACACACACACACACACACACACACACACACACACACACACACACACACACACACACACACAC
>NC_056728.1:529788655-529791155 GCF_019279795.1 Protopterus annectens | reverse complement strand
GGATTTCTCACCTTGTCTTGTACTGCCTACTTTGTTGACACCAGTATTTGTTATGAATTTCATGCTGCTCATATAGGTGTCCACTATCTGCTGCCACATCATTCACCACCCGATTCCCTTGCATGCTCACATCCATACTATAGATACAAGTAGCAGAACATACTACTCCATTCAGCAATTGATAGGGAGAGTGACTTACCTTGTGGTTGCGCCAGTATTGAGGATGGTGCTGGAGGTATGACTATGTCGGATGCACATAGTACACTCCCTATACATGGTAAAGCACAGGTAGTGTCATGTTTGGCATCCCTTTTACTTTATGTGCGAGTCAGAGAGAGGTGTCATTCCCTGGGTTCCTACCGTGCCATTGTATGTGCTATGCATTGCCTCTTTGCCAAAGACTGGGCATAATAGGCATGCCTCCTTCTGCCTACAGGGGCATGCTCAGGTTGTTCCTCCTCTGAGTCACTCTGTGCCTGTGCTGGTCTTGGCAATGGTGGGGGGCTGTGTGGCCCTGCCCTGTGCTGTTCCTGCTGTAGCTGTTTCTGCAAGATCATATTGAGTAGCATGACACATGCAATGAAAATTTGTGTACATGTAGCTGGAGAGTACTGCAAGGCTCCACCGGATATGACTTGAGCATCCCAAACACATGCTCTATTTTGATTCTGGTTTGTGCGTGTACCTCATTATGGAGTTCTTGTTCAGCTGTGTGTGCATTTCTGATGGGTGTCATCAGCCATGGCTCCAGTGTGTAACCAGTATCCCTCTCTAGGTGGCCATATGGGATGTCCCCACTGGCAAATCTCTGATAGAGCAGCGTCATATGCCAGATGTGGGAGTCGTGATAGCTTCCAGGACTGCAAGCACACACATTCATTATAATGCCCTGGGCATTGCACACGACCTTGCAGTTGATAGAGAGGTAGCCTTGCGGTTTGTGCAGACCCTACCCGGCTCACTGGGTGGTGCTTTGATGTGTATGGGCATGCAGTCTATAGCACCCACTACCTCAGGGTATTCTGCTATTTGGTGTAAGAGATGCATATTGCTGGTCAACACCTCACGGGTGTTGAGGAAATATATGTGCTCAACAGCATGTGCTGACCTGGCATCCAGGAACTGGTGGAGTACCCTGGATGTTGATACCTGTCAGATCCCCATGATATCCCCAGTTAGCCTTTGGAAGGTACCTGTGGCTAGTATTCTTAAGCCTACACATACCTTGGTATCCACTGGGATGGGTTCCCCTCTGTTGATTCTGTGTGTGAGGCATGGGCAGCACAGCTCAACAACTTGCTGTAAGGGTTCCTGTCCATCTTTATAGCACTCCACTATCTCTAGCTCATGTAGCCCCTGTTAGGTTACCCTGGGTCTGTACACTCTTCTCCTTCTCCTCACTGTGGGCTGGTCATCAGCATTCTCATTATCACCTCCCTCAGCCTCTTCCACATACTGATATATGAGAGCAACAGCAGCCCCTTTCATTTTGTTAGCTTTGTTAGGTAAAATTTCCCCGCTTGTGTACATCAGTGGTGGAGAGTTTGTGGGAAAAACCAGAGTGAAAGGTGTTTGCATAGTTTATAGTAGTTTGCTGGGCTGGGCTAGGTTGCTGACTGTGTAATTGGCTGATTCTGATACATTTCACCTGCCAGCTATGCTAGTTCTTTTTGATTACTTTCCTACTGCTGTTTTCCCTTCCCATTGCCTTCTCGTTTAAGCCCAAAGGCGCGCAGCACAAACCCGGTGTTCAAATGTGAATGGAGCTGCTATTTCCTGTTTTTTTGTTTTGTTTAAAACTGGGTGCGTGGCACACACACCCATTTAGGCAATGTAAATACTGCTAGGCAGCTTCAGACACACCCCCTTCCTTAGCTGTGGTTAGCTAAGGGCAAACATGGGTCACTGTACTCCAATAAGCTTACAGCAGTCATGATACTCACCCTCATGAGGTCATCTAGCTCTTAGGCTTTGACCATGGTGTTATTGCACCTACACGGTTGGGTGCAAGCTAGCTCTGAGGGGAAATTTGTGATTCAGTATCATTCCCCTCATTTGCATAGAACTGACTGCTAATGCATGGTTACAAAACTGACACTCAGCCTTGCCCCTTAGCAACCACTATTCCATGGTCTTATTGTCTTATGCATGCCATTGACTATTATGGCAAAATGATGATTTCGGTTTAAAAGCTTATTTCCAGTTTTTTTTTATTTTCGGGCCGGACCCATTTGTGCATCGCTATCCTATGCTTAAACGGCCGAAATAGGACAAAAAAAGTTATTTTTTAGCATTTTGAAACTATTTTTCATGCCTATAGCCATATAGTTTGGCAATGGCATGCCTAGCCCTTATAATACATTCTCTTTTACAAGGTGTCATGCCTCCGTTTTGTAGTTTGCAGAAAAGTATTCAGCTACTATTGCTTCTATATAGGCAAGACAGACAGAACTCTTAGAGAGAGAATGAGAGAGCACCTATATCACATTAGAAAGAAGTC
>NC_056728.1:529763655-529783655 GCF_019279795.1 Protopterus annectens | reverse complement strand
GATGGTGTCCCAGGCTGCGTCCTACACGAGCTCAAAGACAAACTAACCCCTCACCTAAACACACTGTTCAAACCCAGCCTCTCCACAGGCTACATACCTATAGAGTGGCACACAGCAATGGTTATTCAACTCCAGAAAGGTGGAGCCACAACAGACCCCCGGGAGCTATCGCCCTATAAGCCTGATTCACTTGGTCTACAAGATTATGGAGCTCATTATCATGGAACTCATTAACAGAGACATTTGGAACCTCCAAACACTGGACCCTCTCCAGTTCGGCTTTGTTAAGGGCAGATCTTGCCTCCTAAACCTGATGGACTTCTTTGAGACAGTTACCAAGGCTATAGATGAGGGAAAGGTGGCACACACAGCCTACCTAGATCTCGCAAAGGCCTTAGACACCATTCCCCATTCTGGTATTATAGACAAGCTTACCAGCCTGAACATAGTCCCCTATGTCAGAAGAAGGGTTGCCAGCTAGCTTCCTGACAAAATCCACATAGTGAGAGTTGCAGGAACTAGGTCTGACTCTAATCTGGTTACAAGTGGCCATCCCCAGGCCTCAGTCCTAGGAACCCTCCTGTTTGGCAGATACTTCTCAGAGGTACAGGCAAGCACAGGAGGACTATGGCTGACCAAGTTCACAGACGACTGCAAACTAGGGGCTATAACTGACTCTCTGGCTGACACAGACATCCTCCAAAAGGGTCTCACTGAGACGGATACCTGTTGTCAAAATCATGGCTCAAGCTAAATGCCAAAAAGTGCATAGTTATCCCCTTTGGAAAAAAACAAAGTACCCATAAACTGCCACATAGGTGGTCGTCCCCTAAATGTGGAAACCGTAATAAGGGATCTGAGGACCCAAGTAGATAGTAATCTCTCCTTTGATAATCACATTGCCAAAGTGGTTAGAAAATCCTTCTATGTGGGCTACCTAATCACAAAAGGGTTTGCATCCAGATCTAAAGAGGTCATTGTGCCCCTCTACTCATCACTCATCAGACCCATCATAGAGTACAACACTCCATTTGGGATGTACCTTACAAGACACCTGCAACAGCTAGAAAGACAACAGATGTACTTCAGCAAGAGGATCACTGGCCTCAAACAGATGCCCTATGCAGCTCGACTGAAGAAACTCCAGCTGTACTCGGTTGCATACCGCCTACTCACAGGTTATCTCTGCCTTACACACAAGGCCATGTCCAACCCAGAATTGATGGACATGCTCCACCTAAAGAAAACCTTATCCCCTCGAGCCATGCACTCTAGGGATCTAAACCTCACCACAACAATAAATTGGATGTGCTGGAGGGATAGATTCCTGTCCCAGAGACTTCCCAAGCTTTGGAACAAGATTCCAATTTAGATTAGGCAGAGCTCATCCCTAACACTCTTCAAGAGAAACCTTGACAAGTGGATGGGAAACAGAAAGTTTGCCCCGGGGATCACTTCAGTGGCTTTGCTGGACAGAGGCACAGGGAACGAATCTAAGGGGGCGACGAAAGCCAACACATTCTGGCGAGGGTTATAAATGCCTTTGGGCAGATAGCCTAGTACCTACCTATGAATATATGAACCTATGAACCTATATAGATAGACATATACATATACATACAGGATAAACCTGATTCAAAACATGGTAAGACTACTCCAAGGGAAAAGGTTAGATTAAGCAGTACAGAATACCAGAACTTCAAAGGTAGGCATTACAGGAAGTAGTAAGGCAATGGCTTAAATAAAGCAGGCATAATAGAGGAGTCAAACATGAGAATACCACCACTATAGTGACAGATTGTAGGAAGCAGAACAATATTATTATTGGTGACAATAGCTCTCTGCATGAGCTGGTGAACTAGTAGAAAGGGTGAAAAAGGCAAGAGGCCTACCTTCTCTAAATTGAGTACAGCTATTCACTGACAAGGTACTGTACTGGCCTGACTTTCCCCATCACAAAGTGGATTACCTGTTCAGGGCACACAGGCCATTCAATAAGTATGAATCTGGTTGTAGTTCCTTGTAGCATAGTATTGGCTGTCACCAAATGGAATAATATAAAAATGGGTAACTAGTTGTACAAGCAGAAATAAAAACACAAATGATACTGCTTCTGCTATGCTTATACAATGTAATATTTATATAGGACAAGATATTTTGTCAAATAGATAACTAGAAAAAGAAATGACCAGCTGTGTTAAACAGTCCTTTGTATATGAAATCTGTTTCAACATATTTTATCACCAGCTGCTTTGCTAGTTTTCGTTATTATTTTTAATGACTGAATGTATTTTCTTCTGTTTTTAGCTGTCTTTCCACTAATGAAACACTGCAGAGAATGAATGAAAACATTTGTACTGTGCAAATATATCATGTGGTGCCTGTTTACGTTTTTCCACAACAAAGTCCAAGATGTCCAGCCGAGAAAATATGGGCTTTCTCTACTTACACATTACTTACTGTTTCCTACTTTGAGATGGTCACTCAACATTTTTTTAGTTTATTTGTTAAATGTTCAGACAGTGGATAACTGCAAATATGCAAATAATCAAACATCTTGTATGTTAACAAAGCAACACTAGTTACTTTTTTCCCCAGTAATGTTATTAGATGAATAAAATGACATCATTCACATAATTCTAGATGTGCCACATTCTGCATTCAGCCTAATTTGTAACAGTTTTAGCAAATAATCTATCTGAAATCAACTATGCTAAAATAATGAAATCTGTGCTCTTCATCCTTCCTCAAGCTTTGATTTATTATTTGTAAATCATTGCTCTGATGTTGCCCTATGCCATATGTCACTAAGATTCAGTTCAGCTGTATGAATTTGCTTGAAGCAACTCTTTACTTTTCATTACATATTACAAAGAACAGCAGGATATCGCCTTCAATTTTGTGCAAAAACTGTTGAGGAACAATCTTTCATCCTGCATCTTAAAAACAGATGGAATAGAGGCAACAATCTTCAGGGTCATGATCTCTAAGGTACTCAGGTTCTTAATATATCCTCAAGTCATTTATTTAATTTCCTTTGACTAAGAAAATACTTATACTTACCAGAATAGCTTCAGTTTGTTTAACCCTGCTGGATGGAGTACTGTTTTCCAAACATTTCTTTTTAAATCAATAACCATTAAGATCATTATTCAACTTTAGATTATATAAGATGAGATTGATACCGGTAATTGTAATGGATAGTTAGCATGGTGTCAGCGTAAACAACTCATGTTTTATCAGTGTCAAAAACTTATTTGAGGTAAACTAATGGAGAGTTTCCTGCTGTACATTTGTTCCCCATAATAGAACCAAAGTATTATAAGGCACTTCACAGTGTTAATTGCTTTGAGTGTGGTTATATTTTTTTAGAAATGTGTGGTGGGGGTTGATTCTTCTGGATTCGTAATGAAGATACTCGGTAATGCTAGACTGGAAAGTAAATAAGGTCAAATAGTGCAGGAAGTGACATTTCCTAACTGATCTGTTTTCCAAGCTTAGCATAAATGAGGAAAACTAAGAACCAGCAATGGACACCAAATGAAACATAATTCAGAATTGTGTACTGAAAGCAAATGAACCAGCACTTTCACTCCAGAGTAATTTTTCTTCATGCATGTTCCTAACAAAGAAAGCAAGTAACTCTGACTAAACCATGCTTAACTTAACTTCCTGGACTCTAGGGTACACTTATCAATGTGTGCAATTTAATGAGAAAGCATAATTTGGAAAATAAAAAGATCTGAAAATAGCTTGTTATAACATTTTGCAAAATATTTCTGGGGATTCAGTAAACTCCATGTAGGCTTAGAGCAAAGCCTACATGGAGTTTATCTGTTTGCATGGTGAGCAGCAGCACTAATTACATATGCATGCTATGCACCAAATTTAAACATAAACAAGCATGGTTTTATGGCCATCAGCAGTGTTGCCAGCCAGGAAACCATGTAAAGCAACACAAACATCTGCAGACATGGACACCTGTTTACCTATGGCAAGCTAGGTCTGCGAGATTGCGCTGAAAGGCACAATGACTACCAGGGTTTTTAATAAAGCAGTGCATTCACTTCCAACATATTACATAAAAGTGTATACAGTGCAGAGTAGTGTAAAAATCTGTTGCAGGCTTTCTGAATGAAAGTTTTGCAAATGATCAGCAAGGGTACATAGACTGCATAATAAATAAATAGTCAGGAGTTGTGTGTATATTGAAAAGGACACGCAGGTAAATTGTAGGAATCAACACAGTTGAAGAGGACAGATGAAACATGGTAATTTACAACAGATTAGAGCATGCTAATGAAGACAGTTGTAGCATGAACAATAATTACATATCTACATGATACATTGCATGCTACACAGTTACTATATATTATATGACTGTCACACAAGGTTACTTATCATTTGACAGGATTCTTTGTGATATAAACATCTTGATATGAACAACAGACAGGACATATATCAGGGATGGTATCTACAATAGGGGTTAGGTGCATATTGTGAAACTGTGCAAAATGAGTTACCTTAATATGAATGAAATGTCAACATAGGTCTCAGCCAAGTGGGATACATAATAACAGGATTATGGACAACAGTAGACAGAAGCACACACAATGGTGGACAATATCAGAATAATACCACCATTAATCCCATGTCTTTGATTTAACATATGTGATTGTGAGTGATCACAGATGGTTCTGCAAGAACACACTTGTACAACTGTCATGAGTTGTCAGCAATCTATGAGGGGAATCAAGCACACTTTCCTTAAAATTTAACATTTACTGGCGGTGTTAGGAAGAACACTGTTATACCTGTATATGAGATTATGAGCAATCCTAGCTAGGTGACAGGTGCGCATGGCATATATATGACCCAATCCGCGCTGTCAGGAATATAACTCATGCCATCAGTGTTGTTAATCAGCTATGAATGTACTGTGTGCACCACAGAAACATGTATCAGACATGTATCTTGTATAATACCTTCATGGGGGTTCTGCACCATCAAACACTAATGTTTATCCAACAAAAGAATACTTAGGTCTGGCAAATAAGATGTGTTGGAGCCCCCAGTGGCAAATATAGTACACTTTAGTAACTCATCCTGGAAGATGGGTTATGGGGTATATGAAAAAGGGTGCATTGTGCTCAGTTTCTGGTGTGATGAGGGTTGAGAACTATGGAACTATAATGCCTTTTGATGTGGATGTCCTGCACATACTCAGGAATTGTGTTACATATAGGGGAGTAGTCACCACTGTGGGCACATGCTGGTAGATCCAAATGCAGGTGTAAACATGCAATGTTGAATGTCAACCAACTGAACAAACGCATACACTAGCTGACTGCAATGAGAACAGAAACCCTATCTAATTAAGTACACCAACTAGAGAACTCAGTATTTAAAACAAGAGCCACAACACAAGTATGATCTGAAGAGTGTCGGACAATACTTTAAAAGTGATGACATCAGCAGTGTCTGGTGAGAAGAGGATGGTAAAAGTAGTGTTCCATATGCAGGTGTAAAAAGGTCTCATGAATGCCAATCAACTGAACTAACACACACACACGCACACACACACACACACACACACACACACACACACGCACACACACCAGTTTATTGCAGTGAGAACAGAACACCTATAGAAATACACCAAGTAGAGAACTCAGTAAGTAACGCAAGCACCACAGCAAAGTCAGACTTACAGGGTGTCAGATAACACTTTATAAGTGATGACATCATCAGTGTCTGGTGAGAAGAGGATGATAATACCAGTGTCCCACATACACATGTAAAATGATCTTTTGAATGTCAACCAACTGAACAAGCACACAGACACACAGCAGTTGACTGCAGTTAAAACAGATACCCTACCTAAGTAAACCAACTAGAGATTTCAGTACTTAACATAAGTGGCACAGCACAAGTCCAACATTTACAGTGCAGTAGGACACTTTATAGTGGGTGACATCATCACTGGAAGTTTGAAAGAGGATGCGATGAGTCCTGAATTAAATGGATGTGTAGGCATGTACAACTGTCAAGATATTGGTACTCCATGGGATTGTACTGATGTCTGAAAAATACACAGTTATGCTCTTCTGACTAGATAGACACAATAGTTAACTGCAGTGAGATTAGAACCCAAAATTCATGTTTGACATTTACAATGCTGCAGAACAAGTTATAGTAGGTGATATTGTGACGTTCCCACTCTGGGCCAGTAATCAAGGAGCTTCAATCCTCACCACTGACACTGGAGGGGGATGTTCACTTGGAACAAAAATGAATGTACTCAGTATTTCCAGATGCAGACCTCTCTGCATCAAACACAATTTCCCTTAAGAGCACATAAGGAAAACAGTCATCCTAGGATCTAGATTTCTTTATATCTGCCTTCATCCAGGGCCCCAATAAAGCTCCCCACTAGTACATATATAGGGTTAAGTCCCCAGCTGAGTGTCTAACCTAAGTTCTCCAGCACCATCTCTGTGAAACCAGTGCTTTGTGTCCCTGCTCCAAGTAGCTGACATACACACACACACACACACCAGGGAAAGGTGGGCACAGACTTACCTACTGTGCTCCCTTCTGCCCAGAGTATAAGGTAGTTATCACTGCCACCAGACACTACAAAGCCAACTACCTAAGGCTCTTTCAAGAGTACCCAATTATACTGAGTGAAATTAATATTAATACAAATGGTAATGTTGACCAAACAGCCAGGCTTTAGGAGTGGCCACAGTATCACCAATAGATATAAGTAATCACAAAGGTTAAAATATTCTCAAAAGGACTGGCCACAATGAAAAGTTTAAATGTAATTCAATAATACATAATAAAATAACGTGAAAATAAGAGATGCAATCACAGGAAATATTAAAAATAGCACAGCTGGAAAGATTCACACAGTTACAGAAAAATACTTAACTAGTCTGACTATATTTTCCTGACTGAGCTAGGGAACTACTGTTCCTACTTACTTAGTAGAGCAAGGCAAGATGAAGTAGGTGAGGGATCCTTCTGTGTCAGATTCCAAGAAACAGACTGCCCTTCTTTCCGGGCAGAGCTGGCAATACCTCACATTGTCACAGATATCATCACTGGATGTCTTAAAGAATATATTGTGAAGCCTGTATTAAATGGATGGCTATCTATGTACAACTGTCAAGATATTAAAGATCTGCATGTTAACAGATTGATATGTGTGCAAAGCGCAGTATTTGCTGTTCTGTTTTCAATGTGCAGGTATACCCTACAAAGGCAGGTTTACAAATTATATATGAACAGCTGTTCACATTACTGCAAGTATTTGAAAATCTAAATGTGCATTGTCATTATAAAGATGCACATGGCATATAAGAAAGCATTTTTTATTTATTTCTGTAGTGTAGTAGATATATTTGAGAGCAAGTACTAAGAGACCGAGTTTCAAGTGCATGGGGGAAGGTACTATATGGCTACAGAGTAAATATGTGTTCTTTCCTTAAAAAAGTGTCTTCCCTTTTGTTGTGTTTTACATGTACTTTTATAGGATAAAGACTAAATGGTGAGTTAACATAAGTAATTTATGATATTGTGTACTTTCCATAGTGCACCACTGAGCAGTAGGTTTTCATGAGCAATCGCAAAGTATTTGCACATGTGAGATACAAATGTATACTGCCTTCCTTGTTTGTGCATAGTTAATTGGTGAGCATATGAGGACCTCTGCCTCATTGATAACATTATGACAGTTGTTTGATTTACTTACCTCTGCACAATCATGTTAAGTGGAGAGACATGGCAGTCAGCAGTGTGGATAGTACTGAGTGAAAAAACATAGCTGCTGTTTAGCTGACTCTGTGGCAACAGATGTAAACACATTGTGATATTTATTTTTGATCCCAGATGATACAGGGATCAAATGCAGGTGTATCAAATAGTTTAAAATATGCATTTATAATGCAATGAAATTATATATTCTACTTTCAATTTTACTTTTAACACAGTGTGTTAAAGGAAGACTGTATGAAGATAACTGCACCACTGAAGAGCTGTTCACCATCACTCGGCATTGGTGCATAATGCCAAACTCCATGCAAACACAGAGGACAAAAAGTGAAGGGCTTCACTGGGTTGTTTTCACTCATGTGTGTGGTGTGTGATTCCATCTTCTGACCAGATTAAAGGTGTTAAAATGGGATAGACAGGAAAGTGGTGAAATAGGCGGCAAGGAGGGGGAAGAACAAAGGGAAAGCAATATAAGAATGTGGAGGAGGGAGGTAGGAAAGAACCATACCTATCCACTTCTTCAACAGTGTAAAATGAAAACATGTATAGAATATTACATGAATTTAGACTGTCTCCTCAACAAAGAGGGATGTCAACAATGCAATCATATTGTATAGCCAATTGGACAGAATCAATTGTGTCAAGAAGACACCTATGTGAAGTGGAGACCTATGTATGGGGTAATATATTTTTTTTTGTGGGACAGGCATCCATTTTATATTTTTTACATCAATAGGAGAGGAATGTTTGGTAAGGGACGCAGGTATTTCTGGGTCAGGTATGTGGGTTTGGTGAGTAAGTAGATGCAGATAAACAAGATGAGACACAGAGATGGGAAGAGACACAACAGGTTGTGGACGCCATGATTAGGGATAGGGTGGGTATGTCAGATGCCCATGCCCATCAAACATCAGGACATTCTAGTCCTGCAGAACTGCCATCAATATCCCCTTAATACACTGGCTGTTAGAGTGTTTGACATCTTTTCCTCTGGACTATAAAAGAAAGCACCCTCCCCATCTGGCATAGGCATGTACCAATGGTACTGTGAGTGGCCCTATGCATCATGCCTTGCAACTCCTGGCAGTTGTCAAAATCCCCTTATCTGCCAATACTCCTGGAGGGTACCGCAGTAGCAGCTGCTGGGGTAATGCTACATGATGTGGCAGGCCCAGGTAGTGCAGGGAAGCAGAGGAAATACCGCCAGGTCGGGTCCCAGATATGCTGGGCATTGGTGCAGGAGCTGGTGGAGTGGGGGCAGGCTGAACCATGGTGGTTGGTCTACCTCCCTTTGCTGTAAAGCATTTTGTGATTTGTCAGAGATGGATGACATGGAAACATTGTGACCACACCTATTAAATATAAAAGAGAGATAAGAGTTGGGGTAAGACAAAAAAATAGACAATTAGTACCATCATAGGTGACATACAATGAATTATTACAACATAAATAATTGATTTCCACTGTTAAATTGACATATATTTCTTAACATCTTCAGACTATAACCAATGATTGCTCAAAGTAATCCTTATAATGTGTATATATTGTACATACGTTTGGTCAAATTATACAGATTAAGTTAAAAACAGGGCATGTATGCTACTTTTGTTGAAATCATTTTGCAATATTTTAAATGATTTCACTATATATTTGTTATTTGTGGCATTTGAACCCACAATACTTGACTACAGCATTAGAATTGCTTCCAACATTTGGCTTGTGCTACAGAATGAAGCATGCCTGCTTGATTTCACAGTTAGGATATGCATGCTTAATTGGCTACTACTGTATAGAAGAGCAATACTTCAGATAAAAAAAAATAGTTATGTTGTGCTACATACATACCCTTCTTTCCGTCAGTCATTCCAAATACTCAGCATGTGCTTCCCTATTCACCTTTATATCCTGGTTGGCTGGGGAATAAGAATAAAAGAACAAGAGAAGAGCATTATGCATACAGTCTTGCCTATATGCAACTGTGTATCTAATTTAAATTCTCTTTATCTGCATATGTGTACCTTTTGATTTTATTAAAATAGTGCCTGCACTGTTCTCCAGGGAGTGCAATGTCAGATGCATGGAAGACAGCCTTGGCCAGATTATTCCATGACTTAGGTTCATACTGGGAGCTGGTATATCCCCTCTGCAAGAGCCTTTGGATGTGGCACTTTACAAGGAGTCCAATAAAGATTCTAGACTCCTTGAAACTCCACATTTGAGCCCTAAATTGGGCACCTTCCCTTCTACCTCCAGATATGTCCAGTCAGGGAAAACAGGAACAGATAGTGCTTTCCTACCAATTCTTATTATCTCACATTTACTGCTAGTGCACAAACCTGAACAATAATGCTAAATGCATTTGTATGTTGTTAAGTTGAGAGCAACAATGTAAAACAGAGAGAAAAGAAGTTTTTGACATAGGAAGGATAATCTGATAGCTGATGTACCTGTTAGTTGATTCAACTTTGCAGACATGTATTGGTGGCATAAATTGTATGACCTCTTTTTTCCAGCTTTACATACTGATAAGATAAATTTGTAAAATGCGGGATTCAAGACCATGCATTAGAAACAAAACATATTTTTCAACATAGGGGATTTTTCATTCTTGCCACAGAAGTGCTTTTTGGGCATGTTCATGAATTGTATTGAATTATATATAAATACACATGAGAGAGTGAGGGGTTTACCATATATGCATGTGATCTGAGAAGATCCTGGTTTATACATTCAGGTCTGAATGCCATTCATGACCAGAGAAGACAAATATAATTATAGAATCAGAATATTCAGTATATCCTCTGCCTCACATATAATCCATATTAGTTTCACTGCTATAGATACTCATTGATATTTATAATTATGTTTAATTTTTTATTCATTTTTTTAAAGTAAGTGGATAAGAATTAATAAAATTGGACAATGTTAGATTAGAATCCTCGCTCGTATCTATTGTAGGCATTACTCTATACCAGTTGCCACAGGGAAGGCTGGAGTACAAGTGAATTTTTTACAGTCATTTCTGTGCACAGTGCACATTGCAACTGAGACCTCGTTTGTCAGAGCTGCTCATTACTTATACATATACATTAAATAATTGAGTGTTTAAACATATATGCGTATGACATGACATCTCAGAAAATTAATGTGTAATCGTAGATTCATAATTCTACTGATACCCACAGTTACACATTAAAAAAAAGAAAAGGGGGAAAAATATATATATACATATACATATATATATATATATATATATATATATATATATATATATATATATATATATATATATATATACACACACACACACACACACACACACACACACACACACACACACTTGATTGACTTTAACAATTGGCTTAGTTTCTGGTGTCATTCCAGGGGGATCCAGACAGCCTGGGAAGATATGATCAACAGACAATGATGCTTTGCAAGAGATGGCCTGCATCTATCTCACTTGGGCTCCAGGCTATTGGCAAAGACACTTGCCTCCACTATAGTGTCTTTTTTAGAAAAAGAGATGAGATTAAACCTACCAATATAAGAATTTCAACAAAATGCAAATTAAAGGTCATGCTGCTAAATGCTAGGAGTCTAAACATGAAACCACACTCATTGCTAGCATTATTAACCCTGGAAAATGCTGACATCTGCACAGTCACAGAAACCTGGTTCAAAGCTGCAAAGAACACCCCAGCCATACCTGGTTACTCATCCAGTCATGCATTCAGACCCCAAACTGTGGGTAGCAAAGCCAAAGGAAGTGCAGTCTCAATATATACTAAAGACATACACATCTCAGGCTGGTCAAATGGAATGATGCACAGGAGACACCCCAGGTGCAGTTAACCAATGACAAAACCCCTATAAAAATCATAGCTAGCTACTGGTCCCCAAATCTGACTCAAGATGCCTAATCTGCCTATCTAGACCTCTTTGGATCTATTAAGATTCAACTCTTTACCCTGACTCTGGGTGACTTTAACTACCCAAATATAGACTGGAAGAACTACACATGCCAGAACACAAATGCCCAGAGATTCCTCAATATTGTCAATGCAAATGCTTTGGAACAGCAAGTTAATACCCCCACAAGAGTTGATAGTATCTTGGACTTGGTATTAGCCAACATGAGTAACCACTGCAGCATCCCTGCAGTACCATCCTCCCTTGGAAGATCCGGCCATAAAGCAGTCATGTTTGAAGTCACCATCTCCCCAAGAAACCCTCTAGCTAGGGTCAAACAAAAAAACTTCTCCAAAGCTGATTGCAGCCTCCAGAGGGATGGTATAAACAGCTTTACAGCCCCTCCCCCTCTCTAGGAACTGGCACCAGTATCCAAAATATACCAGATTACTATATGAATATTTATATAGATGCATGGAATCTGGAATACCTGACAGAATTAAATCATCCTCTGCAAGAAAGAGTAAACCTGTCTGGTGGATACCTGCAACAAATAAACTCTATAACAAAAGAAAAAAATGTTGTCCAGGACCAAGAAGGAGCAGGTGCCCAATTGGAAGCAATCTCTCCTTAGCCTAAATAAGTAAATAAGAGCACTAGTGAAATCCTCCAAAGCAAACTTCAAGTCCATATTGGCCACATCTGCTAGAGACAATCATAAGGCCTTCTTCACATATGTCCATAATCTCAAAGGTAGCACCCGGATCTGTTCAGAACTGGTGATCAAGGACACCACATATACAAATTCTGTAGATATAGCAAACTTGCTGGCTGACAGATTCAGTGAAAATTTCACTCATCTGTCCCCCATCAGTAAATTAGGACAGTCCCAATACCTGCCCTCTTCCCCTTATATCTAGGGATCAGGTCATAATTGCTCTCTCAAAGGCAAACAATACACCCTCCTTGGGACCCGATAACATCTGAGGCTGCATCTTACATGAACTCAGGCAGGAACATGCAGCACTATTAGGTGCCCTATTCAACCAAAGCCTGTGTACCAGTTTTGTCCTAGCTGAGTGGAGGACAGATACTGTCATTCCTTTACACAAAGGTGCACCGTCCACTGATCCAGAAAATTATAGACCCATCAGCCTAAGTAGCCTGATCTGCAAGGCCATGGAATGGATTATCATGGACCTCATTAACAATGACATTAGCAACCTCCAAACACTCAATCCCACATAGTTTGGCTTCATCAAAGGGAGGTCATGTCTGTTAAATTCGGTTGACTTTTTTTGAGACATCACTAAAGCCATGGATGAGGGGAAGACAGTGCACACCACCTACCTTGAATTGCCTAAAGCCTTTGATACTATTCCCCCCTCGGGCATAATTGATAAACTCTCTCAACTAGGCATCAATTCAAATGTTAACAGATGGGTGGCTAAATGGCTCACTGAAAGACCCCAGCTAGTCAAAATAGGAGAAGCCACCTCAAGCAGTAGACTCGCATCTAATGGTGTACCCCAGGGTTCGGTCTTGTGGCCTCTGTTATTTGGGACATACTTCTCTGAGGTGCAGACCAAAACCAGTGGGATATGGCTGACCAAGTTTGTAGATGACTGCAAGCTGGGTGATATCATATATTCCCCTAATGATGTGGACATCCTCCAAGAGACAAATGGCTAGTACCAGAAACATGGCCTCAAGCTGAATACAAAAAAATGCATCATCATCCCCTTTGAGGAGAGTGACATCCCCACAAATTATCACTTTAAATAACAATGTCCTAAGCATGCAATCAGTTGTGAGGGATTTTGGCACCCAGATTGATAGCAACCTGTCTTTTGACAACCGTGTTGCTTCCACTGTCCAGAGACCTTTCTACATTGCCCATCTCATAAGCAAGAGTATCTCATCCAGGAACAAGGAAGTCACATCATCCCTATATTCTTCTCTTATAAGGCCTATTATTGTGTACAACACCCCATTTGGCATGTAGCTCACAAAGCACATGCAGCAGCTGGAGAGACCACAGCCGCTCTTCACCAGGAGAATCCAGGGCCTCAAAATCTACCATACACAGATAGGCTAAAAGCCCTAGCCCTCTACTCATTTTCATACAGACTCCTCAGAGATGACTACTGTCTGACAAACAAGGTGATCTCAGACCCCGTCTTAATGGGACTGCTACATATTTGAAAGTCATGTTCCACTCAAGTAACCTGCATTTGTGGCCTCAACCTGGTCTGTGATATCTATAGGACTTGTTGGAAGGACAGATTTGTTTCCCAGAGACTCCCCCATCTGTGGATTAGACTCCCTCTCCATGTCAAGCAGAGTACCTCTTTACCCCTTTCTAAGTGCAACCTGGATAACTGGATAGGAAATAGAAAATACATTCCTGGGATTCCAGCCGTGTCCCTGCTGGACAGGGCATTGGGTGCTGATTTGTCTAAACATGGACAAAACTCTTGGGTAGGCTTATATCAAGGCTAATAGCCTTGTAACTTCCTATGATCCTATATACATACATATATATATATATATATATATATATATATATATATATATATATATATAAATATATCTACACACACACACACACACACACACACACATATATATATATTTATATATATATATATATATATATATATATATATATATATATATATATACATATATATATAAATATATATAAATATATATATATATATGTATATATATATATATATATATATATATATATGTATATATATATATATATATATATATGTGTGTGTATATATGTATATATATATATATATATATATATATATATATATATATATATATATATATATATATATATATATATATATATATATATATATATATATATATATATATATATATATATATATATATATATATATATATATATATATATATATATATATATGTATATATATATATATATATATATATACATATAAATATATATATATATGTATATAAATATATACATATATATATATGTATATATATATATATATATATATATGCTACCCTGTATATGCTCATTGCACCTGCTGTAGGCAGTAATTTCTATGTTTGATTATTGTTTTCATTTTAATGTTAATATAAAGTAAATTGGAGCAACAGAGATAAAACTTTGGACTTTGCTGGATTAGAACATAGAATCACCCGTATTACAGCCCTAGAAGAGTTAAGAAAATGCTGTATGTGTGCTAACTTCCAAGCAACACCACTTAACATGTTTGCACAGTGGCAACAAATAGATCATACAATTTTCCATTTTGAAATTATCCACTGTTTGCTTCCTGTCTGTAGGTGTTTTAGATCTGCAGATGTTGGGAAGGGTGCTAATTGCCACATCACGATGCTTAGTGGGTTTGCCCAAAGGAAAGCAAAAGGTGCAACATTGTTTCCTTTTTAAAACTGAGAATGTCTGAATCTTGTTTGCACATGTTCTGACTTCTTTGTATTGGAGCCATTAGGCAAGGGTTCTGTGAAGGTAAGTGATGTGCAAATGTGATAGGGGAAGGTCACCTTGCTTTTTCTTTATGAGCAATGCTTATTAGGTTTCATTCTTAAAAGGCAAATGTGTGACTTGAACTGTGATCTACACATAGAATATACTGTGTAAATCAGTATGTTTAGCAGATGTGCTATGTACACACACACACATTTGTGACATTTCTGATAAGCCAGATGCCACACAGATAGCTGTATTAAAAATAATTAAATACAATAAACAGAATTACAAAATAAATGTTATTACACATTAAAGGCTTTTATACAGGTCTGGATTCAAACTGTCACAGCAATGAACTTATAAAACACAGTAAGATTATCATATCCCTCTTTGCCACAGTAACAGCTTAGCAGCAGGATTGAAAATCTTTGTGCATACAAGTAATTCCCAAATCATCCACGATATTAACAAGACATATGGAACTCGTACACTGTGAAATGTTTGTACATGTATTAATTTCAGATGTAATACAATGAGTAATCATACAACCATTTATGACTATTGTTTGCAGCAATGCAGCTATGTCTTATCTTTCTATTATGTTTGCTATTCTCTTATCTGAGCAGTAGTCTGAGACATGCAATCATTAAAGCATTTTATATAATTGTCTTTGAAATGTGTGAGAATATTTAATGGCAATAATATACAGTTTTCAACAAAGGCAGGGGAGTTTAGATATAACTGAACAGAAACTGAGAAATGTGCACTTCTGACATTTGAAACCTTGATACAAATACTTCTACACTTTGGAAGTGTAACCTGGCTGACACACCCACTACAGGTAAGGAAGACTGAATTGCTTTTGTATTTTCACTCTCCCTCCCAGTAAACATTCACAGTTGCAATCCATTAGCAACAGACACTGAAGAAGTACCTGTACTATGTGTATATCTGCTATACGGAGCCAGGATTTTGGGATTCAGCAATTTTAATGAGTTAACACCTTATTTGCATCTTTACCATACTCACATGTCTGAATCTACACTATAAAAAGGTAACCATGTAGTAAGGTTGCTGCTAAAGCTGAGGAGAGCTGTTTATGTGAATAACACAGAAGAAGACTGCTTTGGATTGATCTGCCCAGAAGACTACTATCCTTGATAAGGTATGACTGAATTTTTCAATTGTATGTGGAATTTGCTAACATGTAACTAGGAAAAAAAAAAAAAGATATATATATATATATATATATATATATATACACACACACACACACACACACACACACACACATATATATATATATATATATATGTGTGTGTGTGTGTGTGTGTGTGTGTGTGTGTGTGTGTGTGTGTGTGTGTGTGTGTGTAAAGGCTCCAGCACTCCAGAAATCCAGCGGGTTGAAAAAAAACCCACTCAGATGTAAATCAAGTATGAATCAATTCAAGTATAAATTTACAAATGCAAAATGTGCAACAATCCACAATAAGAAGACCAAAGAGACCGTAGCTAGTCCAAACTTTAATTAATCCAAATGTAAAAGAATATAAGTGACTGTAGTAGCATGGACAGAACAAAATTCATCCACTCAGAAAACTGGTTTCACCCACTGATGTCACCAGTGCAAACTGGTTTGCTCCAGCAAAATACATTGTAAAGGTTCAAAATTTAAAGAGATAGTACTCATTTATAAAGCAATGCATACATATATTAACACAAATAAAGTAACAAAATAACCAAGTAAATCAAATCATTCAATGATCAAAATAAATTTTTGAGCACAAAACTCCCCCATACAAAAAACACATTTTTACCAAAATTCATTTAAGCCAGGTTTAAATAAGGCACCTAAATTAGCTATCCATAGTTTTTCCTTCCTATCTAAAATTATATGTTTGGATGAAACTGACAAATGATCCCCGAAAACCACATCAGTATCTACAAAAATAAAATGGGCAGAAACATGCTCACATGTATGTTTATACAAAGCATTCCTAAGTTGTCTACAATTAAGATCACTGAGCTGAATAACTATACATTGTTTTAAGGGTCTGGATGCTTGGCCCATATAAAATGCACCACTTTGACAAATAGCCATGCAGACAACCTGATCAGTACTGCATGTGATCAAACACCTAATCTGGTATGCCTTAGAAGTACTAACCAGTGTAAAGACTTACCCTAGGATTCAGGAAGCCAAAATTTCCATGCAGGAACAGAGTAGGAGCTCCTGCATGGAAAATGGCCACCAAGCAATTCAGTATAGTGCCGTTTTTATGTGCACAACCTGCCCTACACTATTCTAACACAGAAAACTGCCAAATATGCAAATCACCTCATTTGCTGGTGAAAACCATGCAAATGAAGTGATTTTGTGATCCACCAAGCTGCCAGGTCTCATTGCAAGAATAGTGTCAGTGCAGAAATGTATTCAGAAAATAACTGAGTACATTTCTGCAACTGAAAAAATAGAGGCATGACAGCTCATAGAAAAGCGTGTATTATGTAAATTAGACATGCCAATGGCCAAATATAAGGCCATTGGCATTGAAAAGTGATTAATTATTATGAAAATTAAACTTTTTTTTGGCTGATCTCAGCCATTTAAACATAGGGCAGCTGAGTGCAAATGGGATTGTGCCAAAAATAAAAAAAAAAAAAAAAGAGAAAAGTCAATTTTAAGTTAATTCTGCATTTTGACATTATAGTCAATGACATGCAGAATGTAAACAATACCAGGGAGCACTGGGTGTCAAGGGGAAAGGGTCTGTGTTACTTCAGTAACTAATGACCTACACACTGGGGTATGCAAATGAGGGGAGTTATACTGAATCACATATTTCTTCAGTGTCAGCTTGTACCTAACCGTGTAGGTGCAGAAATACAACAGTGCAAGTGTAAGAGCTGAATGACTTCATAAGGGGGTGTGTCATGCTTGCTGTAAGCTCGTTGGAGCTCTGTGGCCCGTGTTTGTCCTTAGCTAAGCACAGTTAAGGAAAGGGGTGTATCAGATGTGCTTGAGCAATGTCTACATGGCCTAAACAGGTGTGCAAGACACTCACAGGGATTTAAACAAACAAATAAAAAGAGGAAATGGCAGCACTGTTTACATTTTAGCACTGAGTATGCATGGTGTGCCTCGGAGCTTAAATAGGGAGGAACTGGGAAGGGGGAAACAGCAGTAGGAGGGCTTTCAAGAAGACTAACATAGCTGGCAGGTGGAATGCATCAGAATTAGCCAAATACACATGCATCAGCCCAGCACACTACTATAAACTATGCAAACACCCTACAGACTGTTTTTTCCTGCAAACTACACCACCGGTGTACACAGATGGGGGATTTTTAACTAGCAAAACTAACTAAAAATGTTAGAGGCTGCTGCTGCTTTACTCCATCAATATGTGCTAGAGACTGAGGGTGGTGAGGAGGAGAATGCTGGCAAGCGACTTACAGTGAGGAGGAGAAGAAGAGTGTACAGACCCAGGGTAAAATACCAGGGGCCTACATGACCTGGAGATAGTAGAGTGCTATAGGGAGGACAGGGACATTCTACAGCAAATTGTTGAGCTGTGCCAGCCACGCCTCACACACACAGAACCAATAGAGGGGAATCCATCCCAGTGGATACCAAGGTATGTGTAGACTTAAGAATATTAGCCACAGGTACCTTCCAAAGACCAACTAGGGATATCATAGGGGTCTCACAGGCATCAGCATCCAGGGTACTTCACCAGTTCCTGGATGCCATGACACCACATGCCAAAGAACACATATATTTCCTCACCGCCCGTGAGGCATTGACCAAATGTATGCATCTCTTCCACCGTATAGCAGAATACCCTGAGATAGTTGGTGCTATAGACTGCACACACATCCACATCAAAGCACCACCCAGCGAGCAGGGTAGGGTCTACATAAACCACAAAGGCTTCCCCTCCATCAAATGCCTGGTCATGTGTGATGCCCAGGGCATTATCATGAATGTGTGTGCTGGCAGCCCTGGAAGCTATCACGACTCCCACATCTGGCATTACTCACAGCTGTATCAGGTGTTTGCCAGGGAGGACATCCCATATGGCCATCTAGTGGGGGATGCTGGCTGTGCACTGGAGCCATGGCTGATGACACCCATCAGAAATGCACACACACCCAAACAAGAACACCATAATGAGGCACATGCACAAACCAGGATCATTGCAGTGCATGTGTTTGGGATGCTCAAGTCATGGTTCCACTGCCTTGGCATATCCAGTGCAGCCTTGCAGTACTCTCCAGCTACATGTACACAAATGTTCATAGAATGTGCCATGCTACACAATATGATACTGTGGAAACAGCTGCAGCAGAAACAGCATGGGACACGGCCACACTGCCCCCCATGATTGCCAAGGCCAGCACAGGCACAGAGGGACTTAGAGGAGGAACATCCTGAGCCTTCCCCTGTAGGCAGAAGGAGGCATGCCCAGTATGTCCATGCCTTGGTAAAGAGGAAATGCATAGCACACACACTGACACTGTAGGCACCCAGGGACTGATACCTTTCTCTGACTCCCACATGCAGTAAAAGGGAAGCCAAACATAACACTACCTGAGCTTTACCATGTATAGGGAGTGTACTATGTGCATCCAACATAGTCAGCCCTCCAGCAACATCCTCAATATTGGCCCGTTAACAAGGTAAGTCACCCTTCCTATCAATTACTGAATGAAGTAATATGTTCTCATACTTGTATGTATGATATGGATGCAAGCATGCAAGGGAGTTGGATGGCTGAATTGGATAGCAGCAGACAGCTTTATGGGACAGCAGAAAATTCATAAC
>NC_056728.1:529733655-529751155 GCF_019279795.1 Protopterus annectens | reverse complement strand
TGTCCAGTTTACCTCAGACTCCTGTGCTAATGTCAAAAATAAAAATACACATACCGTGCAGAAGTGAGTACATCAATATGCACAGTCCACAAACAGTTCATGTGTCAAAAGAATACTTCTCAATAACTACTGTTGTATGGCAGTCAATTACTAAGTAGAAAATAAACTACATACTCACATATATCTTGTGTAAGCATTTGTAGGGGTGAGTTAAACTCTACACTGATAGCTCTGTACTGGAAGTGACAACAGTCAGATCTAAGTACAACATGTACATCACTGTCTACACCTCTAGCTTCAGATATAAGAAGTATACCAACCTTCTGACTTAAACAACAGTGTCCACAGCAAACAAGCATGGGCCTCACTCTGGAAATCTGAAAGGGCTATGCCTACAAAAGTTAGCAATTTATAGGATTGGGTTGCCATGACAGTGAGTACTGCAATTAACACACAGCAGGCTGTATGCATTTAGCAAATGCTGGACACCAATTGGTGAAGAGGCCATCACATGCACATGTGCAGATACCTATAAAAGCAGACTGTACTTGCTATCCCCACATGCAATCATTACATTGCATGTGATAAAGCTTCACAGAACTTGTGGATGAGTAAATACTATTTATAACTTAATAACACAAAAGTTGAAATAAGGAGAAATACTCGAGGGAATCAGCAACCAAATATATTAATTAAGTAAAAAAATTTAATTAATAAGCAAAAGAAATTAAGTATCAAATCTTTACTTAAGCAACAAAAAAAAAATGTCAAAAAAAAAATTTACACAGACAGGCCTGAAAGTGACAAACAGGTATGTGACAGAAATGTGATAACTGGCAGGTAGTAGATGTTTATGAAGAGTACTGTAAATACTATGAAACATGCATATGTGGCAGCAGTAGGTATGTATGCACTGATGCCATGCATGACTACTGCCATGGACAAATTAGTGTGTAGCTGTGTGCAGTGGGACATAACTGTGACATATGTAGCTCAGCATTTAATGTCAAACATCTGATCATGTCATCTGTGTACTGCACAGTATTGTGTATAATGGCTGTCTGGGGGAGTAGTGCAAACAGCTATATAAACATGGATGTGACAGAGTAACACATGCATCATAGTAATATAATGTGTAGCTTAGCATTGGCAACTGCTGTACCAGGATAGTATATAATGTAGCATTAGCAGCTGCAAATATTCCCTGTAATATTACTGTCATGTACACATGTGACAACTGTTCATGTTGTAGCAAGGCCCAACAGGTCATCCATGAGGTCTACAGACGCACAACAGTGTGTAACTTGTGTGTGTATGGCACGCACATATGTAGAGATATTTATGTGTCAGATATATTAGCATCTTAACATGTGCATAGAGCAAGGTACATACTGCAACTGTTTGTGGACATATATATGTTGGTGAATGTTATGTACATACTTTCATGTAGGTTGTAGTGTTAGGCAAACAAGACAGCATACAGCGCTGGTATATGACGTGGTGTTTGAACGCTGTGGGTATGATTTGCTAAGTTTATAGTCTTCCAGACAGGGAGTCCTGCTAAAGATACATGGCCTGAGAATACCCTCAATGCATTCTGCACAAGACTGTGCAAACCTATTACATAACTGTATCTCTCTCAACCCTTGCATAATTGATATTCCCACCATGAAAGGTGGACTGTATATGTCCCTACATGTAAATCTATATGTACATCAATGGATGTTTATATGTATGTTCAGGCTAAATGTTGTAAATGTATTGCCATCCCTTTTGTTAAAAACCCTGTACCCATACACTCACTACCACATAGGTGGTAGTCTACTCAACACCAAAAGTGTGATAAGAGACCACGGGACACAGGTGAACAGTAGTGCCCCTTTTGTTAATCACAGTGCCACACTACTCATGTAAACTGTGTACAGTCCATATGTCATCACAAAAGGTGTGTCATACATGGAATCAGAGGTCAGTGTTCCACTCTACTCATCAGTCATAAAACCCATCATAGAGTACAATAGGCCTTCTGGTATGTACCTCAGAAGACATCTACAGCAACTGTAGATGCCAGGCACAAACACCACAAACAGAATTACCAGACTAAGACAGATGCCCTATGCAGACTGTCTTCCAAAACCGCAGCTACACTGTGTCACATACCGCCCACCCAGAGCCAACCTCTGCCTAACATACAAAGCTATGCCAAACACACAGGTGTTGGACATGCTCCATGTCAAAAAATCAATATCCCTACAAGCTACACACTGTACTGATGTAAACTTTGTAACGTCAAGAAGCAGAACATGCTGGAGTGGTACATTCTCATCTCAGACACATACCATACCCTGGAACTAACTACCTATCAATAGCAAAGAAAGGTCTTCATTAGCAGTCATCATGAATAATCATGATGAATGGATGTGACATATGAAATACAACCTGGGAATCACTTCTGTGACTCTGCATGACAGGGGCACATGAACTTTAATTACATGGGTGTTGAAGGGTAGGGTACCGTATGGCTAGGCTTCTATAGGCCCTACGCCTAATAGCCTATGAGCTACCTATGACCTGATACACACACGCATGTACATGTTGCATTAATTGCTGTGTGAGGTTGACTGTGCGTGATGGTGAATGTGTAGGTGAGGGTGTCAATGTTGTGTATACGTGTGATAGCCTAGTGGGTAAATGTTTATATCATGGTATGTACTGTTGTAGCTCAAATCCATGCAAAAGATATGTATGCTATTGCTAGGCAGCAAAAGCAGTATGGTATACGGTGTGACATAGTCCCATGGAGTTGACTGGAGTGTGCCATTGTAGGCTAAAGCAGTACATGTATGCTCATTGATTGTAAACACTAGTGAATACAAATCCCGTATGAACTGTAGTACTAACTGGAGCTGTAGGCATAAACAGCACAGTATGGTGTATATCCACATTGCTTTGAAACACTGTTTTGTTTGTCACCTGTAGTCCCCACACATTGCATACCTCATGCATAAGGTTATGTAAGTGCTGACACACAGTACTGCATGGTACACAGGTAAAGCACTTCTGGGTTGAAATACCTTTGTGTCTTGTAGGTATGTCTGATGTGTGTGTGGGTATGCCTGTAACATGGCCTGTGTCATATGTGTGTTTCAGGATATAAGTGCATATCTAACAACATGTATAATGTAGTACAGCAGTATGCCACCTATAGTGATGAATGTGCACATATGTTACTTAGGGGTTTGCTATCAATAAGTAGTGTGGTGTACCGGTAGTACTGTAACTGTACTTTACAATCATTTCAATGGACGACAAATTTATGTATGCATTAGCTTCATATATACCTCCTGTGGCTAGGTGGTGCATTGTGTCACATACAGTGTGCCATGTGCTATTGTATAGTCTTACATACTGGTTTTACTATGTTGCTGTGCAGAAGATGGTTTAATATATGGAATGTGCCAGGCACTGTCAGGCAGTTGTGGGCTGAACACTGATGTATGATATTAAAAGTGTGTATCTACTGACAGCCAATAGGTTGCTATATATGGCATTTCATTGATATCTGTACTTTACAATGTTAAGTGTGCCACAAGACTTGCTCACAGTAATTCTTTTATTTTCTTCCAGGGACATGTCTCATCATCGCAATCCTGCCTATTCCCCTGAAGAGGAGGAATTGATCATATCCACACTATTACAACATCACACCCTGCTGTTCTCCAGAACCAGCCAGGACCAGCATGAGTGCACTGCACTGTGGCAGGATGTTGTCTGTCGGGTTAATGATGTAGGCATGCATAAACGGACTTATGAGCAAGTAAGCCATCACTGCAGTGATTTAATCAGACATGTCCAGCAGTATGCCTCTGATGTCCACAGACAACAGCTTGCCACAGGTGGTGGTGCAGCATCACATCCGCCCCTCACCAGAGTGGAAGAGCTACTCCTCAGCGTGGTGGCTCCTGGCCAACCACTACACAAACATGTGTCATCATGGAGGCCGGAGTCACCCAGCAAGTTGACTCGGAGCGTGCAGGTAACATGCCATATCTGTAGACTACTGTTAGCTCGATTGTTAGAACATGCATATGTCAGATGTGTACTGTGTATTTGGAAGATGTGGAGCCTGGTGTTGTGCACTACTGTTAATTGTGAACATAATCTGTATGTATGTGACTGTCAACTGTTGTACCACTGTAAAATTGCAAAGTCACAGCAGCAATGCCACAGTTGTTGACACTGACAAACTGTCTTATATCCTTGTAGGTCCCTCTGGTGTGACAGCAAGACAGCAGACCCATGCTGGTGAGTGTTCTACATTACATATGGCAAATAACATGTGCATGTCATAGGTGGGTTTTAGGCCATATACACATGTACAACACCTACACAAAATGCATGCTCTGCATGTCTTCTGTGGGACTATGCACATCCCAGTAGCATGAGTGGCTGCTTCAAACACATGCTATACAAAGAGCATCCAAACAATTGTGGTACACTGTAGTGGACATTGTATAGGCAGTGGTAATACACATGCACACAGCATACACCACCTTGTCATACGCAGTACATGTCAATATGATACACATGGCATACATCAACACATGCTGTAAAGTCAGACTCCAGTATCCCAAATGTCATCCACACAGCTCACATACCATACCTGAGGGGTAGAGGCCTATCATGGTGCGTTGTATAACTCTTTAACGAACAGGACATTCATGTTAGGCAATGCTCCCTACTGAACACCTTACATACCCATGTAACAACTGACTGTGAAATGGTTAATGTAGCCACAGTGCTGCAGTTCAGGTACAGCAAGATAGTTGCTAGTATGGCACACATTAGTGGCCTTGAGTGACCACATGATGCTGCCTGATGATGGCTCATGGTACTACACTACATCTAGTTACAGTAACTACAGTACAACACATAGCACTCATTGCTATACACCTGACAGTTGTGTGCATCCAGCCATGGTATGTATACCTGTGAGTGATGGTGCACAGGAAATTGAAAAGCATTTAATACTTGCACAGTAATGATGTGTCCATGTATACATTGTGTTCCAGGGTGAGGCCAATCATTGAACAACACACCTGCATCAAACACATGTATACTGTTATTAACAAGGACTTTCTACACTCGCACTGCATGCTGTTGGGCAACACACATCTTGCATGCTGACATGTGTGATAGGCCTCTGTGGCTTGTGATGCTGTACTCCACCATCAACCACTAATTGGTATGTTCTGGATTGCTGTTGGTGTGTGTGTGAGTGTGTACATGTCTGTCTACTTTAGTGAGTAGTGTATTTGTGTGCATGTGTGCATGTGTGCTAACATCATGTACAGATTGCAAAGTGTGTTTCCTGTCTCCCTCTCACAAGTGCTGAGGTTGTGTTGGTTGAGTGCAGCAGGGAACCTGAAGACACTGCCAGAAATAGTGGAGATGATGAAACATGTGTTGTGGCATAGGCAGGTTTGACAGGGTCAGTCGTTGTTCCGCCAATTGAAAGTACACAACTTTCCACACCATCAATACATCCCATATCACCAATGGCTTTAGCTGAGGGACAGCATACAGTAGGCATTGACCAGGAAAGTGTGGTATCTATGGCACATGCAAACCCTCACAGCAGCCATACCCAGATTCCTGGAAAGGTACCACATAGGCGGATGTCTAGGGGTTCTCATGGGAGCACTGCTGGTCGCAATGCCCCTGGCAGACATGCCCCCACAGGTCTTACAACCTCAGGTATGTTCCGGGCTGTAATACAGGCACATATGAAGTGATACACCAGACAGGGACTGAGGGTGCAGAGGGCCCATAACACCGCTATCAATGACAGTATCCATGGCCTTGCGGGTGCAGTGCATCACTACACCGAAGTCATTGATAGACGTTGGGGGGAGACATTATATGTCCTCCGTAATGTAATGTCCATGTGCCAGGACAGTGCAGGGTGGCTGAGATGCTGATATTGACGTTTGCCAGTGACATCATCAGCTGGCAGCCATCGTGGGCGACATACAAGTCATAGCCATATCAGTAGTGGCAGGACCTGCCCCAGCAATGTTGGAGCAGGGCTGTCAATAGACTGTCATAGAAGACCATGTGCACGTGGCTCTGGCCAGTCCCAGCAGGCACATGGATCCAGTCGACATCCCTCTGCCTCTGATGATAGTACCCAGTCTGGCTTAGTACCCGATACTGTCCGTTGCACCCCTGTCAGGCACAGGTACTGTGGCCTTGGCCAGAGGCGGTGATCTGTACAGCCTGGCAGGTACAGTCTGTGGCTGTCCCACAAGCTCCCATATATGGCAGCCACATGGTGGGACTGTGTGCATGCAGACACACACACATAATACAAACACCTAGGGCTAACACATACATACACACATTACATCAACATTGACCCATGCTGTACTGTTGTCCCTCATACACACATACATTTCGATTGAATGGGTCAATGTCGGGCTCTGGCAAACCAACAACACACCCTGTGCATATGATGAATCTGTACCACCTCCTGTCATCTGTAACATTGATGCGGGAACAGGCTAGCATGGTGCTGATGCACATGGTGACTTTATAGCAGTGTAGCAATGTTAGCATGTTGTCAACAGTACAGTGTAATGATATCCCTGTAGGTATATCTGAGCAGGCATGATGCATTAAAGCTATGATTATCAATGTAGTATTGTTTACAACAGCATTAATTAAAAATATGTATTGTCCGCCCATGTGCCACTTGGCTGATATGGGTAGTTTTGGCAGCATGTGTGGGTGAGTGGACAGTACGTGTGTGATGTGTGCAGTACAGATTTGCAGGTGTACATTTGTGAACATGGTGGAGGTGCACTGTCTGCATGTACATGCATAGTGGACACATGGGAAGGGTGACATGCCCTGTATTACACAGTGTCAAAACATCATTGTTTCTATTGGTGGCCAGTATGCATTTTAATACACATATGTTTTAACTTGGGTACACATGTGTGTATGACATGGTTTGACACTATGCTGTGGGTGATACTGTTACTATCTGACAGTGGTTTGCATTCTGGTAGTATACACAACCTCAACTGCCTGACTATAACCAATCATTAGATGATGTCTTGACAACTGTCACACAGATGTAGGACACTCAGTAGCATTTGGATCTGCTCGGTACTATACTATACTAGTAACCAGTGATATTGACCGCCACCCATTCCTGGGACCACTCCTGTTTGGCATATAGCCCTCTTAGGTACAAGCAAACACACTAGGGATATGTCCGTCCACATCTGGAAATGCATACAGTGGCCTACAATGCATTCTCCGGATGAGTCACTTATCCTCCACAAGGGTATCATACAGACAGATACCTGTTGTCCAACCCATGCTGTAAAGCTGGAAGACAAATATAGCATAGTCATTCACATTTACTAAACATAGTATCCAGACAGTAATGCATAGGTAGTAGCCCACAACATGTAGAACGGGTACCAATGTGTGCATACAGCCAAGTGTTATGTCATCTGCCCTTTGGTATTCACATTTCCATCGCTATTATGAAGTCCCTTGGTGTATCACATAAGCAATGATGGGTCTGTATGCATATCCACAATGTTGTTGGACTCCTATAATGAATGTCTATTATTGACAGAGCTTGTTGTGTTTGAACATGTCTGAAATATGCCCCAGGCATGAATCCTCACCCACACTATTCTCTAGAAACTGTCATGGGTGTGTGTGACATAGATGATCTAGGCCACAGATCACTGCAGTGTCTGGCCTTGTCACAAGCATACGTATGTGACCAAAGGTCTGAGAAGTAGCAGCACAATCTGTCAAAGGCAACAGATGTATTCATGTAGAAAGCAGTCTTCACACCTATGAACTAACTGGAGTCACATGTACATTTATGTATTTGCCACACAGATACCTGTGGTGTGCAATGCACATACTGTTGTTATACTGATATGTCATACAGTACTATAAGCTAAACCCACAACACATTGACCAACAGTATCACACACACACACTCAGCTATTGCAGGATACAAATCCCTACCTAACGATGTTATGATACTAGAAAGATACACATTAACACAACGCGCTATATGCTTTACTGGGTGTTTTTATTTCCAATACTGTCTTTGTAGGCTGCTGACATCATCAGACTTGTCAAAGAGGAATAGACCACTTTTAAGCTGTTTTCTTAGTCTCCAAAAAGGCCACTCCTCTCAAAGGATATTACACAGAAACATACACCCCACACACATACACACACACACACACAGCTACTTCAGGATTTAACCCCCTACCTAGCTATGTTGTGATACTAGAGAGATACTTATTAACACGATGCACTATACGCTTTACTGGGTGTTTTTATTTCCAATGCTGTCTTTGTAGGCTGCTGACATCATCAGACTTGCCAAAGAGGAATAGACCACTTTTAAGCTGTTTTCCTAGTCTCCAAAAAGGCCACTCCTCTCAAAGGATATTACACAGAAACATGCACCCCTACACACACACTCAGCTATTGCAGGATTCAAACCCCTACCTAACTATGTCATGATACGAGAGAGATACACATTAACATGACGCACTAGATGCTTTATTGGGTGTTTTCATTTCCAATGCTGTCGTTGTAGGCTGCTGACATCATCAGACTTGCCAAAGAGGAATAGACCACTATTAAGCTGTTTTCCTACTCCCCCAAAAAGGACACTCCTCTCAAAGGTTATCACACAGAAACATACTCAGCAACACACACTCAGCAATTGCAGGATTCAAACCCCTACCAACCTATGTTATGATACTAGAGAGATGAGCATTAACACAATGTGCTATATACTTTACTGGCTGTTTTACTTTCTACTGCTATATTTGTAGGATGCTGACATCATCAGACTAGACAGGGTAATGTGTGTGCACTTTGTTTTATGCAATCACAGGACTGCGTCATGGTGGACAGCAGGTGTTAGCAGCATGAACAGGACTCCACAATTCTTCCCTTGTGTGATATATCTGCGGCGCAGTTGCCAATCCAGCAGATGACAATACATTTTTATGCACAGGTTTTTGATTTTGTGGATACAGCATGTGTCTAGGATGTTGGAAAAGGGATATTCAAAGTGTATGTAGGACATGTGTAGCTCATTTCATTGATGTATGTCCTGGGTGGCTGCCTTGCAAACAGTGTAGCAAGTTTGGGAACCATGATCTGCCCATGACAGAACCAATGTTAGTAGGGTTATGTGTTTGTAGACTTCCAATAGCTGTGTTTATGACTTCAATCATGATGGACTCCATGGCCTTGCAGATCAGACTTCATAGGTTTATAGAACTATAGTTCCCATGGCCTGTTGTGCACCAACACTTGTGGAGTGTTCCATTTGTTGCTGTAACCCATGTAACTGTTTCATATCCTGTAGAGAGGGTGAGGCTCAGACTGTTCAGGTGCAGGGTCTCTTTGTTCTGCTGTTCACATATGACACATATAGGGAAACAATGTAATCCAATTGATGCCATGTTTTCATATTTGTAAGGGGCTGTTTACCCATTCTACATGTGATATCTCCTGTTATGATGATAGGGCCTTTTGCCAGTGGGAGGTGGGTATGTATGTATGGGCCTCTCTGACAAGATGTTGGCATTGTCAGTCATTTACAGTTGGCCCTGACTCAGGACATATATGGGTGTACATTTCTATTTATGACATAGCAGATGGGAGTGTCATGGTTCTGTATGGACTCCTTCGCAAGTAATCTTTCCATGACCTGGATTGGATTATGTTTGGAGTGCAGATTGTTTACTGATGAAACTGATTGCACGTTTTTTATCTTCTTTGCTTTACCACTTTCTGTGTTGGAGCTACATATATGTAGTACATATTTGATTATGACAGGGTTCCAATATATTATATATGTGTCTGTGGTCATATAACTGTGTGCACAAGGCAGGATTGGTGAATAGTGTGAGGTTCCTGGGTTAACAGATGCAATTGCCAGATATGTGTGGCCAACTGCTGTACTCACACATGGCCTAAGTGTGTGAGCATGCCCAGTTTGGCCTTTCAGTAGGTTGCTGTCTAAACTCCACTACATTTTTTGACGTGTTTGAACACGCACAATATTAACATTTATACTGTATGTGTGCTGTAAATCATGTTGTAATTTTTAATGCAGGGCTCACCTTTGTGTCCTAACTCTACCGGGATTGTGCTGTGCCTGCAGGGTTTACACGCGACACTTTGCATAGTCTCATCAACATTTCTTCATACAGGCTGACCAGTGAAATACTGTCATGGTTTAGTGGCACAGTACTGTGACTATAGTGCATGGTGGCCTGGGTTCGAGGACTGTCACTGCTTTATATTTTCATACTGGGCAGAACAGACTGCTTAAGGACCAGTAAAGAAAATGTGAGCATGTTTACCTGCTTTTGCTCAACTATGCACAACTTTGACCAACATTGATCAACATTAATTTACATTGCTGAACAATGGCCAATATTGCTCAACATTGCACAAAGTTGTGCTACTTAGTGTGTGCAATTTTGTTTACATGTACTAAATAGTGGTAAAAGCTGTTTAGCACTGCTTTATATTGCTTAAAACATGGCAATCATGCCTCAGGAGGGGCTGCAGGGCTGCCTATGTCGGATGCTCATACTACACTCTCTATACATGTTTGTAAACAGGTAGTGTCAAGTTAGGCATCCCTTTTATTATATGTGCAAGTCAGGGAGAGGTATCATATCCAGGGTTCCTACTGAGCCAGTGTATGTGCTATGCGTTGCCTCTTTGCCAAAGCCAAGGCATACTGGGCACACCTCCTTCTGCCTACTGGGGCAGGCTCAGGTTTTTCCTCCTCCGAGTCACGCTCTGCCTGTGATGGCCTTGGCAATGGTGGGGGGCTGTTTGGCCCAGCCCTATGCTGTTCCTGCTGCAGCTGTTTTTGCCAGATCATATTTTGTAGCATGGCACATATCATGACAATTTGGGTACATGTAGTTGGTGAGTACTGCAAGGCTCCACCAGATGTGTCCAGGCACTGGAACCATGACTTGAGCAGCCCAAACACATGCTTGATGACATTTTGTGTTTGTGCGTGTGCCTCATTATGGTGTTCCTGTTCAGATGTGTGTGCATTTCTGATGGGTGTCATCAGCCACGGCTCCAGTGCATATCCAGCATCCCCCATTAGATGACCATGAGGGATGTCCCCATTGGCAAATGTCTGGTACAGCTGAGTCAGATGCCAGATATGGGAATCATGGTAGCTTCCATGGCAGCCAGCACACACATTCAATATTATGTCCTGGGCTTCACACACAATCTGGCAGTTGATGGAGGGGAAACCCTTGTGGTTACAGTAGACCCTACCCCCTCTCCAGCTGGTGCTTTGATGCATATGTGCGTGCACTTCTATTGCACCCACTACCTCGGGGTATTCCGCTATTTCATGGAAAAGACACATATTGCTGGACAATACCTCACAGGACTTGGGGAAATATACATGTTCACCGACATGTGCTGACATGGCATTCAGGAACTGGTGCAGTACCCTGGATGCTGATGCCTGTGAAATCCCCATCATATCACCAGTTGTTCTCTGGAAGGTACCTGTTGCAAGAATTCTTAGGCCAACACATACCTTGGTTTCCACTGGGATGGGTTCCCCTCTGTTGGTTCTGTGTGTGAGGTGTGGACTGCACAGCTCAACAATTTGCTGCATGAGGTCCCTGTCCACTCTGTAGCGCTCCACTATCTCCAGCTCATGTAGCCCTGGTAGGTTACCCTGGGCCTGTACACTCTTCTCCGTCTCCTCACTGTGGGTTACTCAGCAGTATTTGCATTGTCACCACACTCAGCATGTTGCATATGTCGCCTTTTAACAGCAATGGCAGCCCCTAACATTTCTTTGTCTCAGTAAAGCTTTTCAGTTTTCACTTCTATTAGCTTACTGCAGTGCTGCAGTGTCTCTGAGGTAAACATAGTGGAAAGTTGTTTGCAGAGTTTTATGTGCTGGGCTGGGCTGGGCTAGTGTACTGCCTGTGTAATTGGCTGATTCTGATTGTTTTCACATGCTAGCTCTGCTGCTCTGCTACTTCTCCTTGGTTAACTTCCTACTATTTGTTGTGCTTCCTTTTCCCTTTCTGTTTCCACAGGGGGCAGTGCCACGCAAACAAGCGCAAAAACGCGCACACCAGCTCACACGTGCGCACACATGCTTACACGGCATAACACTTGCTAACTCCTGCTTATACACCCGCACATGGGTGCATACGTGCTTACACAGGTTTCAACATCCTTACACATGCTTACTCTGGTTTAAATGCGCGCACACACAGGTGCACATGCACTCACACAGTCATACTCGGTTCTACATGCGTGCACATGCATGCATACACATTGCAGGCACTTCTACAAGAAACTTTGGTGCTATCCATGGTATACACCTTCAATTTCTTGCCTTTAGCTAAGATACCTGTTGACACACCTCAGTAACCACATGCCACTCTGCTCCAATGAGCTTACATTCTTTCATACATACCCCCTCATGATGTCACCTATCTTCTACTCTGATACTCCCCTTATCCTACTCTTACACTCCACGGACTTTGCTCATATACCATGTGGAATTTAGATTCACTATCCTTACTCTCATTTGCATAGGATTGCCTACTAATGCTTGGTTACATCTTTTAGATCGAGCTTCCCCCCTTAGCAACCTCTACTCAGTAGCCATGTTGTCTTCTGCCTGCCATTCACTTGCATGGCAGTTGAATATTTAGTGTCATATCCCTATTTGTGGATTTTAATTTATTTTTTTTCATGCAGCACTTTTGCGTGCTGTTGAGCTACGGTTAAACTTTGGAGATCAAGGTAAAAAAAAATTATTTTTTATTTTTTTGAAATGGGTAGGTTGCTAATGGACGTATATTTGGCCATTGGCTTGCTTCCTCAACTGGATGCATCGTTTATTTGGAGCTGTCATGGCTCCGATTTGCTATTTGTAGAATGGTACTCAGTTGACAACCGAGTACATTTCTGCAAATAGCACTACTCTTACTCGGACAGGGTAGGGTTTTGTGGATCGCAAATTTACCTCATTTGCATAACTTTCTGCAGCAAAGGAAGTAATTTGCATACCCTAGCCCTGTCCGTGTAAGAGTCATTTTGGGAGCTCTCTTGCACACCCCTGCCAGCTGTTCCTGGATCTCTCGGCAGACATGTTGGCTTCATGGAGTCTTACTCTACTCTTAGACTCCGCGCAAGCCTTCGTGAATCAGGACCATATATATATATATATATATATATATATATATATATATATATATATATATATATATATATACACACACACACACACACACACACACACACACACACATATATATATATATATATATATATATATATATATATATATATATATATATATATATATCTCAGGGGCGGCCCATGCTATTGGACTGCAGCCCCCTCAACTGTAAAATAATAGAACTAAAAATAAAAAGAAATAAAAGAAAAGAAAAAAAAATTAAAAATTCACGGACTTCGTGCATGCGCACTAGTCCGGACTGCTGCTGAGAAGCTGGAGCATGTGCAGATTGTCTCAGCAGCAGTCCTGATTGGGAAACATGAGGAACAGAGCTCCCAGAAGTCTATGCAGTTTTAAACTGCATAGACTGGTCCTAGAACTCGCTGGGAAAACGCGTCGGGGTTGAACTGCAACGTCAGCAGTCTGGAATTTGCTGCAGCCTCGTCGGGGGAAGATCTTGCGGGTCTTTTTGCGCGCAGGGTCAAGATCTCGCGGGTCTGGATTTATTTATGGTAGTTTCACTTGCAGATTTGCATGGGGTTTGGATTACTTGCAGGGATCGAGGTTTGGATTTATTTACTTTGGTTTCACTTGCAGGGATTGGATTTATGGTGGTGAAGGACAAGATCTACTACAGGTAAGTGGGATTTGGATGTTGCTGTAAGGTGTGTGTGTGTGTGTGTGTGTGTGTGTGTGTGTGTGTGTGTGTGTGTGTGTGTGTGTGTGTGTGTGTGTGTGTGTGTGTGTGTGTGTGTAACCTTAATTAACCCATTTAGGACTCTTGTCTTGACAATTAAAACAAGAAAACAGAATATAACATTGTACAAGAACGTGACGATCTTTCAGGCTGTAGCCATATTTATTTCCAAATGCCTAGCTTTGATCCTGAGGATGAACTCACAGGGATCAGATAGTCATCTTAGTTGTAAAGAAGTCATTTAGAACTCAAGCATCAATTTATATTTTCTTTCGTTTTTTTTTTCAGTTATGTTATTGCTTAGCATGTGCAATTATATGCTGTTCTAATAATCTCTGTGTTATAAAGAAATCAGTTCTAAAAGGAATGTTTTTTTTTTACTTTATGTGGATTAACTGACAGCAATTTGACAGGATGGCTTTAGAAGACTGTGAAACTTCTGGAAGACTTTGAGGTTATATGCAGGAATTTTGTTTAATTAGTGTTGGTTTGTAACCTGATACTGCCACACATTTATTGTTTTGAGAAATGCACCTCTGGATTTTATGGTGAGAAAGTAGCTATTTGTACAATGATTGTTGTAGCTACCACCTTTCGAAACCAGATGTTAATACAGAAACAAAAGTCCTGTTGGAAACTGTAATGCATGATTCTGTTTGCCTGATGGGATTGCTGTATACCCCATCAAATTTTATATAAAGGCAATGCAGCTGCAATACTATATGGGATATGCAGTAGAAAAAAGGAAACCATATAAATAATTATTGCACTCCGATTGTTTTCTTTGTCGCAATATGTTACAAGGAAACAATTTATTTGGAAACTCTATATATAATACAGTAAACTATTTGTTCATGGAAACAAAAAATATGCTACAGATGTCTTTCAGAATGGATCACAAAGATAGAAACAAGGAATAGTAATGTGTATAAACTAAAACCTAATAACATGACAGATTGCAAAGAACTAAAATGATGCCCTGTTACACATAAAAATATAAAAATAAGTAAGAATTCCCAAGGAAATGTCATGCTGACTTCCTTTATTCAAATACTTAGATAATTAAATAGACAAACAGATGGATGGGCATGTGTGTGTGTGAAATGCCCCCAGTTACTAGTGGCTAGAGAGAACAAATGGTGGTGGGTAGAGATACTCAGGCTTGAACCCTGTACCTTGGATGCAGGTGGCAAAGACCTGAATTCCCTATCCACCCCCATTTCTAAAAAAAATTGCAAATTTTTGCCTCATATTTGTTCTGTTCCTCATGAAATCTGTCATTTCTGTATCTACATTTTTCCTTACAAAGTCTGTAGTGCAGTGGTGCACTGGTAGCATTGCTGCCTAACAGCTACAGGTTCTCTGGTTTGATTCTTTGCTGGGGTGCCTTCAGTGTGGTGTCTGCATGTCCTCCCATCTTACAAAGATGTGTCTGGCATTTCTCCCCACTCTGCTGAAAATGGTCTTTTGTTCCAAGTCAGACTAGTTTCTTTGGTTAAATGTTTAAAATTAACAAGCATTTGAATTTCAGACTTCATATTCTTCAGAAAGTACATAGTAACACACAACTGTTTATTCTAGCAGTTGTCTAAGTTTATAACATTAATATTTGAAATTTGTCCCTATTTCTGGGACTGTATTCCCCCATTATTGGCTTTGTCCAGGTATTTTGAGCTAAGGTTGAGAGTTATCTATGGTGAGAACTGAATTCATTAAATGTTTGCGGGCTGTATTCCCCCCATTACTGGCTTTGTCCACATGTTTTTTTGCTAAGAGGTTGAGAGCTATAGTGAGAACCGAATTCACTGAATATGTTTGGGGACTGTATTCCCCCACTATTGGCTTTGTTCGGGTGTTTTGTACCAAGAGGTTGACAGCTATGGTAAGAACTGAATTCACTAAATGGTAGCCATTTAAGTTCATCTTCCTGTCTTTCACAAAACAGCTGATTTGGCATAGTGGTATGTTTCTCTGACTGTTTTGCACAGGGTCCCCTGGGTTAAAGATGTGGCAGTGAAATGTATGGTGGTAACACAGCATTGTATTCTAACAACTTTCCAACAATATACAAGCAGTGTTTAAAATGTGTCCCTGGTTTCTGGCCTTTTGTCCACTCCAATAAATGTCAGCTTTTTCCAGATTTCTTGTGCTGCAAAGTTCAGAGATAAAACTGCATGTTGAGTAGATTTTACAAGGAGCTGAGAGCTGCAGGGGGAAAAAAACTTTAGTGCTGCTTATTCTGAGTCTGCTTGCATTGTTAAATGCACAACAGGTAGTGTACTTGCTTTTGATTCAGAAGGCTGTGGGTTCTACTCCCACAGTAGATAGATGCTTTTGATTCAGAAGGCTGTGGGTTCTACTCCCACAGTAGATAGATGCATTACTGATACTGTACTGTGTTGAAAAGTGGGTGGATGCTGCAGTCCTTTTTGGCAAAGATACCTAGAGTAGTAACTATGAACCTATTATCAGTTTGCCATACAGTCCCTATTGCGATATTACTAGTTTATCATTTTTTTTAATGCATGCAACATAGGCAATTTATTCCTCAAGGGCAACAGGCACTTTATTTGTAGATGAATAAACAATGACATATAAAGTTGTTTGCTTACAGATTTCTTTAATGTGGAATTATTTAGATGACTTTTACTACTTCAGAGATTGTGCATATTTACTGATACTGGTGGACTGTAGAAGGTTGAGTAGACTTTTATGATGGAAATGTTCTGAATTGGGTAGTTTTGTCATTGGTGCATGCATTTTGTTTCATTGTTTACTGGAAAAATGTTCAAAACAATAAATTTAAAATGCCATCTAACAACTGTACTGTATTGTACAAGGAATATAATTTAGTACAATCAGGAAAGTGTATCAAAGAGCACATGATTTGAAACAGCCCAAAGTTAATCTTTATCTGCCAATGGCAAAATGTATTTTTTTGAATGTAGGTTTCAATGCTGTTTCATTGAATGTGAGTTTCAAGGGCAGAGAAGTTTTAATGCTAAGCCTGTTTTCATTGTGAGACTGCATTGCTTTATTTAGCAGATGTCTTAGTGTTTGTGCTGTAAAATACAAAATAAAACTTTCAAATGAAATGCAAATCATCATAGAAGTAAAGCAGTATGCACATTAGTGTTTATGGTAAATGGAGTGAAATAGCCAAGTAATGGATCATTGGAATGGCTGCAGGGGGAAGGGCTCCATTTGACTATGATTTTGTGAGGGGGAAGGATGGCAAACTCAGACAGCCCCAGCTGAACTATACCTCGCAACTGTCCAGATTTTTACAGAATGAACAGGTGTGTGCTTCTTATTTTCAGTTTGTTACTCATAAAGTTTCATTTTCTGGAAAATCATTTAGGAATGAAGTCACTATATAATGACACACTGAGTTTCAGACTTCATAACCTTCAGAAAAAATGCATGCGAAAGTAAGACCTGTTATTCTATCAACTGTCTTAGTTTATACAAGAGCAATT
>NC_056728.1:529596155-529728655 GCF_019279795.1 Protopterus annectens | reverse complement strand
TCATGCAGCTGGGAACCTGAATCAGGTGCCATGTGTACTGATAATGATGACATCTATGTAATGGCACAGGAAGGTATGCCAGGGTCCATCATTGGTCAGCCGATTGACAGTACACAGCTGTCAACCCCATCAATGCGCACAGTTATCCTGCCAATACACCCTTTGTCACCAATGTCCCTAGGTGATGGACAGCATACAGTGGGCATTGACCAGGGTAATGTGGTATCTGTGGCACATGCCTCCCCACACAGCAGCCATGGGCATGGCCCTGAGATGGTACTACACAGACAGATGTCCAGGGGTTCTCGTGGGAGCATCCGTGAGCGTACTGCCCCTGTCAGACGTGCCCACAGAGGTCTTACAACCTCAGCTACGTTTCGGGATGTCATGCAGGCACAGTCATGTATGGAATGGTACACCAGACAGGGTCTGAGGGAGCTGACAGCATGTCACACAGCCATGACTGACAGTATGCGTGACATTGCGGCTGCCATCCGTAATTTCACCGATGTCATAGACAGATGTTGTGGGGACATATTAGACCAGTTCCACAACTACATGTCCATGAGCCAGGGCGATGGTGGATGGTTGAGGCATCGACGTGGGTGTATGCCAGCAACAGCAGCAGCTGGCAGTCGTCGTGGATGACAACAGGGCTGCGGCTGCCCCCATAGTGCCAGCAGCAGCCCCAGCAATGCTGGGTCTGTGCTGTCATCAGACCACCCCAGGAGACCACGTGCACATGGCTCTGGCCAGGCCCGACAGGGATCTGTGTCCAGTCAACGAACACCTGCTTCTGATGGCAGTACCCAGTCTGGGTTGGTACCGGATACGGTCTGTAGCACCCCTGCAAGGCACAGGTACCGTGTCCATGGCCAGAGACACTGATCTGTATGACCTGGCAGGTACAGTCTGCGGCTGTCCACAAACACCAGTATATGGCAGCCATGAAGTGGAACTGTGTGCATCCATACACACATGCGAATTGACAACAGCTAGGGCTACCGCATACATGCACACACTGCATCAACATTGCCCCACCTTGTACTGCTGTCCCTCACCAACACACATACACATACATGTCAATCGGTGGTATCGGTGGCTGACTCAGGCATACCAAGTTCACACCCTGTGCATATGATGAAACTGTGCCACCTCCTGCAATCTGTAACATCAGTGCAGGTACAGGTTAACATGTTGCTGATGCACAGGGTGACTACATAGATGTGTAGTAATAGTATCATGTTGTCAACAGTACTGTGTGCTGAGATAATTGTCAGTATATCACAGCATGCCTGATGCAGTAAGGGTATGATTGTCATGTACTGTTGTCTACACCCATGGTAAGTACCATAGTGTATCATCTGCACATGTTGGCATACTGGTGGTAAGGATGTCAACAGAAGGCTACATACATAGGTAGCACAGGGGATAAGGTAATGAAAGTATTAATACGCAATGATGGACATGTAAACTGCTAGTGGCATGTTGCCCACACTGGACTCTGCAATGCGGATGTTTGAGGATGTTGATATGTGTGCAGTACTACATGACTGGTACAGGACACACAGGAGCACCCTAGCACTGCAAGCTCACATCTCATACCATGCTAGACAGCCCCAACACACAAAACTAACTGTCACAGGAGGGAGAGTCCCCATACATGTCAGGGATACTGTGGTGGCAGGCCAGGTAGCATACATCCTACTAAGTATGGAACCACTGAGTGAAGGCTCAGTGTCTGTTATTTGACATGTGTATTACTGCAGGTATGAGCACATGGGTTTCCATCCAGTTATTGTACATCCTGACAGTACATGGTCTGTACACTTTTGTGTGCTGAGACTGGATCCTAGCCATCTGACCTGTGTATTTCCATGTACATGTGCATAGAGCTTGCATATTTGCAGTGTTACCTACTGTAAGTGGTACAGCTTGTTTGTTGTACAATGGACTACATGCAGCCCTGCTTACTGTAGCTTTGTTTGCATGCATGTTTGCTTGCAATTACCCTGGAATACTGATCCCACCTGCAATGCATAGTTACAGAGCTTCTGTGGACTCCCAGTGACATCTGCATAGCTTACTATATGTATGTCCATGTCTCACTTGACAGAATGTCACTGTTTGTCCTGTTCACATGTATGTTGCCTGTGACACATTGCATATGACTTACCTGGCATTTGTCCACGTCAGCAGTCATATATGCTACTGCTAACTAATCACAGGCACTACACCCTCATATATTCATCTTCTGTTGAACCACCTGCTTCGCTAGGGACGGCTTGCACCTACCACCCCTGAGCTTTTGGATATTGGCAAAGGCTCTTGCTACCCCATAGTGCCTTTGTTAGGCAAGGCTCAAATGACAAACCCACCTTCATAGGTATCACAAGGGATAAGAAACTAAGAGTAATGCTACCCAACGCCAGAAGTCTAACCCTCAAGATGCATGCACTCAAAACTCTCCTTAACATGGAGAACATCGATATCTGTGCAGTAACAGATGCCTGGTTCAGGGCTACTGAGAGCACCCCAGCACTACCAAGTTATACCTCATACCATGCTTTACAGCCCAAAAACGTGGAATGAACCACAAAAGGAGGGGGAGTATTGATATTCATCAAAGATACCCACACCTCCAGGTTGGTGGCAAAGCACCAAGCATCAGAGACTATCCATGTGCAACTAACAACGGGTGAAACTGCCTTCCAGGTTATAGCCTGCTACAGACCACCCTCCCAAACCCAAGAACTGCACTCGGCCTTTCTGAGAACAGTGGAAAATATGAAGGTCTCTCCAAACACCATTATATTGGGCGACTTCAACTACCCAAACATAGACTGGGAGCATGACTCTAGCTCCAACACCCTAGCCCAAAGATTCCTAGAATATATGAGTTCAAATGCTATGGAACAACTTGTTACCACTCCCACAAGAAGGGGAAACATACTGGACCTGATCATCACCAACATGGGGACTCTATGCTCCAGACCAGAAGTGTATCCCTCTCTGGTAAGATTAGACCATAAACTAATCTCACTGGATATTCACATCCCGACCCCACCCCCTGCCCAGAAAACCACAGTGAACAACTTCTCTAAAGCAAATTCACACTCCTCAAAACTGAGGTGGAAACCTTCAAAGCCCCTGGGCCTGTGGAAAATACAGACCAGACCGCAGATTCCTCTATAAACACATTCTATGGACACCTTCAGGAATGCATGGATCATGCGATCCCAAAGAAAAACAAGACCCAATCCTCCAAAGGCAGACGTCCTGTCTGGTGGACCCCAGCCATAAACAAACTATACAATAGAAGGAGGAAGCTACTAAATTATACAGCAAAATCCCAAAAAGGGAAGGCATCACTGATCAGTATTAACAAAAAACTACGGCCACTCATAAGATTGTCTAAGGCCAGCTTCGAGAGAAAATTGCACAGGACACTAAGCATCATCACAAGGCTTTCTTTAGTTATGTTAGGAACCTGGGTGGTAATTCCCAGATATGCTCAGAGGTAGTCCAAAATGTCAATAGAAACACCAAACCCACAGACATTGCCAACATCCTAGCTGACAGGTTCAGCGCAAACTCCCCCCCCCACACCAAAAGGGCAAATATTTATCCCAGCAGAGTGCTGCCCCCCTGACATCTCAGATGCTCAGGTAAGAGCCGCCCTCTCCAAAGCAATAAACACTGTATCAATGGGACCAGACAGTGTCCCGGGCTGTGTCCTACATGAACTCCAAGAAGAGCTACACCCAAACATAAAACTACTGTTCAATCCCAGCCTTACTACAGGATATGTGGCCAAAGAGTGGCGTACAGCAACAGTGGTCCCTCTACAGAAAGGTGGTGCCTCAACGGATCCTGGACACTATTGCCCCATAAGCCTGACTAGTTTGGTCTGCAAAGCTATGGAAAAGATCATCATGGACCTCATAAATAAATATATTGGGGACCTACAGACACTGGATCATACCCAGTTTGGCTTTGTTAAGAGCAGATCCTGCCTCTCAAACCTGGTTGATTTCTTTGAAACAGTCACCAAGGCCATTGACGAGGGGAAGGTGGTCCACACAGCCTACCTGGACCTCGCAAAAGCCTTCGATAAAATACCCCACTCGGGCATTCTAGAGAAGATCACCAGCTTAAATATAAACCCCTATATCACTAGATGGATTGTACACTGGCTCAAGGACAGAACCCACATGGTTAGAATTGCTGGAGCCATACCAGACTCCAAACCAGTTACAAGTGGTGTCCCACAAGGCTCAGTCCTGGGACCTCTCTTGTTCGGTATATATTTATCGGAGGTACAGGCCAACATGGAAGGACTGTGGCTGACCAAATTCGCAGATGACTGCAAACTGGCCACCATAATCGACTCTCCAGCCAACACAAGCATCCTCCAAAAGGGCCTCATAGAAACAGACAACTGGTGCCAGAGCCATGGCCTCAAGCTGAATGCCAAAAAGTGTATAGTCATCCCCTTTGGCAAAACAAAGTGCCCACAAAGTACCACATAGGTGGTAATCCATTAAGTACAGAAGAAGTAATTAGGGACCTGGGGACCCAAGTTGATAGCAATCTCTCATTTGACAACCACGTGGCCAAAGTGGTTAGAAAAACATTTTATATAGCCCACCTCATCATGAAGGGATTCACATCTAGATCAGGGGAGGACATCATGCCTCTTTACTCATCCCTCGTCAGGCCCACAATTGTGTACAATGCCCGTGTTGGGATGTACCTTACCAGACATCTGCAGAAACTGGAAAGACCCCAGAAGTACCTCACCAAGAGGATCAAAGTGCTCAAACAGATGCCATATGCTGACCGGTTAAAGAAACTCCAGCTCTACTCAGTGGCATACCGCCTGTTCAGAGGTGATCTGTGCCTGATGTATAAAGCCATGTCAAACCCAGAATTAATGGGCATGCTGCACCTCAGAATATCCAAATCCCATCGAGCTACACGCTCGAGACTTGAACCTCAGCACTGAAATAAATAGGACATGCTGGAGGGACAGATTCATAACCCAGAGGCTCCCTTCACTCTGGAATAAAATCTCAGTCCAGGTTAGGCAGAGTCCCTCATTGACACTCTTCAACAGGAATCTTGATGAGTGGATGGGACATCGTAGGTTTACCCCGGGTATCACTTCTGTGTCACTGTTAGACAGAGGCACAGTATACTAACCTCGAAAAAGGGCATAGCAAGATAAATTTACAATGGATGGCGACAGCCAAACACATTCTGGCTAGGTTTATAAATGCCCTAGGGCAGATAGCCTAGTATGAACCTATGAACCTATGAACCTATGTACCTTGTTCCCCATTGGCCCTATGTGCTGTTAATCACCATGGCAATCACAATACTATGGTAGCATGTGCAAAGGTCAGTTGTCAGTCACCTCTATGGTACAGTTGTGGAATATGTGGGTCATGTGGCAATGTCACAGCTGCCACATGTACACAGTCAACCCTCTCCCCTATACATAGATGTACAACACATGTATGAGATGGAACCACATAGCCAAACTGGGGACTAAGCACTCTGAACCCAGTACTGGCATAACCTGTCAGGTGGCATGAAATCCTACAGTGACTACAATACCAGTCTGATGTAGACCTACACTGACAGCAATACAAGTACATGAACACACTGGGCCATTCATGGAGCCTAAGAATAGCATCCTGCCTGAGCGGCAGACACCTCTGCAGCTGACATACAGGCATACATTATGCCAGAACACATCACGCATAACACATAGCACACAAATCCTGTGTGCCAAACAGTCACAGCCTGTACGGCTAGACAACACACCTGCTACAGTTGTGTTAGGTACCTTTATTGTCCGGTACAGTGAGGTCATGCTCACCAGGCTGGCCAAGGTGAAGGTCACAGTGATATGCCCGTGAGGCACTATGGTCCACCACATAACACAAGCATACAGGTCAGTCAGAGGCATGGACACATATGACTCAGTCATTGTCCATGCCACTATGGCTGACCTGTGATGTAAATCCCTGGACTACATGATAGGGAACATGGAAGGGCTCTCTGAGCATGTGGCACAGGCTGATATGACCCTGACCTTGGTTGGCATCATACCCTCACCAGGAATGCTGACGTATTACTGAATGCTGATGAATTACTGTAGCTACAACACCCTAGCTGAAAGGTTCCTAGCATGTAGTCACTGCATTGCTATGGAACAACTTGTTACCACTCCCACAACAGGTGAAAACATGCAGCACCTGTTCATCAACAACATGTAGACTATATGCCCCAGACCAGATGTGTATCCCTCGCTGCTAGATTGATACCATCTGCATATCACACTGTATATACACATACCACATGCAGCACCCACACAGAAGACCACAGTCATAATGTTATCCAGTGCAAATACCATTTATTCACATGTGGCAGGCGTCAGACATGGTAACTATTGAAGGTCACAGGTACATATGTGTATTTGGCACACACATACATCATCTGTGTCCATTGCCATTACTGGTTTAATCGATGTCATGCATTATTGTGAACAACAACCCACACACATGGGCATTCTGAGTGACAAAAACACACGTGGCATGTCTGGAATCCAATGTCATAACTAACTGTGCTATGACAGTAGTGAGATACACAATAGCAGAGCATACTATTTGCATTACTGGGAGATTTGCCCTCTTCCGCTGTACTTGTAGGGTGCTGACATCATCTCTGTGTAGAGATTGGAATATGCAGCAGCTGGTGTGTTGTACTGGTTGGCAAAAGGGTCAGTTCTCTCACACATGTGATTGCAAACACACTACTTTCACCCTCTCCCACACACACTTGCTATTTGTAGGATTCAACCCCCTACCTAACTATGTTATGACACTCAAGATGAACACATTAGCAGAGCATGCTATTCGCATTACTGGGAGGTTTCTCTTCTCCTGCTGTACTTATAGGGTGCTGACATCATCAGTGTTTAGAAAGGGGAATGTACATCCTGTAGTGTATTCTTCTAGTTGCCAAAAGGGATGTTTCTTTCATACAGACTTGCACACACACTAACCACCTCCACACACACTGAGCATTTGCAGGATTCAAACCCCTACCTAACTATGTTATGACACTCGAGACGGACGCATTAGCAGAGCACGCTATTCAGATTACTGGGAGGTTTTCCTTCCTGCTGTACTTATAGGGTGCTGACATCATCAGTGTTTAGAAAGGGGAATGTGCATCCTGTAGTGTGTTCTCCTAGTTGCCAAAAGGGATATTTCTTTCATACAAACTTGCACACACACTAACCCCCTCCACACACACTGAGCATTTGCAGAATTCAAACCCCTTCCTAACTATGTTATGACACTCGAGATGGATGCATTAGCGAAGCACGCTATTCGCATTACTGGGAGGTTTCCCTTCTCCTGCTGTACTTATAGGGTGCTGACATCATCAGTGTTTGGAAAGGGGAATGTGCATCCTGTAGTGTGTTCTCCTAGTTGCCAAAAGGGACATTTCCCTCACACAGACTTTCACACACACCAACCCCACACACACCCACACTGAGCATTTGCAGGATTCAAACCCCTACCTAACTATATTATAACAATTGAGGGAGACACATTAGCAGAGCACGCTATCCGAATAACTGGGCATCTGTTCTGCACCTGCAGTATTTATAGGGTGCTGACATCATTATTTCTACAGAGGTATGCACATCTAGTACTACCTGTCAGGTGGGGGATAGCATATATATGCATTTGCAGCCACCTACGTCAGGGTCAGATATGCACATCGCACTGGCAGGTTATGTTTTATACCATGCTTCGTGACCACAGGACCTGTAACACACAACACAACCAGTCCTGACCACCCCTCCCACATCCAGGACACACACTTTGCTTCCCTGGGAACAGTGCCAAGATATGCAGGTGTTCACATACACCATTCCAGTTGTCAACATCAGGTACAGGCATATTGTGTGTGGGAACTACTCAGGCCTCTACAACATTACCCTACAGCCACTACAATTTGTGAGTCCATGTGCTATGGCAGAACCACTCACCACAGCCACAAGGGGGAATACATATTGCACCTGACCATCTACAACATGGGTACTCACTGTTCCACACCAAAGGTAGACCACCATTGTTGATATCTGACTATACCCACCTTTCCCTGGCCATCCATATCCCATCCCCACCCCCAGGCAAGGTTGTCACTGCAAACAAACTGAATTTATCAAAAGCAGACTTTACACTTGTAAAGACTGGGGTTGAAGACTTCAAAGGACCCATGCTGGGGGAGTATACAGGCCACTCTGCATAATCCTTGACAATTGCATTCTATGAGCATGTGGAAAGTTTGCATTGATCATGCTATCCCAAATATACCCATGACTGCTCCACAACAGGACACCTGTCAGATGTACACCAGCCATATATGAGATGTCCAACAGACAAAGTGAGCTAATACATTGCAGAGCATTAGCCCACAGAGGGAGGACATCTCTGAACAGTACCGGCACGACACTTCAATCCCTCATAATCATCACGACACAGTGTTGACAGTGAAATTGTCCAGACAATGCAGATAAGGCTCCCCTCAGTCTGTAATTGATGCCCACTTACTGTTAAAGGTCCTCAGCAACCCTCTTCCAGCACACACCAACAACATGGCTGTGGCTTAGCAAATTTAAACCCTGGGATCTCCACTGTGTCCTTGCTTGACAGAGGCACAACACACTAGCCTCACACGGTGCCTTATGTGACCTACTTTACAGTGGCACAGTAGCCTACTGTACTGGGGAGGCAGACGCCAAGCACACTCTGGCTAAGCTGTCATTCCCTAGGGCAAACAGCCTAGTGTTGACCTCTACACCCATATGTTTAATTGTCAGATGCACATCATTTGTTGCTGATAGACTGTTTGCAGGTCTTTATTGCCATAGCATTCCCTGTTTGTATGAACAACTTGTGTATCTGTGGAAGATGTTTGCATATGGGAGGGATCTACTATATCACGTATGTCTCTGTAGTCGTTTAACTGTGTGCACTGGACAGATTGCTGTAATGTGGTTGGTTCATGGAATGACACATACAAATACCAGATATGTGTGGCCAACTGCTAAACTGAGATTTGGCCTAAGTGTGTTAGCATGCCCAGTTCAGCCTTCCCATGGCATGTTGTCTGACATATGTCTCATTTATCAAAGTGTGCGAGCATGCCCAGTGTGAGCTTTCCATATGTTGAACTCTGCAGCCCACCACATTTGTGGATGAGTGTGAACTTCAACAAATATCTCCCGTTTATGGTTGTGTGTTGTGTGTCATGTTGTGTAGTTACTGTCCAACTGCTTTGTGTGTGAACACAACAGGGATTATACTGTGCCTGCAGGGTTTGCATGGGATACTTTGCATACAGTTGTCAACATCCTTTCATACTGACCTAACACTGTAGTACCGTATAGTGTACTGGTTCAGTACTTTCTCTGTGGTGGACAGTATCCTGGGCTTTAGTCCTATCACTGCTTTACAGTTCCATAGTGAGCACAACAGCCTGGTTAGGGGCCAGTTGTGCACATCTGACCATGTTGCATTATGTTCAGATATGAACTACTTAAACCAGGCTTGTCCAACATTGGTAGTGTATTCCACGACATAGGTGTACATTTGCAAACACTAGCGATGTGCCTTAGGCCATTTATAATGCTAGTCGGAGAGTGTGTTTGTCCTTCGACGCACATTATAAGTGGAGTTTGCCATGACATATGTCATGGTTAGTATACTGTGCCTCCGTCTACCTGTGACATAACAGTGATACCCAGGGTAAACCTACCATCTTCCATCCACTCATCAAGATTCCTCTTGAGGAGAATCGATGAGTGACTCTATGGATAACCTGTACTGGGAGTTTACTCATAAGTGGGAGTGGCTTCTGTGTTATGGATCATGCAGTACAGCTTGTCCTATGTATGTCAGTGCTGGGGTTCAGGTCTCTCATGTGCATAGCTCACTGCCATTCAGATTGTACAAGGTGCAGCATGTTTATTGATTCCAGCTTGGACATGGCTTTATACATCAGGCAGAGCTTGCCTCTGGGTGGGCAGTATGGCAGTGTGTGTAGCTGCAGTTTGTTTAATCAGGCAACACATGGCATCTGTTCAAGCTCTTTGATACTCCTGGTGAGGTACTGTTGGGGACTTTACAGTTGATGGAGGTGTCTGCTGAGGTACATTCCACAGGGGCTATTGTAGTCAATTGTAACACTGATGAAGGATGACTGCAGAGCCACAATGACCTCCCCTTATCTAGATCTGACAACCTTCATGATTAGGTGGGTATATGGTATGTTTCTGTAAACAGTACAGTCACATGTTTGTCCAATGCAGGATATCTATCACCTTGTGTCCCCAGGTCTCTCATTACATGTTAAGTATGCAATGGGTTAACACCTATGTGGTAGTTGGTGGGCACTTACTGTATATCCACGGGGGTTGACTATACACTTTTCTGCAATTAGCTTGCTGACATGGCTATGGCACCAGTTGTCTGTTTCTATGTGGCCCTTTTGTGGGATGCTTGTGTCAGCTGGAGGGTCAGATATGGTGGGCAGTTTGTAGTCCTCTGCAAACATGTTCAGACACAGTCCTTCCATGTTGGCCTGTACCTATGGGACATATCTACCAAACGAGGGAGGTCCCAGGACCAAGCCTTGTGGGATGCCAATTATATCTGGTTTGTAGTCTGACATGGCTGCAGCATGTCTGACCATGTCAGTTCTGTCCTTGGTCTGGTTTGCAATCCCTCTACTGACATAGGGGTTTATATTTAAGCTGGTGAGCATATCTATAATGAACACATAGGGTATTGTATGGAAGCCTTTGCAAGGTCCAGCTACGCTGTGTGGACCACATTGCCCTCATCAGTGACCTTAATGACTGTTTCAAATGAGTCAAACATATTTAGGGGCAGGATCTGCACTTAAGAAAGCCACACTTGGTAGGGTCCAGTGTCAGTAGGTCCCCAATATCTTTATGTCTGTGGTACATGCTGATCCTTTCCATAGCTGTGCAGACCAAACTTCTCAGGATTCTGGGGTGGTAGTTTTCAGTATCCATTCAGGCAACACCTTTGTTGAGAAGGACCACTGTTGTTGTACACTGCTCTTTGGTTACATATCCTGTGGTAAGGCTGACATTGAGCAGTAGTGTGATTTGGCATTCCATTCTTCTTGGAGTCCATGTTGGACTCAGCCCAGGACACCATCTCATACCATTGCTGCTGTGTGTTTTGCTTTGTAGATGCTGGCTGTTACCTCAGCATCTGCAGTGTCAGGGGGCCAGCAGTCTGCTGGGATAGATATTTTGCATTCTGGGAGGGGGGGGGGGTTGCACTGCACCTGTCAGGATGTATGTTGGCAATATGTGTGTGTGTTTGGTATGTTGCCTGTAATATTTGTGTGATTCAGAGCATATCTGTGAATTCCCAACACGGTTCCTACCATCAGTTGAGGAAGCCTTGGGATTATCCTTAGTGTCCTGTAGAATTTGTATCTTCATAGGTTCATACTAGGCTATCCACCCTAGGGCATTTGCAAGCCAAGCCAGAGTGTGTTTGCTTTCACCACCCCTTGCTATGTGAATATTATGGCCATTTATGATTTGCTTTGCTGTGCCTCTGTCTGGACATGACACAGTGAAGACCCCCAGTGTAAATCTACGATCATCCATCCACTTGCCAAGATTCCTGTTGAAGAGTGTCAGTGAGGGGCTCTGCCTAACATGGAGTGGGATTCTGTTCCAGGGTGTGGGGAGCCTCTGGGTTATGTATCTGTCCCTCCATCACATCCTATTTCATTATGTGTTGAGGTTAACATCTCTCACTCTCACAGCTCCGATGGCTTTGAGTTTTCTGGGGTGGAGCATGTCCATTACTCCTGTGTTGGACATGGCCTTGTACAACAGACATACAATGCCTCTGTGTAGGCAGTATGTGACTGCATTCAGCTGGGGTGTCTACAGCCAGGCAGCATATGACATATATTTGAGACCCTTTATCCTCTTAGTGAGGTACCTTTGAGGTCTTTCTAACTGCTGCAGGTGTCAGGTAAGGTACATCCCAAATGAGGCATTGTACTAGATTATGGGTCTGATAAGAGAACAGTATAGGGGCACAATGACCTCTGTTGACATAGATGTGAATCCTCTCATGATACAGTGTCCAATATAGACAGTATTCCTAGCCACATTGGCAATGTGAGTGTCACATAACAGGTTACTGTCCACTTGTGCCCCTAGGTCCCTGATTACTCCTTCCATACATAATGTGGTTATTTGTGAGTACCTTGTTTGGTATTTGGTGGGACATTCATACTGTCCTGTGTCTTCAGGATGGCTGGGTGGGGTTCCTGTGTGTGAGAGTGTGGTCTGTAGCATGCTACAGACTGTACAGCAGTCTTGCCTATGGTTAGTTGCACATGGGTGGACTCCAATGCCTTGTGCATTGTCAGTTACCTGGACAAATGGGTGTCTGTGCTGAATATGGATACTCACCCTCCTTTTATGTTTTGTTCCAGGTTTTGGGGCCATAATGCATGATATATGGTATAACCTGGTAGTGCTGGTGTGCTGTCAGGAGGCTTGCAGCAGGTTTCTGTCACTTCACAGACATAGATGTTCTCCATACTGGGGAGGGCCTCGGGAGCATGCATATTGAGGTTTACACATCTGGCATTGGTCAGCATTACCCTTATGTTTCTTTCCACTTATGTTTTCTAGGGTGGTGGGTTAGTCTTTTCAGCCTTGCCTACGAAAGGCTCTATGAAGGTGGCAAAAGCCTTATCCAACATCCAGACGCCCAGGGGTAACAGGTGCAAGCCATCCCTGGAACAGCTGCGTGGCTTGTCAATCATGACATCCCAAGCAGACAGACATTGGATCCCCTTGGAATGACACCAGTAATTGTGCCACTTCTTATAACTGATCATTCTGTGTTTGTACTGTGGCATCATTCTTGGTGAGGGTTGGATGCTGCAAACGGTCAGTGTCATACCGGCCTGGACTACATAATCGGAGAGCTCATCTATGTCTCTTTTCATATAGTCCGAGGAGGTACATCTCAGGTCATTCACACCAGCATGGACTATGACTGTATCATATTTCTACTTGCTTTGGGGTGACCTGCATACTTGTGTTATCTGGCGTATTTTACTGTACCCTTTCCCTTGTTCAGTCTGGTGTGCGGGACAGCAGCGTGTCTCACTATGGAGTCACCTATTACAACTGTATCAGTCATGTTGTTTCTCCTTCTGGCCTGTGACTGTTTGGCACACCAGCTTTGTGTACTATGTGTTGCATGTGCTATGTTTGGAGGTTGTTTGATTGGGTGTCTGCTTTGGAGGCCTCTGTTGGTGTGGTATGTTTGTAATTAGGGCCTCCAGGAATGTTTTTCTGTGTTCATGTCTTTGGTTTGCAGTTGTCATAGGTCTATGTGGGACTGGGTTTGTGGTGTGTATGCTTACCTTCTCCTCCTGACTAGTTTTGGGAGTACTGAGTTGAGGGAGCTCAGCCTCCAGTTTGGATAAATGGTTGCATCTCTCACATATATTTGTATTTCTTGGGGGGAGTTGAGGGTTGTCTGTGTACTTGGGGCAAGTGTAACATTGCCTCAAGATTCACAGATTCAACTTGTTGTAGCTGGCCTTAGTGGATTGTATGTGTGGACATATTTTATTGCCATACTACTGATCAGTGATTACTTATTTTTTTTATGTTTGCTCTATCATGTTGTAGCTTCCTCATTCTCTTGCATGGTTTGGTAATGGCTGGAGTCCACCATGCCAGATGCCTGCGTGTATGGCATTGTGTCTTGTTTTAATTTAGGATTGCATAATCCAAGCATTCCTGGCAGTGTTCATGGAATGCCTGTATAACAGGTTCTGAGGTGTGGCCCATATTTGGCACCTGCACAGGGCCTTTAATGGATTCCACATCAGTTTGGAGAAATGCAACTTTTGCTTTACACATGTTTTTCACTGTGGTTTTCTGGCCAGGGACTGTGGTCAGGATGTGTCTATCCGGTGTGATTACTCTATGGTCTGGTCTTACCAGTGAGCAATACACTTCTCATCTTGCCATCCAGTACCCATGTTGCTAATTATCACATCCAGTATGCTTACCCCTCTTGTGGTGGTACGTTGTTCCTGGGCATTTTGGTTTATGGATTCTATGAACTTTTGTCCTACAGTGTTGGAGCTAGTATAATGCTCCCAGTCTATGTCTGGGTATTTTCAGTCACCCAATATAATGTGGTTTGGAGGAGTTTATATATTCATGTATTCCAACATAGGCCAGGTGCAGTTCCTGGTGTTGTGACGGTAGTCTGTAGCAGGCTACAAACTGGGAGGCAGTTTTAGCCACTGTTACTTGACCATGGCTAGTCCATGCTGCTTCTTGTTGTGGTACCAACATGGGGGTGTGGTTATCCTTGACAATTATTGCTAGTCACCCTCCTTTTGTAGCTTGTTCCATGTTTTGAGGCTGTACAGCACAGTATGAGGTGTAACCTGGTAGTGTTAGGGTGCTGTTGTGAGCCTTGACCCAGTTTTCTGTTACAGCACAGATATCAACATTCTCCATACTGGGTGAGTTTAGACTGCATGCATCTTGCTGTTTAGACTTCTGGCATTGGGTAGCATTACATCTAGGTTCTTATCCCTTCTGATACCTATGGAGGTAGGTTTGTGTTTTGAGCCTTACCTATTCAGGGCACGCTGTGGGTAACAACAGCCTTTGCCAGTATCCATACGGCCTGCACTGATAGGTGCACGCCAGTCCTAGCAGGTGGAGCATCATGTCATGCTCAGCATGTCACCCCAGGCTGGCACACATTGGATCCCCTTTGACTAACTGCAATACTTCAGCCAATTATTGCAATTGATCATCTTATTGTCATATTGTGGCATGATGCTTGGTGAGGGTAGGATGTTAGTCACGGTCCTCAGGTGTGCATATAGTACATGGTGTTACATTACTTAACACATGGCATTCATGCCTCAGGTGGTGCTGCAGGGCTGCATCTGTCGGATGCACATATTACACTCCTTGTACATGTTTGTGAGCAGGTCATGTCATTTTAGGAATCCCTGTTATTATTTGAGTGAATCAGAGGGGGTATCATTCCCAGGGTTCCTACTGAGCCAGTGTATGTGCTATGCGTTGCCTCTTTGCCAAGGCCAGGGCATACTGGGCATGCCTCCTTCTGCCTACTGGGGCAGGCTCAGGTTGTTGTTCCTCCGAGTCACACTTTGCCTGTGATGGCCTTGGCAATGGTGGGGGGCTGTTTCGCCCAGCCCTATGCTGGTCCTGCTGCAGCTGTTTTCACAAGATCATATTATGTAGCATAGCACATACCATGACAATTTGGGTACATGTAGTTGGTGTGTACTGCAAGGCTCCACCAGATGTGTCCAGACACCGGAACCATGACTTGAGCAGCCCAAACACACGCTCTATTACATTACGTGTTTGTGCGTGTGCCTCATTATGGCGTTCCTGTTCAGGTGTGTGTGCGTTTCTGATGGGTGTCATCAGCCACGGCTCCAGTGCATAACCTGCATCCCCCATTAGGTGTCTGTGTGGGATGTCCCCATTGGCAAATGTCTGGTACAGCTGCGTCAAATGCCAGATGTGGGAATCATGGTAGCTCCCAGGGCAGCCAGCACACACATTCATTATTATGCCCTGGCCATTACACATGACCTGGCAGTTGATGGAGGGGAAGCCCTTGCGGTTAATGTAGGCCTTACCCCGCTCACCGGCTGGTGCTTTGATGCGTATGTGCGTGCAATCTATTGCACCCACTACCTCAGGGTATTCCGCTATTTGCTGGAAGAGACGCATATTGCTGGCCAATACCTCACAGGACATGGGGAAATATACATGATCACCGACATGTGCTGACATGGCATCCAGGAACTGGTGCAGTACCCTGGAGGCTGTTGCCTGTGATATCCCCATCATATCACCAGTTGGTCTTTGGAAGGTACCTGTTGCTAGTATTCTTAGGCCAGCACATACCTTGGTTTCCACTGGGATGAGTTCCCCTCTGTTGGTTCTGTGTGTGAGGCATGGCCTGCACAGCTCAACTATTTGCTGCAGGAGCTCTCTGTCCACTCTACAGCGCTCTACTGTCTCCAGCTCATGTAACCTGTGGTAGGTGACCCTGGGCCTGTACACTCTTTTCCGTCTCCTCACTGTGGGTTGTCTGGCACCATCTGCATTGTCACCACCCTCAGCAAGTCGCCTATGTCTCATTATGACAGCTATGGCAGCCCCTAACATTTCTGCTCTGAGTTCAGCTTTTTCAGTTTTCACTTCTAATAGCTTACTCCTGTTTTGCAGTGTCTCTTGAGAGAAACATCTTGCACTGCTGTTTGCAGAGTTTGAAGTGTTGGGCTGAGCTACTATTCTGCCTGTTTAATTGCCTGCTTCTAATTGTTTTCACCTGTTAGCTCCAGCAGTATTCCCTGCTAGCCTCCTACTAATTCTGTTGCTTCCTTTTTCCTTTCTGTTTCCTCAGGGGGGAGCAGCGTGCATACTAGCAGAAACACGCTCACAGTGGCTTACACGCATGCACACATGCTTACACGGTTCAGAATCTGCTTATTCGGGTTAAAACGCGCGCACACCCACGCAAACAGTGTTAAACATATACCAACATGCTCCCACATGCTCAGTGTGCCTTACATGCACGCACACTGCTTACTCGCGCTTCATGGCATGCACACGTGTGCATGCACGCCCAGCAAGAAACTTTGGTGTAGGCAACAGTGTACTCCTTCCATTTCTTGACTTTCCCATGCTTATGTTGTGACACTCCTCTTTCCATGATATGTGTCTGACATCTGTCATGTAACTCTGACCTCCAATGAACTGCATTTCTTTCTGCCATTCCCCCCTGTGATGTCACCTATCTCCTACTCTGTTCCTCCCCCTTATGTAATTTTTACACTACTCAGAATGTGCTCATTTGCTATGTGACAGTGGAATTCAGTATCCTAACACTCATTTGCATCAGATTGCCCACTAATGCTTAGTTACATCTCTTAGACTCAGCTTCCCCCCTTAGCAACCACTACACGGTGGCAATGTTGTTTTTGGTCTGCTGGTCCCTGCATTGTAAATCCATGTATTGCATAAAACTGACATTTGTGGGTTTATAACCTTCATTTTTATGTTGTTATATAGCGCAGCCCGTTTGCTGCGTTTATTTCTCATATTTGCATGGGGGTACCTTGCCAATGGCCACATATTTGGCCATTGGCATGCTGCCTGACACATATGCACCCTTTATTTGGAGCTGACATGGCTCCATTGTGTTTTTTGCAGAAACGTACTCAGTTGTCAACTGAGTACATTTCTGCAGCTAAAACGGCTCTTACACAGGCTGCTTTGGGCTTCCTGGATCATTAATCAACCTCATTTGCATGCTATTCGGCTGCAAGTGAGGTGATTAGCTTATCCACGCCCACTCCATGTGAGAGACGTTTTAGCTGGTCTCTTACACGGACTTTGGGCTGTTCCTGGATCGCGAAGGCTGCATGGAGTCTTACACTACTCTTAGACTCCGTGCAAGCCTTTGTGAATCCTGCCCTAAGAAAAATTAAATATATTATCTAAGAACATATTTTGAAGGACCTTTTTTGAAAAACATTATAAAAAGCAGACTCTCAATAATAAGACATTGTTTGGGTAAGAGGGGATACTTTAGCATTGCCACCTGAGAACACATTTAATATTTAAGCTTTCATTCAAACCAGGTGGTGCATCTGAATTGAATCTAAGCTGCCAACTTAATTTTTTTACTTCAAGTAGTGTATTGATGTCACCAAAGAAGGAATCTATCTTCTGTAATATAAGAAAAGTGAAATTGGCAAAATTATCACATAATAAACTATGCTTAGCAAGGGCATTTTTGGAATCATGCCTTCTAATTGCTGCCAAATGTTCTTTTATTCTAGCAGAAAACATTCTAGAGGTTTTGCCAGTATAGAACGCAGGACAAGAATTACACACTGCTGCATAAATAACATTCATAGATTTGCAATCTAAATGACTATTTTACTGCATTCTGAAATTATTGTGTTTAAAGACATAAGCACTGCCCTTGAAAATGTATGGACAAGTGACACAAGTGCCACAAGGAAACATGCCAACTGTATTATCTGAAGAAGTGGAAGCATCTAAAATAAAGTGAGAGTCTCTGTTATCAAAAGCTGTTCTAAGAGACTTGGTTCTCTTGTGTAAAAAAAATTGAGTCATTCCTAATTTATTAGACACCTCTTGACTATTTGTCAAAATATCCCAGTTATTGAGAATAATATTCCTAATGGGAACAGCATCCCTACAAATAGGGATAGGAAAAGCAACTGACCAGTCTCATACATGGGTCTCAGGAAAGGGAGATACTAAGCTGGATGAGGGAATATTATTGGGATCTGAAGGAACAGTACCAAGCAAGGAATTTGTAATGGATGGGGAAGGAGCTACAAGTTCTGTGTGTCTTCTAGGTGTAAAGTCCTTAGAAATAATGGGTGGAAATTTAGATGCCCTGGTCTCAGAAACTTCAGTAAAGATCCTATCTAGTAGAAGTGGAGGGTAATTTTTTTTCCACCAGCAATGATTTTAGGATATTGTATTCAGTAACAAAGTTAACATCATCACTAACAAGACGGGAATACGAATAAACTGACCTCTTGCCATATTGACTTTCATGAACCGAGGATGCATACTAGTGAAATCTAAGTAGTTGTTTCTAAAAGTCTTTTTCCTATGAATAGTGGACTTCCATAACAAATTGGAGGAATCTAAAGAAATGCAAGTATCCAGAAAATCAGCTTGTTTTCCACAGGAAGCAAGGTTGAATTTAAGGAAAGGGATAGAGTCAGCAATAGAGTTAAGAAAGTTATGCAAGTCAGATTCACCACCTTCCCAAACAAAAAACACATCATCTATGTATCTTCTATAAGTTTTAACAAATTTTAAATCAGGTAGATGTACAAGGGAATTAATTTCCCAAGCTGCCAAAACCAAATTAGCAAAGGCAGGGGCCATCTTTGACCCCATAACCACTCCTCAGACTTGTTGGCAGATTACTTCATTAAAATGAAAAAAGTTTCCTTCAAGTACTAGGGAAACCAAAGTGCAAATAGAAGATATTCTGTTTTGACTAAATCCTGTAGATTGTGTTAAATAGGACTGTAAAAATTCAATACCTTCCTTGTGTGGAATATTTGTATAGAGAGCCTCTATATCAAGTGTGACTAACAAACTATTAGAGGAAGTGGGAGGGTGCTGAAAAAGTAAATTAAGGAAGTCCCATGAGTCACGTAAATAAAATGGAGACCTTTGCACTATGGGTTTCAAAGTCCGGTCCAATAATTCTGAGACTTTTTCAGTCTTTGTTTTATGATTAGAGACAATATGACGTAAAGGAGGGTTAGTTTGATCCTTGTGTAATTTAGGGATACCAAAGAATTTCCCTAGTTGTGGGTACTGTACTTGCATGAATTCTGCTTCATCTGAGGAAATCATCTGTTGTTTGGTAAGTGATTTAAGAGTTCTATCTATCTTTTTAAAGGCACGGTTTACAACTGACATCTGTACAGGTAAGTAGTACTCACTGTTCTTGAGATCATCTTCCAAGGTGTTAACATAACGTTGATGTTCCATAAGGACTACACCCGTGCCTTTGTCCGCAGACATGGTTTTGAGGGACTTATCTTTTTGTAGATTATTAAGCTCCATGACTTCTGCTGTGGAAAGGTTAAACCATTTGTAAGTACTATTGGTATTAAGTAGGTGTCTGAAGTCTCTGTCACATAACTTCAAGAAGATTTGTAAGGTGTTATTGAGAGGTGGGTTGAAGATGCTGCGTTTGAATGGAAGATTGAGGTTGACGTTAACTAAATCACTGTCCAAATCTGAATCTTTGTCACAGATCAGCTTTAGGTTTAGCTTCCTAAGGTAGAGGCGCAAATCAATCAATAAGGACTGTAGGTCTGCTCTTTGAGAAGGGGTGAAAGTGAAACCCTTCTTTAATACTTGAATAGCAGTTTGAGATAGAACTCTATCTGTAAGGTTGAAAATCTCCAAAGAGCAGGAATCAGTAGAGCAGGATGCTGAACCAACCATTAAAGAGGGTAAGACGTCCTTGGACGACCTCTCAGGAATCTCCTCGGACGTCCACTGTCCAACTGGGAGTGTTGAAGTGAGGAATTCCCCTCCCGAGTTAATGTGGGAATGGGGTGTAGACTTTCTTGTACTGATTTTAGTCTTTGGAAGTTGGCACGGGTGTTGTAGAAGAAAGTCCTCTCTCTTCCTCTTGGACTACTCATGTCCACGTTGGAATTTGTTCTTGGAAGTAAAAAAGAAGCATTCTCATTTTTGAAGGAGGGGGGTTGATCAAGGGAATGAAGGGGGTCAGTAACTACAGGAAGTGAAGACGGGGTAGGGGAAGAAAGAGACTGCAAGAAAGGAGCAGGAATAGGTAAAAGGGAAGCAGTAACAGGGAGAGGGACAGGATGAGGAGAGGGAGCTGAGGAAATGAGAATAGAAGTAGTGTGGGTAGGAATAGAATGGACAGAAACAGAAAGGGGTGAGGTAGTAGAAGTGATAGGAGAGGAGGGGGGTTAATGGAAGAAAGGGAAGGGTTATTAGAAGTAGTGGGGGAAGCTGAAGGAAAGTGCTGGGGAGGAAAAAGCACACTAGAGGGGGGTGGAGGTACATAAGGAGCAAAAGAAGACTGATTTCTAAAACTAAACCTATGGGAAAATTCAGATCAGAGGGGATAGGCTTTGTAGTTAACATATTGCAGGAAATCCCTATGCAGTTTTTGTTTTTTGTGATGTAATACAGTGGCAACATGTCTGTTAATTCTCGGCTGAATCGCATTAAAAATGTAGAGAATCTGTTGAAAATCAGGGTGAGAAACAACTTAAGATTGAAAAAATACAATTTCAGATTTAAGCTCACTTAATCTAATTTCTTTGTGTCTAACTAACAGCTTAACTGCCTGTAAATCAGTGTTGTTATAAAGGGCAACCAGATCCTTATAGAGAGAAGTGTCACTAGAAATATTATTAGGAAATTTGACTATACGTATGCCAAAAGGCACAATGTTCTTACCTAAACAACAAGACAAGTAAAGAATGTCCATCTGTACATTTTTAAATGCTATAAACAGCCTTTCTAAATTAAAAAGCATGGATTTCAACTCCTTAAGCCAAACAATAAATGTGTCATGGCATAAATTATATGTCCCCAAAACGTGTCTGCAAAATTAAATCAAATAATGGTTACAGCAGCAACCAACCTATAACATAATGCCAACAGTCAGTCAGATCAACCTTCTAATTTCAAAAAACTGCTTTCCTCTCTGTTTGGTACTTTTGCTCCCCACTTAGCGCTGCATAAACTCGGTTAGCATGGTTGTTTGGGTTTGTGCTCTAGCATTAAACATGATAACGGGAATTGGTCAAATAGCACTCTTAACTGTTGCTATTTGACCTGACAGGATATGTCTGGAGCTAGAAGGGAAGGTGCCCAATTTAGGGCTCAAAGTGGGGGTATGGAGCAATCCAGAATCTTTATTGGACTCCTTGTAAAGTGTCACAGCCAAAGGCTGTTACAGGGGGATTATACCGGGTCTCAGTACAAATCTGAGGCTTGCTATAGTCTGGCTGAGGCTGTCTCCACCTGGAGACATTTGTGATAGATTAGCACAGCAACTGCATTATGTGTGTGTCTCTATGTATGGGTAAGTCTGTGTGCACAGCTGGAGGAACATAAGTCTGTATCCTACTATCATCAATCCTGTAACTTGCAGACCTTTAATATCTTGATAGTCGTACATAGCTACCCATCCATTTCATACAGGCCTCCCAACATCTTATCCTAAACATCCAGTGATGATGTCATCCACTATAAATTGTGCCGCAGCATAGTAAAAGCCAAACTTGTGCTGTTGTGCTCTTGCTAAATTCTGAGTTCTCTAGTCAGTGTACTTAGATAGTGATTCTAATCTCACTGTGGTCAACTGGTGTGTGTGTGTGTGTGTGTGTGTGTGTGTGTGTGTGTGTGTGTGTGTGTGTGTGTGTGTGTGTGTGTGTGTGTGTGTGTGTGTATGTGTGTGTCCACTCAGAAGAGCATAACTGTGTTTTCTACCATCAGCAATACAATTCCATGGAATACACATATTTTGGCAGTTGTATATGACTACACACGGGGTTGGGAGGGTGGCTTAATGGTTAAGGTGTTTGCCTTTCAAGCATAAGGTGCAGGGTTTGAATCTCACAAGGGATAATTGGCTAGGCTTAAAATAGCTCGCAAGGGCAGTTAGCTTAGTACTAATCTATGAACCTATGAACACATCCATTTAATTCAGGACTCCAACAACTTTTCTCAAACATCCAGTGTTGATGTCATCCAGTATAAATTGTCCAGCAGCATTATAAATGGCAGACCTGTGCCATAGTGCTTGCAATAAAGTCTGAGTTCTTTAGTTGATAATCCTACTTAAGTAGGAGTTCTAATTTCACTGCAGTTAACTGGTGTGGGTTTGTGTTCACTAAATTTACATTCCAGAGACAAGAGACCAGTGGGGCACTGATATTATCATCTACTTCTCAGCAGACACTGCTGATGTCAACAGCTATAAAGTATTGGCAGACACTATAAAAGCCAGATTTATGCTATGGCACTTGTGTTAAGTACTGCACTTTGTAAATAGGTAGGGGGGTTTATTTCTAGTTTCACTTCAGTCAATTGGTGTGTGTGTGTGTCTGTGTCTGTGTCTGTGTCTGTGTGTGTGTGTGTGTGTGTGTGTGTGTGTGTGTGTGTGTGTGTGTGTGTGTGTGTGTGTGTGTGTGTGTGTGTGTATGTTCAATTGGTTGGTATTCAAGAGACCATTTTACACCACCATGTGGAATACTGCTACTACCATCCTCTTCTCACCAGACAGTGCTGATGTTGCATACTTCTGACTGGTGAGAATATCACCTAATGCAAGCATTTATAGATCTATCCTGACTCTCCTCGTCTGTGAGGTAGACCAACACTTATTTATTTGTTTATTTATTATTCATTTATTTACATTTGTTCACTGGGATAGTCCACTGGGCCAGGGTTTTCAGTGGAGGCCCAGAAAGAAAAGCTCCACAAACATAGTATAAGTATTACACAGTACATACTCTAAATTATGTGACACACATTTACATATACTGTAAGGATGCATTACAAATAAATAGTATGTTACAAACCCAGTAAAATACCAAACAGTGGAGAACAAATTGACAGTGCGTTCTGAGGAACATACAGCAGTTCAAATATGAAAATCTACAGATGTGCAGCAAAGTACTAAATTCAACTTCAGCAACATACAGTAGAGAGATAATAGTATATTTTGACAATATTCATTTTGCAACATTTTTTAATCAATACCTAATCCTTAATATAAAGTAGAAGCAAATGGTGGCATGAAGACTAGTATGGAAGGCAGATAAGTATAGGGAGAGATTTGTGAGATTAGGGCTATTGCCAGGGTCTGCAGTAAAGGTGCGGATGAAGATTAGCTATAAGAAAAGTTTAGAAATTTAGGAACACAGCCTGAGGATTAGAGAGTCCATTGGAGCAGTAAAATATATGTGTCTTTATTTATAGAGCCAGAGGAGGTGAGTGGAGTCAGGTTTTATGACCTGCAGCCTTACTGCAATCGCACTGCCATAGTGAGGAGACATGTTGTTTTAGGGAATTTTAAATAGTGGGGTACTGCTGATAGACCTTATTCCTGGTGAGAGAGTATTCCATAGTTTAATAATGGAGAAGGAGTAGCGTGATTCTCCTGCTGTATGGGTAGATCTCACTACATTTATGAGCAGTTGGTCATTGGATCAGAGAGGTCTGTTAGGATAATATTATGTGAGTAGGGAAGACAAAGAGGGGCAGTTAGATGGCTTGTAAATAAATTTGTGTGCAGTGGTTAGTTGAATTAATGTTAGATAACATGGGAGCTGCAACCAGTTTAGTATGCGCAGTGATGCGCACTGGTAAGAGGAATAATTAGCTTTTGTTACAAATTTAGCGATTTTATTGTAGCAAGAGCCTAGTTTGATTTTTAGAGAGGCCTGAATCTTGGTTAGGAGAGGAGCCTCATATAGAAGATATGGTAGAAGCAAGGCAGAGGCAAGAGATAGCTTTGCGGAGTGGTTAAGGAAGTGTATATGTCTATAGAGATTCCCAAGTTTTTGGTGTGTTTTTTTAATATTAGTCTGAATGTGCAAGTCAAATGTCAAATTGTCATCTATGACTACACCTAGCAGTTTGGTGTATGGTACAACCTCAATTTTAGACCTATTTTGGCCTTGTATAATGAAGTTTTCTTTGATTAGAGGGATGGATTTATGGGGTCAAAAAAGAACCAGTTTAGTTTTATTAGGGTTTAGGGTGAGATACTTATTGGACATCCATAACTCGGTCATATTGAGAGCATCTTGTTTGAGTTTGAGTAGTTAATCTTGTGAGTTAACAGCACAGATGATAGTTGAATCACATGCATATTGGATAACTGAACCTTGAGTAAGAGAAGTGTGGAAGTCATTGATAAAGATGCTGAACAAGAGGGATCCTAGTATAGATGATTGTGGAACACCTGTTGCTGTGTCAAGGAAGGGAGAGAACTAATTTAGCCATTTGGTTGACTGTTGCCTGTTGTTGAGGTGGTTTGTGATCCATTCTAGGGATTTGGATGAGATGTCTCTGCTAGCCAGTTTAGTAATAAGGAAAGTGTGAAAAACTGTATCGATGGCCTTGGAGAGGTATAAGAAGACAGAGGAGACAATTTTTCCCTCATCTCGGGCATGGTTAATGGAGTCAGAAAAGGATATAAGAGTTGTAGTTGTGCTATTACCTGAATGAAATCCATGCTTAGTGGGAGAAAGGAGGTGGTTGTGGAGCATATAGTTAAGAAGTTGAGTATGGACACATTTTTCTAGAATCTTTGAGAGGGGTGAGAGGATAGCAATGGGGTCAGAAGTTGAAGATGTCAGTGCTTGGGCCACCTTTGAGTAGAGGCAGAATATATGCCTTTTTCCAGATAGAGTGTATACAAGATTCCAGAATGGATCTGTCAATAAGTATCCTAATGGGATAGGCTATGGAACTGGCAGCAATTTGTAGAAACTTTGGAGGTAGGATGTCTGGGGTGTTAGTGCAAAGTTTAAGTTTTTGAAGTAGTTTTTTATCGTGTAGATGGGGATAGATGAGAGATAGAGGTTAGTGGAAAGGGGAGCAATGGTTCATTGACAGGGTGGGTGGGGAGGAAAGGTGGCAGTTAGATTGGCAGTAGTATCAATGAAATAGGAGTTAAAGACTGCTGCTATCTCAGTGGGAGTTTTATCATGGTTAAGGCAAGGATTGTTATTGGACCCTGGGTTTAGTAAGGAACTGATAGAGTTCCAGAACTTTTTTGGATTTATTTCATGGTGGTATTGAAGGGTTAGGTAGTAGTTTTTCTTATCCTTTATGACTAGTCGCTTTACTTGGTTACAGAGTTGTTTGTATTTTGTTATGGCAGAGACATTTTTACTTTTCTGCCCGTGTTTCTAAGATTCATCCCTAGCAGCCATGACCTGTTTAGTGGGTTTTGTGAGCCAGGTGGCATGATTAGTTTCTACTCTCCTTAGACTAAATGGTGATTGGTTGTTTAGGACATTGAGAAATGTAGTGTTAAATAATTCAGCGGCATTATCTAGGAGAATGAATTTTAATATGTTCCAATTGATACTTTGCAGAATGTTATTAAATATTGTGGGGCAGAAATTGGAAAGGTCTGTAGTTTGTAGTGGTGTTTGCTGAGTGACAGGATGGTTTTCTGAAGTATGAAGGCTGGTAAATGATCTCTTATGTTATTGGGGAGAGTACCTGTGGATGCTATCTTGTGTGGGTCAGAGACCAAAATCCAATCTAAGACAGAACCACTGTTGTTGTTTTTGTTTGGTCTAGTTATATCATTAATTACTTGGGAGAAAGTACATAGGTTGATATTAGAGGCGGGATTTTGGGAAAAGATGTCTAGCCAGTTAATTTTAACATCTCCTAAGATGATAGTTTTATTTTTTATATTGCTTGATGCCCATGCCAGTATGTCCTCTCAAGTGGGAATATTATTACCAAGAAGAATGTATAAGACAATAATACAAATGCTTTTGAAATTGTTTATTCTACGGAAAGAAACTAATATTTTCAGCTGTGGAGAATTGTGGGATGGGTTTGAAGTAAGGTAAAATGGAGAATGTGTTAGGATATAACAGACAAACTCCACCACCTTTTTATGGGGTCATTAAGATTGAAGACTAGCAAAGCCTGGGGGTATGAATTCTGTATCTTTAATATAGGGCTTTAGCCATGTCTCAGTGGCTGCAATGATGTCAGGTTTGTTATGAGCTATCCAGGAAAAGAATGCAGGTATTTTGTTCCTGATACTTTGGAGGTTAATGATTGTAAAGTTGAGTGATTTGTGGGGGCTTATAGATGTGAGGGAGTTGAGGAGGACTGTAGGAGTTGGGCTTGGACCAGGATTAGGGTGTATGTTCCCAAAATGGGATAAAGTAGAATTAGTAGGTGGGAAGGAATTGGACTCTTGTCTTCTTTTTGTTTTTGTTGAATAATTTGGAGATAAGGTTGCATTACTGGAGTGGGGTTGAAGCTGTGTGGGAAAGATTTTTAGTTTTGTGCACAGTATTATGTGTGAGGAGTACAGACTAGAGGAAACATTTGAGAAACTGGAAGGAAATAATGTTTAATGGGCTACAGTGGCTGTAGGATGGTAGTTGGAGTAGGTATGTTGTACTGAGGTTAGTTGTAGTAGGAGGTACAAAATTAGAGACAGTGTGATGAATATAATGTTAGAGGTCATCACTGGCTGTCTCTAAAAGGACACAGGTAATAAACACCTCTGTGATTTGTTGAGGCTACATCATGTCTGTTACATCTGTTCAATGTCCTCAAGAAGGTAAACAAGGGCAAGCATGACCACAATATTATCAACCTGCTTTACTTGACTTGGCCAAGTCATTAGACACAAATCCAAACTCAGGTACTACTGAGAAATTACCACAAGTGGCCATAAATACCTACATCACCAAGAAGGTGGACTACTGGATCACATACGTGACAGATAAATATGTTGATGTGTGATCAGGTCCGTACCTCAGTGCTCTGTGCTAGGCCCTTTCCTGTTAATTAAGTCTTAGACATTAAGACTGACTTACACATGTTTTGTCCAGTCAGCTTTATGAAGGACCACAGATCATGAACCATCATTGAATCCAAGTGTGGTATTTGTAAAATACAGACAATATCAACACACATAAAGAATTGCTGACACAGTCATTGAGACGTAGTAGATAAACAAAAATCATGGGGTTGGGGTTTAGTTACATTATAAAAGAAAATACACAAACTAATTATAATATAGACAGCATACCCCTATGAGAAGACCGAGTGGTATGTGTCCTGTGTACTCAGGTAGATAGCATGCAGAACACCCACCAGCATGTGCCCACAGTAGTGACTACTTCCTTGTATGTAACACAATTCCTGAGTATGTACAGGGCATTACAGTTGCATTGTTCTCAGCCCTCATCACACCAATAACTGAATACAATGCACCCTTTTTCATGTACCTCCCAACACACCTTCCAGTGATGAGTTACTAAAGTGTACTACACTTACCACAGTGAGCTCCCACAGATCTTAGTGGCCAAACCTAAGTATTCTTTTTGTTGTGTAACCATTAGTGGTTGATGGTGGGAAAACCCATCAAGATGTTATACAAGATGCGTGTGTGATACATGTTCCTGTGATGCACAGAGTAAATACTTAGCTGATTAACAACATTGATGGCATGAGTTACATTCCTGACAGTGCAGATTGTGCCATATATATGCCATGCACACCTGTTAACTAGCCAAAATTGCTCCTATTTTCAAATACAGGTGTAACAGAGTCTCTCCTAACACCTCCAGCAGATGTGCAAGTTTGAGGAAGGTGTGCTTGAATCCCCTCATAGATTGCTAATGAATCATGAGAGTTGTACAAGTGTGTTCTTGTAGAATCATCTATAGTCACTCATAATCAAATATGTTATGTCAAAGACATGGGGTTAATGGTGGTATTATGCTGATATTGTCATACTTCTGTTTACTGTTGTCCATGAGACTGTTGCTATGTGCTCCACTTCGTGGAGACCTATGCTGATATTACATTCATATTAAGGCAACTAATTCTGCACAGCTTTACAATATGCACCAACTTCTATTGTATATGCCATCCCTGATATATGCCCTCTCCATTGTTCCTGTTAGGATGCTTATATCACAAAATATCTTCCCCACTGATATGTCACCTTGTGTGATGGTCACATAATATACGATAACTGTGTAATGATGTAACTATACCCAAACAGGAGGTGTACACAGCAGGACATATGGTATCATGTAGATATGTGATTAGCATTCATGGTACAACTCTCTTCTCTTTGTGGTGTACATACATTGACATGCCCTCATCTGCTGTACATTACCACATTTCATCTGTCCTCTTACCTTGTGTTCATTCCTACAATTCATCTGTGTGTCCCTTTTCAATATACACACTTCCCCTGACTAATTATTTATAATGAAGTCTATGTACCGTTCTGATCATTTACAACACTTTTATTCAGAATGCCTGAAACAGGTGTCTACACTACTCTGCACTGTATGCACTTTCATGTAATATGTTGGAACTGTAGATTGCTTTATTAAAAACCCTTGTAGTGATTGTGCCTTTCCACTCAATCCTACAGACCTACTTTGCCAGTAGGTAAACAGGTGTACATGTCTGCAGGTGCTTGTGTTGCTTTGCAAAGTTTCCTGGCTGGTAACACTGCTGCTTTCCATTAAACCGTGCTTGTTTACATTTAGATTCAATGCATGGGATGCATATACAATTAGCACTGATGCTCATTGTGCAAATACATTAACTCTATGTAGGCTTTGCGCTAAGCCTACATAGAGTTTGAATCCCCAAGATAATCTATAATGTTATTCGCATGAAATCAATGAGTATTGCAGTTACCTTGCAGATTCATTATGGGTAGTCCTGCATTAATATTAGTCTGCCCGATTCTGAAAGCAAAAGCAGCTTTTTAACAATGCTATGATTGCTTCTGGGGAAATTAATGTTTATCGTTAGAACACATACCTTTCTTCCTCCACTGCTCTTCCAGCCATTCGATGTGAAGGGCTCAATTACTGGCTCTGTCCTCATCATCTGAAAAAAGGAAAAAATGTAATATTACTAGCACTGAAGAATTCTGTCTGTTGAATATATATGTTTTGATATGTAAAAGTTAACAGTGAAGAGTACTGAGCTTCACACATTCCATAACCTTGACATGGCATATACGTTCATATTGAATTACTGCTTTGTCACTGTTAATACTTCACACGAGGAGTTATTTATATATTTAATATATATATATATATATATATATATATATATATATATATATATATATATATATATATATATATATACACACACACACACACACACACACACAAACTGGAGGAACAGATATTTGAGTCAACAACACGCATCTAAATTTGCTCACCAACCCAAATACCTACCTGCCTAGGTAAGCCATTGTTTAGCAGTCCTGTATCTCATTGTTTAACTGTTTTATAATATAGAGACTAATAATATATGTTAGTATTTCTCAGCTTTCACACATACTGAAATATACCATAATTATGCTTGTCGAACCTTTACGGATAACAGACAAATGAGTCTGTGAAACACAGCTTAATACATATTTAAAAAAGATGTATTGCATAGTTACTAAAAAAGAGAGAATTTAAATTGCTTATGTTTAACTAAATAGATACCAGTATTTACGAAATGGCCTGCAATGGGCTTTGGGCCCAAACATAAGAGACCATCATTCACTAAGATGCACTGGACAGCCACGGTAGTGCAGCGGTTAGCATTGTAGCCTCACAGCAAGAGGTTTTCCAGTTTGATCCTTGGCTGGCATGCCTTCTGTGTGGAGTCTGCATGTCCTCCCTGTGGTCACATGGGTTTCCTCTGGGTGCTCCGGTTTCCTCTCAAAGACATGCTGTAGATGGATTGGATACTCTAAACTGGTCCAAGGTGTGAGTGTGTATGTGTGTATGCCTTCCGTGGAAGGTTGGGCACTGGTCTGGCAACTTGACACCGTAAAACTCTACTGCCAATCATGAATGGACAGGTGATCTGCTGCAAAAACCCCTAAGTGGGAAAAGCCAAAAGAAGATTCACTAAGACTCACTGTTTAACCAGTTGAGCTTATTGACGTAAAAGTTTGTACCTGCTTGCAACAGGAATATTTATGGTGCATCATTCACAGCTGTATGTGTATAATGTTAAGTAGATTAGCATTACTGTTATCAGTACAGTCATCCATAAAATTAAATTTAAACAGTCCCATAAATACATATAGCAATGAAATACATTTGTTATGATGTAGGTGTTAAGGTTTGGATTATGAAATTTCATTTAGGCATCTGAATGCTGGAGATGGACATCTACGACTCTCCAGACAAGAACCTCAGTGATCCTCTGATGCAGACCATCGTGTTTGTGATGGAGTTGCACACCACTCCAGTGAATCCCAGTCCTTCTGCAGTGCTTCATTGCAATCCAGTTCCAAATCTCTATCATAGCAAAGATCATGGGGTGTGCTTGCATTCTCTGTTCATGTCCAGGATTGACAGTGAGCATCTAGGTGGTTGTCTTATCAGTCCAATTTGGTGCCCGGACATGCCAAAGCCTCCTTTCAGTTGACATCTTAACTACTGAAGGTAAAAATCATACAAAAAGTTCCTTCTGATGAATGCTGAGGTTCCACTAAGTCTGCAGGTAGAAATACCATTAAATATATCCAAATCAAATTTTAAAGTTGGTGCATATAAGATGGTATCAGGGTATTGGAAGGCATTGGGTATGTATCACAGATAGTCCTGTTTACTGATACCTGTTGGGTAGTTGGGCAGTGAACCTTCCGGTCACACCAAGGTATATTCATTAATGCACTGCAGTAGAAGTTACACTAATATACACTAATGGGATTACAAAACACTAAATGTTAATGAAGCTCATTAATTATGTATGAAACAAATGATACTAAAAAGCACACATAGCTGCTTTCACTGTGAGGTATAGCTGAATTACAGCTAGCTTTAAAGGTAAGCCATCCACTTAAAGCATTGCTGTGGGGGAATACACTTCTGTCATTACATATCTGTGTGTTAATTAATATTTAAATTATTAATTTTGACAGGCCTTTTGGGGTCAAAAATGTGTGCAATACAACCTGGCTGATAGAATGGGTGGTTGTAGATTGAACAATATGCATACATATGGTTAAAGTAAATAGATCCTGTGAAAAGTGGATGAAGGTGGCATAAAATTATATCCATAGTAAATTCTGATTTGCCTTGACTATGTCAGGTATCCTTAAAGAGAATGACAATCTCTGAGGGTTTCTGTAGGTTGCATGTTTATTGACTAGTTTACAGATACTCTGCTTAGTAATGCATGTATTATTGATACAGCCAGAATAAAAATACATCTGTAGTTCATTGTGATTAGCCTATACTAGCTTTGTTATGCCTAGTTTCTGTAAAGCGAGCATATTACTTCGTCAAAGGTGATTTCTGTGATCTTAAAGAAAGCAAAACTAGTTCACTGAAACCACTTTTGTTGAAAGTGGAAACTCCATTTTCCTCCACTGTTGTGTGAATTTGGAGTTGGTATATATAATTCCATGGGGGTGGGGGTCCCCCCAAATAGTGGTGCAGATGACTTGCCCCCTGAAAAAGAAAATGGTTTAATGTTCACTAAAGGCAGCTTCAGCAAACCGGTTTTGGTTTCTTTGCGTTCACTAAAACTGCCATTGACAAATCAACATGAATCCTCTGTGTATGTTTACTCAGTTGTATACAGATACTTTCTGATAATATAGCAATAGTTGTTAGAACATTCAATCTGATACAGACAAAGTGAGGATGACTTTGACTGTGCACTGTTTACTGCGAGGGTATGTAAAATACTGACTGGGTGGCTCAAGGGTTGTCTGGTTGTGATATCCCCTGCAATGGGTTCATATCCCACACATGACCTATACAGATAATATAATAGCTTGTTACATGTGATGATGCTGTTGTGTGCATTACTTATTTAGATGTTTTCATACTGATTTTGTTTTTTAATACATAAAAGTAATATAGATGATAAAGGATTGCTTTGCATACCTTGGACTGATAAGGAGAGCAAATCAAGTAACTTGACAATTCGCGAGTCTCCATTGAATGTATACAATGACTCCCAGATGTCAAAATGAAGTAGGGGTAACAGTTTTTCTCAATCAGGGAATACAATTATATTTAAGGCTATTTGCCAGCACAGCCACAACCCTCTTGGATGGATGGGAAATACTGTGTGGAGAAATGAGGTTTAGGCAGACCTGATGAGCATGATCATTGCTATAGATGGTCACATTCAGTTAAAGGGGGCCTGTCATTGACATTGCTTGGACATGATCCTCCATGCAGCTAAGAGAATATGCTATGAGATGGAGAGGAATTCCATGGGAGGTAGGCCACCACTGACTCCCCTAGATGAGATAAAGGTGTTCCTGGCATCATATCATACCAAAAGTCATGATCATCATAAACCCATGGAGGTATTGAAGACAATATTCCAGGATGTACAGCTAAGTCATAAATCTCAACCCACTGTACCACATGTACTATCTCAGTCTTTACCAATATGTCCACATTATTAAAGTATGAACATGATCACACGTAGGAAATGGATTCCCAGCATAAGTGTTATTGCATATTCTGACAGATGGATTAGAGGATTAAGGAGCTGTTTCCTGTCATCTCTTGGTGCAAGGTTTGATTCCTTCACCTTCTACTGGCTAACCGTGTGACTCTGTACAAGTCACTTAACCAGACACTAGTCCCCGTCTGAGTCTAAAAAAGGTCCATATAGATCAGTGCTCTATTCCAGGAAACAAATATTGTGTTAACAATGCAGTATATACATATGATTTCAAGCAACATGGGTGATGTTTGTCTTTTTTAATTGCATAGATCCATGAACATCTGCACAGCAATAGCCCATGTCACGTGTCTCTATGTACTGTTATTGTGACCCATAGAGTTCTGTGTCTCTGCCACCTGCCATGACAGTGGATTAAACTCACATGTTGATTTGTTTATGGCATAGTAAACTACAGATACATCATTGCATGACATGGTCCATGCAGGTGCACTTACAGATAGATCAATTATGGTTGGCTACCTTGTTTATAGGGTACAGCAAATTTAAGCACAACTGTGATGTACAATATACATGTTCACTGTTTGTCAAATAAGTATATACATATCATGTTAGTTTGTACTGTACTTTTCCTGTGAGCCTCCCTGTAGTCATGACTGTGGAGCATTCCACATGTTTTTTTTTTAACCTTGTCATACAACAGGGTCTACATTATGACAAATGATATGATCTCTGAACAGGGATGTTGTAAATGGTTGGGCATTCTGTATATTTAATATATGTCAGTCTTGATGATCATGTCTGTGCACTTCATGACTTCTATGTTCTTTTTCACCTTCCTAGGACAACAGCAATCTCTTCAGCCTCAATTAAATAACATGTGTATATATTTTATTGTGTGTGTTGGAGTGTGGCACATTGCTGTTATTTGCTTAATGATAATGTATTGGTGTAGATGTTTCTCCATGACAGTTTCAGTTCAAACCTCAGCTCTGGCGATTGAGTCCCAACAGGACATGTTAGTTATGTTTTATTATTTTTCATTCCCAATTGTCAGATGTGTGCAATATGTAGCATACATAAATCTCCTTGTTATATAGGGCCCATGATCCAGACTCAGGCATGGTGCCCTGGTAAGTCCATATCCCCATTAATATTGTAGTCATATAGTTGGCCCATATGTCATGGCTAAGCTGCATCACGTGATGTTTGCACATTATATATATATATATATATATATATATATATATATATATATATATATATATATATATAAATAACCTGTGCTATGTGTCTCTTCCTGTAGCCCCTCCATTACTTGCCTACTCCAGTAGCCTGTCTATTGATCCTGAGTTGTGATATGATGTGCCTGACTCTGATAGCACAGCCCATGGCACACAGACCACAGATTTGGGTTTATTGTCCAGCTCAGGAGTGGACAACCATGTGGATCATGCTATAGCCTCTGATATTCAGAAAGATGTGTCCAGACATTCTGATAACATGATGATAGCAAATGCCAGACATGATGATGTCCAAGAGCCAATGTGTCATTCAGACTCAGGTAATGAGGGTGACTCTTCCACACAACTGAGAAGTTCTGCCCATAGGAAGGAATGTGAGATTGTTGCTGCTGTGGATGGATGTGTGTCAGAGGGTGTCTGCCTCCTATTACACATGAATGAACATTCCCAGAGACATTATAGAGCTGACCATTGTGCACTTACCTGTGCCACCAATTGTGTAGCACACCAGCTTTGAGCTACATGAAGGAGAGGAGTGCAGACGTGGTGAGATCATGACTGCATTGGCTGCACTGCATGACAGTGTGCTGTCTGTTGCACACTCTGTTGAAAGTCTTGTTACAGCAGTATTATAACAATAACCAGGTATTATGCACCCTGATTGTACTAAGCAGAGTACCTGCAGTGGGCAGGGTCAACCCCCTCTCACTAGACCTGCACTTGGCCATTGGATGTTAGTGTCTCCCTAAAATGCATTAATGCAACACTGACAGTTGACTCAGTGTGTGTCCTGTTGTGCCATTCTGACCCTGTGGCAATGCACGTCCATTGACAAAGTAATGTGTCTGTGGTTGTTGAAATGTCTGATGCTACTGGATTTTCTGATAGTGTTTCTGAAATAGAATAGAATAGATTCATTTGTTAATATTTATTACATGGCTGACTTGTTGACACATTTGTAATGACATTAACAACTATAATGCATAATGCAGAATGCAATGCCATGCTTTTATGTTTGCATCTTTATTAGTTAGTGAACAGATACAGTTTATGTTTTCCTTACACTTTTCCTTGCTGCCTGCCATTCACACATGCACAGCTATGCCTCTGTATGCATACCTGTGTCACTTACCACCTATTAATATGGTCCTACAGATGCCTAATACGAGCACTCACGCTTTTCCATGTACTTGTTTCCATTTTCAATCACCATGCTTACTTGTAATTCCCATATGTGCCTTCCCATATCTGACTGAATCTGCATACATATGTATATACACGTATGTTGCAAGTATGTTGCACGGTCAGTGTCAATGATGCTCTGCATGTCTGTACATATATTACATTGAAATAACCCAAGTTGCAGTGATACCACGTGTAGGTGAGACAACACTATTATTGTACAGCCAGTGTCTTTGTGTATGTATATGCTGATGCATTCCCATACACATCATGGACCTTGCTTTCTTGTGGATATGCCTATTGGATGAATAGTGGTTTATGAAATTATTCTGTATGATGATATCCTATCTGTTCTGTGGATAATTCATTTGTGCACACCTCCTGTGTCCCACACATGTGTTTGTATGTTCCTCTCTGACAAAGTATCTAGAATACAGTTTTCTTGCATTGCTGTTTGCTTTCAATGTTTTGTTTGAGTTCATACTGATATACTTTAAAATTAGGTTAAGTATGATGCTCACTGTGTACAATTGATGGGTCATTTCCATTAGTTGTGAACTGTGCTGCTGTTGTGGGGCAACATGTGAACATCTGTGTGTACTTATGTACCCGTTGTCAGTCATGACTCAAAGGTGTGTGTCAGACACTGCCATGTTGCCTGGGCTAGGACATGGGACTGCACCCACCATCACTCATGCCAGTTTTCTCTCCCTCCTTGTGTCCTCCTGATCCTCATCTGACAGATGTGAAAAGTCATCTTCAGACATTTTGGATTCTTGGAGCAGATTATCCACACTCACAATTGGTAAGCTGCCATGTTTTGATATTAACATGTTGTGCAGCATAGCACACACAGTAATCATCTATTCCATCTTTTCAGGGGTGTATTGCAGTGCATCCCCAGATCTTGCCTTCATCATGCCAAATACATGCTCAGTGGTGTTTCTTGTTGCAGTTTTTAAGCTATTATATGCATCCTCTACAGGATTGGATGGGGCTGTATATGATGTGTCATGGCTTTAGTGGATAACCACAGTCACCTGTTGATGGGAAGATGACACATATGTCATCATCATTTGTACTATTGACAGGCTTGGATTTAGCTTACAGCATAGTTATGTTCCTATACTTACCAAGTGGTAGTGCCTCACATATTTCGGCATTTTGGAAGGCAGCCCTTGGACCACTTTCTTGAAATATAGTGGCATCTTGTGCACTCCTATGTGTGTCATCATTATATATGTTATGATGACATCTGCTGTGCACATCTGGCAATTCAGTGATGACCACCCTTTTCTATTTATGGGAATTTCTGCTTCAGGTACTGCAGGGGGGTTTGATAGGAACATGGGTGCAGACTACTGCACCAAGTACATGGGTGGAGCTGGCAGTGGCATAGAAATGTTGCATGACATTCCTGCATTTTATGACTGTGGATGGAAAGTGCATCTACTCATTCTCTGCCTCTCCATGCAGCTTAGATTTTTAGCACTTTTATTATTAATCATGATGCCAGATTGCTGCAGTAAGGTTCAGAAACATCTTTTCCTACAGTAGGAAGGAAACCTCTTTCACACAAATCTCTTCCTGCCTTTAATCCTTTTAGGGTAACCTCTTCTATGGCACTATATTAATTTATGTTTTGTTTCATTCTTCTAAATCATGTATGTGAAACCCTCTTTTTACTCGTTTTCAAGTTTTTTCTTAATTGCCCTCTCTTCTTACCTTCAGTTGTCCATTTACTTTGTTCTTTCTAACTGATGCACTCCAGAATGTTATTTTTTTTCTGATTTTCTAACACTTCCTATGTTCCGGGGTAATTCATCATATGTATGAGCAGTAGCCCAAATGCAGTAAATAAATGTTCATAGGTTCATAGGTAGGTACTAGGCTATCGGCCCAAGGGCCTACGTAAGCCTAGACAACAAAGTTCCATGGCTTACATCACCCAAGAAAGTTATTTTCCTGTGCCACTGTCGAGCAGAGACACAGAAGTGATCCCTGGGGTGTATTTCCTATTTCCCATCCACTCATCAAGATTTTTCTTGAAGAGTGCTAATGAAGAACTTTGCTTGACTTAGATGGGTAGCTTGGTCCAGAGTATAGGAAGTCTCTGGGACAGGAATCTATCCCTCCAGCATGTCCTGTTTATTGTGGCTACAAGGTTTAGGTCCATAGAGCATGTAGCTCGGAGGGACTGGGATTTCTTTAGGTGTAGCATGTCCAACAGCTCTGAGTTTGACATAGCTTTATATGTTAGGCAGAGATCACCTCGGAGTAGGCGAGATGCTACGGAGTAAAGCTGGAGTTTTTTGAGGCGGTAAGTGTAGGGCATTTGTTTGAGGCCAATAATCCTCTTTGTGAGGTACTTCTGTGGCCTTTCCAGCTGCTGCAGATGTCTTGTGAGGTGCATTCCAAAAGGGGCATTGTACTCTATAATGGGTCTAACGAGTGTCGTGTAGAGGGGAACAATGACCTCTTTTTTCCTGGATGAGAACCCTTTTATGGTGAGGTGTGCCATGTTGAAGGATTTCCTGACTAGTGTGGCGATATGACTATCAAAGGAGAGACTACTGTCCACCTGGGTCCCAAGGTCTCTTCACGCATTTGGTGTTAAGTAGACTGCTGCCTATGTGGTAGTTCATGGGTACAGAGATTTTACCAAAGGGGATGATACTGCACTTTTTGGCATTGCGCTTGAGGCCATGGCTCTGACACCAGGTATCTGTCTCAGTGAGGCCCTTCTGTAGGATGTCCACATCATTTGGGGACTTTACTATGGCTCCTAGTCTGCAGTCATCTGCGAACTTCGTTAGCCAGAGGTCTTCTGTGTTAGCCTGTACTTCAGAGAAGTAGATACCAAACAGGAGAGGTCCCAGAACAGAACCCTGTGGTACTCCACTTGTCACTGCTTTGAGGCCAGATTTGGAGTCTGCAACTTTTACAGTGTGAGTTCTGTCAGTGAGCCAGTTGGCAACCCATCTTGTGATGCAGGGATTTATACCTAGTTTTGTGAGTTTAGCTATAATTTCAGAATGAGGGATGGTGTCGAAAGCCTTGGTGAGGTCAAGATAGGCTGTGTGAACCACTTTACCCTCATCCACGGCTTTGGTGACTGCCTCAAAGAAGTCGATCAGGTTCAGGAGGCATGATCTGCCTTTCACAAACCGGAACTGGGTGGGATCCAGAGTTTGGAGGTTACCAAGGTCTTTGTTTATGAGTTCCATGATAATACATTCCATGGCTTTGCAGACCAGGCTCATCAGGCTAATAGGTCGATAGTTCCTGGGATCAGTGGTGGCTCCCCCTTTGTGGAGTGGGATAACTGTTGCTGTGCACCATTCAGTGGGCACAAAGCCTGATGCAAGGCTATTATTGTTCTTATTATTATTATATGTTCTGTTGATAATACATAGAGAAGCTGAATGCAGAGGCCATCTTGTTGACTGTACTGAGAGGCATGTGATGCCTAGACCTGTGTATGTCTCAGTATGGACAGTCATTGGCTGAATGGTATGGCACACTAATAAGGTCCTCTGTCCAGGGTTTACATCAGCAGCAGCATGTTGATTACTACCTTTGAGAGTAAGGAACTCTCAGGTGAGAACAAGTACTTAACATAGGTAGTGTTAATGGGCATTCCATAGCTGCTAACAGCAAAGGTGGCAATTTCAAAGGGGGGGGGGGTCAGGCTTTTCTGGAATAAAGAACATTGTAGGGTCTATTTTCTGAAATTAGGCAGCATACTTATTGTTGGGGGAATGGAGCATGTAAGGGTGCAGATGAATGCATACTGTGCATCCTGTAAATCTACAGCACCCAGATACAGGAGAAAGCAGTAGAGATGAGAGCAATGTATAGCTAACTGAGTATCCTACAGTGTGAGGACACAGTTGTTGCCAGGTTGTTTACAGTGGACACAGGGCCAAATACAGCCCCACCGCAGAGCTTTTGTACAATGACATGCATCACTAAGGTGAGCAGTTTCGATGACCATCCTGCATGCTAATGAGGCAGACTGGGGGAAATTAATATGTTAATTAGCTATGCGCTTTCCCCTTAGAACTTGCGGAGAAAGGAGCTGTAAATTAGGACAGCTGCTCCTGACCCTCAAGGTAATGACCACAGCCAAAAGGCTGTGTTCATCCATTGCTGTAGAAGTAAGTGCTGGGAGTTTACTGTTCAGGTGGTGTTAGAGAGTGTGTGTGGGTGGGTACAAGTATAGGTATGGGTGAATGAGTGTGTCTTAGGGTGCGATCAGGTGGGAAAGGGGCTGTATGGGTGTTTACATGTAATGTGTGTGTGTGTGTGTGTGTGTGTGTGTGTGTGTGTGTGTGTGTGTTAGGATGCATGTGAAGGTAGGTGGGTATGAGTGTGACTGTGGGTTTGGGCTGGCTTTTGTACTTCCACACATTCTCAGACTAACAATCAAAGCATCCAGCAATGTGTCAGGTTGACCACAAGCCACCAGATATATTTGGCAATATATGTGTGTGTGTGTGTGTGTGTGTGTGGGGGGGGGGTACGTCACCCGGAAGAATGCTTTACATTTTGTGCTTTAATGGGACTTGCAAGTAATGTGATTTGGATGGAACACCACCCACAAGAGAAAACTCTTTACATTTCATGTCCTATCAGCATTTACAAGTAACATGGTTTGGGGGAAACATAGAACAAGGAGAACTCTAAATACATAGGTCAGAGAAAACACTAGACCCTTACAAGAAAAAGGGATGGGGTAGAAAACCATTAAACATCAGGAAGAACTCTTTGTTTCATGTTTTAAAGGCGCTTACATATAATGGTAATTGGGAAAAGAAACACTAGAGTCCAGGCATATTATAGTTAGAGTACCTTAAATGAAATTAATTAAAAACAAAAAATAACTTAAATGTGGTGAGGAGAACCACTAGACACCATGGCTACTATTATGTATTGTGTCGCCAATAAGGATTTGAGCTCTCCACCTTTATCAAAGCATATTGTTGAACTAATCCATTGCACTAGATGACAGGTTTGCCTTTTCCCCACTGAAGTGCAATCTCAGATTAGGAATATTTAGTTAGGGGGAGTTGTGGTGCGTTTCATTTGCTGTGTTTTTTTTTTTTTTTTTTTGTCCTGGTGGCCAAGTGGTTTACTTCCTGGGGTTAGATTTAATGGTTCCAAGTGTTCGATGTTTTCAGGATGACATGGACTTTGACAATGTGGTGTTTTGATCTTTTCAAGTAGACCCCAAGCATATGACATTACTGAACAAATGTCTGCCTTGTCATGGCAGCCTAAAAATTCCCAGTCACACAATAAAAGACAGGGAGCACCTAAATTCCAACTTTTGTTTCACCCTAGCACTACTTTGTCTACACATGTCTTAGGGGGAATCAAATCGGAAAGCCAAGTGCACTTAAACGAAATTGCACTTTCACGAATATCGGTTCAACGAACCGGTAAAAAAACAAAAAGGAAAGATAAAAAACACTGTTTTGTAGGCTGCACCCCCACACTCTTGCTACTTAAATATACTAACTCCGAGATCGTTTTTCAGTGGGGAAACAGCTAACTTCCCTTTTCCCCAGTGTAGTGCGCTTCAGCACTGCAGTGTTTTCTGTTTTGTTTCTTTACTGGTTCGTTGAACTGATATTCGTGAAAGTGCACTTTCATTTAAGTGCACTTTTGCATAAGTGGGCTTCTCCTTTTTTGAAATAATGAAATTTCAACAAAGATATTTTATATATATATATATATATATATATATATATATATATATATATATATATATATATATATATATACACACACACACATACACACACATATATACATACACACACACACATATTTTATATATATATATATATATATATATATACTTAGTACACAATAACGTTAAATTAAATATTGCCCTGCTGCACATATTGTATCTACTACAGAAATACATATCTACACTCAGTTGTTGGCCAAGTTCTGTAACATTCACGGAACGTTTTGTCAATATCTGCCCAAAATATGGAGATAAGCCTGTAATGGATATATTCTTCAGTGAACTTAGAATATCTCAGGGCAAAACAGAATTGACCAGCAGTATCAGTGCACTGTCCAGCGGACACAGCCAATCCATAATTCATGGAAAGTCTCTCGTAAGCCATGATGCATACTACCAAAGTTATGGAAATTATACAAGCCCAATGCAAGCTGTAGAACAGTTAAAAGAATAAATATCTATGGCAATCCTTTCAGTAGGTCCACAAATGACTATGGATGCCTCTGTAACTCATGTACTAATAAAATACATTTACTGGAAAATACAGAATCTGACTGAATTTGTAAAATTTCAAATAAGAAAAAATTATAAAGGTGAAGGACAATCACGGCCACTTCAGCAAGGCTAATAAATAGTAGCTAACAATGGGTGCATGCCAAGTATGGGGAACAGAAGTAACAGACACACTCAACGAAATAGGGAAATAGAAAAGCAGATGTGGGATGTGGGATGTGGGTGAAGAAAACAGACAGACGAGATCTGTTGGAATAGAAAAATCTGAGCTACAGTCAGATGGTCATGGGCATTTTTTGTGGGAATAGACCCCATTATGTATTTATTTATTTACTCATTTATTTATTTATGCAAATACATGGGAAGGAAAAGATAAGTAAGGAGGAGTAGAAGGGCAAAACAGCAGGTATACACATAACAAATATCACAAGAGGTGAAGTAAACATGAAGGAAAGGTAAGTTACAGATAGGACATTTTCAGCACTGGAAATGGAAATCTGACAGTGTAGGGATGCATGCCAGCCATGGTGAAATGCAGCTATACATAAATACCTATGCACTGTGATGCATAATGTTGCATGCTGCATAATGTCTATGATTGATGGCAGATGTATGTTACAGTGAAGAAACAGGTATCACAGTACACATTAGATATTGAATCCAATAGCCACTTAATCTGTCAGCCGTGCAAGTATAATCCAAGAGCAGCATAGATGAGCAAACTGCAGCCCATGAAAGGCTAAAGAAGGTCAACAGAGGACAGAATACAACCTTTGCCATATAAGTGAAAGGCAAACAACAAAGCACAGTGCCAAACAGCAGTATTGTGACAATGCAATAAATTGGCTGCTCCTTACACAAGTAGTTGTGCACAACCCAAACATATGTGAAATGAAATGCATATGTCACAGATATACGCCATGTCAAAGGCAACACAGAGGTGCTGATGTATATGTGTGACCTTTATTGTCCTAACAGGAATTTATCAGAAAACAATGTCAATTCACATCTACAGATGAATGACATGAAATAATAAATGTTAGGACATTCATGATTAATTCTATATAAGGAATATCAGTTTGTGCACATGAAGTATGACAAATTATTCCAGATAATATGTAATGCACAGGTATAACAGGAACAATGACATAATGCAGCAAACAGCCTGCAGCTTGTGTGCATATGCCCTGCACAAGGTGACATTCTAACCATACAAATATATAATAGATGATAATGCAAAAGAAGGTTAACTTATACCATGCAAATGTGCAAGATATATGTCAAACCTACAAAAGTGGAAGGGAGGTGGACAACACTGGCCCACATCAAGGAGGGCATGCCAATAAAACAAAGTAGGCAAACAATAAAGCATGACAACACTATGTAAGGGGATACATTGCAAATGTGGTGCTGATGTCCACCCAAGTTACACTGAAGCAAATAGCAAATGTTTCTGACATGGGCAGACTACATTGTTGTTAATACTAAACATGGCCATGTACATATCACACACACACACACACACACACACACACACACACACACACACACACACACACACAAAATACTGTGCAATCATCAAACAGCAAGAGCATAGGTACACAAGCTAAGAATTCGTATCACATATGCATATATAATGTCATTAATGTTGTGCCAACCTACAACACAATATGGAAAAGCATCTGTGGTGATAAATATATATATATATATATATATATATATATATATATATATATATATATATATGGGTCTACTTCTATTGACTGAATTTACAGAACTTTTTTACTGAACATTACAGAGAGGACAATACCGAACTTTTACAAACCCAAAACTGCACATTACCAATTTTTTTTTTTTTTTTTTTTTTTTTTACAGGGAAAGGAAGCATTTGGCCAACATGGGGAAGTTTGCCCTTTTCCTCACTGTTGTGCGATCACAGAGTTGACACATTTAGTTAGGTGGGGTGTGGGGGGCGCAGTCCCCCACTCTGGGAGGATTGGGGGTAGGGTATACATACTGCGGTGTGTTTTTTGGTTCAGTGCTGGTCATGTATGGGCCACTATACCCACCACAAAATGTAAATAGGTTACTCCAGTGCATGACATGGTGTGCATGACACAGCTTATCTGCTGAAGTCTTGTCATTACCTGACCAATTGGTAACCACCCATCATTATGACTAACAAGCATGTGCACAGGTAGCACATATATATAGCATGACATATGAAGAGAAAAATGCCATGACACTGTAGTATACAGCACTGACACATATCTACATCACAAAACAAGTGGTACTACACTGTTAAACTGGCAACATATCAAACTATTTCAACCTGCAGTAAATAATACTTTTACCTCAGTACATTACCAAACAGACTATGTGAAAAAATGTTGTTAACTCCATGTTTCCTATGTTGTATATGTGCCTCACACATGTATGTCAAGGTGTGCATATGTGAACTACTCACAACTATAACCTAGGTGTCTGTGTCTGTAATGAGTCATGTTAACAGCATCCAAATAACCTATATGTATTCTGAAGATATGTTAAGATGAAAAATCAGTGGGAAATATAAATGCTATACACAAATGAGATGAGCAAAGCAAGATGGTCACTTGCTGTCAAAATATCAGATAGTTGGAATGCAATACAACACCCAAGAACAACTGGGCAATCATGACCAAGGTGACAGCATATGATGTATAAACCTTTAGGTTATGTCATACACACACTACTGTCTGTCAACTAATGTGTCAGTGGGCTACATACATTTTTAGTGATCCCTATGTATGTAACTGCAAAATGTAACCAGTGCACTGCTGATTGGTTATTATGTAACAGGCAGATATAAAAGAAGAACTTGAACTGGTACATACACAACAATTTCTAAATGCAGGATACAAGCGTGTTGTAACCAAAGCATCACCAGCCTTACATGTAGAAGCACCAGTGATGTCAAACTGAAAAACAATCCAGACATACTCTCTAACAAACAGCAATCCAAATGCTGAGACAACAGACACCCATTCAGTATGTGGATAAGCTGGTTAGGCAAAACAGTCATTGAACACCCCTACTATACAAACCATCAGTAAAAAACAAATTAACTTGTGTGTAAAACATCAAAGGCAAAAGCACTGTAACAGTTGCATAGTGCTGCCTGTAATCCAGGTTGTAATGTACTATGAAACATATTACCCTTAGCAAGCATACCCTGTTCCTAACTCACATGTAAATATTTTTCAAGAAATTTATAGTGATAAGCACAGGAAATTTGTGATTGTTGTGGTTACCTTGCTAATGTATGCTAGGTAGTTGTGATCACTTCTAGGTAAAATAATGTAAAGATTTCTATCACATACTTCTCTCCCTCTGCTCGATTCAGAATGCACGAGTCTTTGCCATGTCATCACCTGTAAAAGGTACAAAGCATGAATGAATGGCAAATACTAGGTATGTATAAAATGACAGTAAAATACAATGAGCAGCACATATTCTCTACATTTTACATTGAATAACATTACATAGTCAACATAGTAATTTATTGTTGTGTCACACACAATACTTTACACATTGGAAAACTACTGAACACAGATTGGAGATTCAAAAATGCAGTTGTTAGCTATGTTCACATTATAACCCTGACACCTACCCTTCTAGCTAATCCATCTTGGTTGTGACTGACTGGAGTAACTGCAAGGTATAGTTGTGCAGGGAAACAGTAAAAACATAGATTATGGCTTACACATTATAAGATAGGTAAACTACAGTCCAATGTTCCCCATGTGCTTTGCATTTGTAAACTGAAATGTGCAAGCCTGACTGTATATCAGAACACAGGTCACAAAAAAAATATTGCATAGTTCAGTCTTGGACATTTTAATAGATCACATAGCTGCTCTTAACAGACAAATACACCCCAGACTTCCCGTTCATCACATCAAAATGTAGGTTAGGTAGCAGGGCAGGAAATATCTAAATAGGATTTATTGTTATTTAACAGATCATATCTCATAAATGTCCCCGATATTTGTGGATATCCTTGATTTAGTCTCTAAGTGTATGTTGGCCCCTCTCACTCCCTCCAAATAAGACTAAGAAAAAGGTCATGCATTTCATTTACTAAATTATGACAGCGGTTTGTTTAATATGTCACATTCCGGCACACTGTCACTGCCACACATTAATAGTAGTAACATAGAAAACGTGTCCCCAACTGTCACTTACTCTTTCTGAATTAGTCCCTGATTATGGTTATATGTAGCCGTGATTGATTGAGAGCTTTGTTCCAAGTGTATAGATGAAGTATACCTCTGTGGTCAAAACCTTACACATAAAGCTATATCAGTATAGCTACTGTTGCCAAAAACATTATAAATAGCAGAGATATTCATTGTAATGTGACAAATAAATGCTATAGACATAAGCATGTACAAGCTAACTGTAATCGTACAAGCAGGCAACTATGCAAGCATTTTCAAGATGTTTACACAGACAAGAAAAAATGTAAAGTAAGCTATCCCCTTCATGAATATGAATCCACATTAATCCATGATATATGCACAATTGGGAGCTTGCTTAACAGTTTGAGTTAATACACAGCACAACACATTCCTTCATAACAAACTATCATTGGATGTCTGTTTCTGTATACCTGCTGATAACGGAGGAATTTGCAGTCATCCGACACCTAAATGCCATAGGCCTTCATGCCCCACACACATTTGAGCTGTGTAACAGCCAGATAGCTTTATGTTTTACAATATCTAACATCTGCTAAACATGCCGACCAGCAGTGGTCTTGCATTAATGTGTTCAACAAACAGGTATTTAACAACACTTTTAATTTTTCTAAAGTAGAGTTGACTAATGTAGGTCTGTATGAGTCACTATTCACTCATACAGAAGTAGACTGTGCAATGGTGTCAGACATTTACAGATTATGGAGAAATGGTTAGTCATCCATGGCCCAGGTGCTATAGACGTCAGTTACACATGGCTGTGCTGATAATACCTCTCTACTGTACAGATTTTGACCAAATAATAAAATGGTGATGATGTAGAATGACTTCTTTATTTACTGTGATGGATGTAGAACGCACCATTATTTGGTCATAGTTTAACAGTTTGTGCAATTTTTGGTTCATTTAAACTGTACAGATTTTCGTAGAATGTCCAGATTTTTGCCTCATATTTTGGTCTGTTCCTTATAAAATTTTGGTTTTCTGGCAAATAATTGAGGTTTGAAGTCAGAAAATAATGACAGACATTTGAGTTTTAGACTTCATACCCTTCAAACAAATCCATGTTAATTTAAAAACGGTTATTCTATCAACTTTCTAAGTTTGAAAGAGCAATATTGAAAAATTGTCCCTATTTTTGATCCTTTGTCCCCGATTTCTTGCTCTAAGAGGTTGAGAGGTATGGACTGCTGAATGCGTAAAATGATGTGCTGTATAAGCTGGAAGAAAAACAGGTTTTGTATTCAATGTATGCAAATCAAAAACAATACTAAAGAAATAACCTCCATCGGAATTGAACCCATATTTAGAACACTTACCTTGCCATATTGATTATCTAGAAGAGCTAGGTGAAAAAATGGTTAAGTAATTAGTTTAAAAGTAATATTTATGACATATGGGTCACAGCTATATGTGTGATTTCCATAGGAATGCACAGACACATTAGGGATTATGGCACTTACTGTACAGATCTCCTGGCTGCCTCTGCACCTTGGTGACCCTCTGGCAAAGATCCTCATTTCCCCTCCTGATGCAAGTCATCATAACAATGGTGAACCTACACTCCACTCAGGATATTACCAGCATGACATCAGTGCACCCTTGCAATCTGGCTCCAGATGTCAATCATAAAAAAATTCCATCATCTTGCTTGCATGTGATGCTCTACTCCAGTGTACCAGGTCATCACCTGGATTTTATTCTCCTTGGTCTAATTTGGTGCACAGAAACTGTGAAACCCCCTCTCAGCAGCAGTGTCAATGATGATCTTCACATTATCAAACTTCCAAAAATTGCTCATTGAGGTCCCTCTCAGTTCACAGATAGCAATGGTATGATCTGTAAATGTATCAAAATCACATTTTAAAAGTGGCAATTGGGATGGTATCAGGTCACTGGAAGGTAAAAGGCACATGTTGCACATAGCCCTGTTTAACAATACTTATTGGATACTTATGGAGGACACCTTCTCATTATGCTGAGCTATTGGTTAATGTGCTGAATTCTAAGAACTTACATGGACGTGCGCAAATGTGATTCCAAAACCTCTAATGTTAATGAACCTCATTAATTATGTATGGTGCAAATGGATCGTAGGAGATTAGAATCACTGGAAATTACTAGGCTTTTGATCCAGAGGTCATTTTAAGCCTAGCCATTTCAACCCAATGTAATACCATAGAAGTACTAGACTATTACCAAGATTGCATTTAGTGATGACTGCCCATGTCCAGGAGGGTTGTGGGCACTATCCCTGGTAAGAATTTACGGTGCTCCATGCACTCATCCAGGTTCCTCATGAACAGTGTTATAGAGGTACTATGTTTCACATGAATTGTAGCCTATTCCAAAGATGTGGCAGTCACTGGGAGACAAATAAGATAAACTGGAGGGACAGAGTTAAGTTCCAAGTCTTATTTAAGTCCCTGGAATGGGTAGCCTTGACCCATTTGATTTATGGATATGCAGTAAGTTCACTAGGTTTGAGTCTTGGGTTTCTCTGTAGGCCAGGCATTAGTCTCCCCTAAAAAGTCTATATGATACAGATTATAGTGACAGGGACTTCAGTTGGTCCAGGTAAGGCACATGCTGGAGGCCCTTGATCTTTTGTGTTAGAAACCTCTGAGGTCTCTCTAATTGCTGTAGATGCTTAGTATGGTACATACCAAATGGGGCATTATACTCAATTATGGACTGGATAAGTCCCGAGTATAAGGGGGTTATAACTTCTTCTGCTCTCGAGGATGCCTTTGCTAATCAGGTGAGCTACATGGAAAACTTTACTTACAATTGTACACATGTGATGATCGAAAATGTTCCGATCAACCTGTGATCTCAGGTCTCTTATCACTTCATGGGTCCTTAGGGTATTTTTGTTGATTTGATAGTGTGAAGGGGCATTGTTTGTGCTGAAGGGAATGTTGATGCATTTCTCTGCATTCAGTTTTAGACTGTGACTAGTACACCAGTCACTGGTCTGTGTGATACCCTCCTTGAGTATACTGATATGATCTGGGAATTCAATAACTGCACTTAGTTTGCAGTCATCTGCAAATAGGGCCAGCCCCAACCCTTTAGTTTTGACCTAAACATCTGTGATGTATATACCAAACAGTTTGGGCTAGAGTAGTTTCCCCACTTGATGGGAGAATTGAAATCTCCCACAACCAGTGTGTTCTGTAAAATTTGGTTTGTCTTCAGTTTGGTTAAATAGGCATCATGGGTGTTGTGACCCACAAAGGGGGATCTATAACTGCCTAAGACTTGAATGAGGGCCTTACCCACTGTAACCTGGACCTGGAGTAACTCCATGGAATTGTCCAATCCAACTAAGTGGGAGGTGAATTTATCTTTAATATAGATTGAAACACAACCTCCTTTGATTGTCACATGTTTATTTTGGAGTCTAAAGGTGTGGAAGGCATTGTAACCTTGTAGGATTGGGGTACTCTGAGGCCTTAAACCAGGTTTCTGTGACTGCACAGACATCTACATCTTCTAATGACAGAAGTGCTTCCAAGGAGTGCAGTTTTTAGGGAGTGCAGTTTTTGGTTTAAGCTCCTAGCATTTAGCAATATGATCCTTATTTTGCTTTGATTGGTTCATTTCACGTTGGTAATGTTGTTTTTGAGACCTTGCCTAAAAAAGGCACTATGGGGGAGGTAAGAGTCTTTGCCAGCAACTGAAAGCCTAGAGGTGCATTTGCAAACTGTCTAGCAAAGCAGTGAGGCTTGTCGCCCATAGATTCCCAGGCAGACAGGAACTGGTTCTCTTTGGAATGACACCAAAAACTAAGCCAATTATTGAAATCAATCATTTGTTGGTTATACTGTAGCATCATGTAGGTGAGGATAGTATGCTGCTCAAGGCTAGGGACATACATCCCTGGGACACATACTTAGAGAGCTTGACCATCTCTGTATTCATATAGTCCAGCGAGATTCACACCAACATGAACTATGACAGAGTCATAACAGTACTTTTTGTTGAGAGACCTGAGTGCATGCGTGATTTGTTGAGTCCTGGATAGTGGACATGCAGTTGACTGTGATTTTCTCCTTGCCCATCCTGGTGATTGGGACATCCATGTGTCTTACTATTGAGTCTTCAATGACAAGAAAACTTGATATTGTAGTGTTACACCTTACAGGCTTGGTGGGTGAGACACTGGTGTTGGTCTGTTTCATGAGTGCTGTGGAGACTGTTAACTGTAGCAGACTTGTGTTTTGGAGGTAACTGGTGTTTTAATAACTTTTTCCAGAGAATCTCTGCATATGTGGATTTATGTATTTGATGCACACTATGTGTTTGAGTAGTGGTAAGTGTATGAGTAGTGGGCCAATGTGAATATGTAGTGGTGGATGAGTTCACAACCTTCTCTGTGTTACTGTAATGAGTGACACAAAAGCATGGACTCCATATTCTTGGTGTAAATACATCTCTTGCACTCTGAACTAGACTGTGTTATTAGTAAAGGGTTGTGTGTGTACATCAGGCAATTGCCTCAAAAGACTCAAGTCAATAAGTTTGGCAGCAGAAAGAAGGGCAGTCCAACTGTCCATAATGTTAGGCTGAAGACTGTCACTAGGGGGTGGCTTTTTCAATAATGATTACGGAGGAGATTGGAGAATGGATATTTCTGCTTGGGATTTAAGGGGAAATGTGTTGACTTTAACTGTCCGGCTTTGGCACACAATTGTAGGGTTGCCACCTTTCCAAATGCCCAAAGTGGGACATTTGTGCTACAAACATCAGATTTTGCAGGGCAAAACATACCCACGGCCAGTACAAAGGACAGAACTTCAGTTTTTTGCCTGAATAAAAGTCTATTCTTGTAGCATTGTAGTCCCTTATTCTGTTTCTTATAACATTTAGGTGTTTCAGATACAGAATAACTGTTTTATGCAACTATGACATAAAATATAGAAAATAATTTTGTCCTAAAATCTCAGGACATTTGCCATTTTTTCACATTTTTTGCAGGACACAACTGCCCAAAGAGGGACTGTCCCTCGCAAAGTGGGACAGGTGGTAACCCTACACAATTGCGTGGCAGTGCACGGTGCTGTGTGATGCACAAATAAGCAGAAATCTGCTCAGATGCAGGGCCTAAATACCAACAGCCAAAACTTGAAAAAACTCTAATAAAATTCAAAAGGACCAATGCGGATGCTTATTCCAAGGCCTAGACAATCCTCCCTATACTACTCAGGTCCCAATCAACACAAGTCCCTCAGAAAAGTGCAGATAGGCCCCTTCCAATCCAAGATGGCCTAAAAAACCTGCTCAGAACAGGCAAATCCCTATAAACAGTTCCAGAAGCAATAGGCCTGAATCTGGACTATGCTACAGTTTCCAGATACCCTAGTTTCAGTGGGAAACATTTGAGAATGTGTAACACAGTAGTAATAGCAGTGAGACACTAAAAAAATTTTAAAACAGCAGAAAATCAGCCAGGAGCCTTTAAAGAATGATTTAAACAGTTAGCAATTCAATTAATTAACTACTGCTTTGTGGGAAAACCAGACCAGGCAAAACAGATAGCTTTAAATAGTGAAGAAAAACAGTAAATACTTAAACAGTGGAAAAAAGGAAAAAAGTTTGCTGAACAGTTAAGACAGCAATAAAATTAGATTTTATAGGCACAGTGTAGCGGGCAATTGCAGTATAACAGTATAGTTTAGTACACAGTAGATAAATACAGTATAAAATGAGTGGCAAACAATAAGGAATTGCAGTAAATAGTATAAATTAGCAAAAAAAGGTGGCAACTTATATTTTTTTGGAAGCACAGAAGCCTCGAGTCATCTGGTATCTCACCTCAGAGTTGTGGCTGGTAGCCCACCTCAGTTCAGCTTGGTACAAACAAGCAGAAACCTGTTCAGATGCAGAGCTTAAATACTAGAAGCTAAAACTTGAAAAAAACTCTAAATTCAAAAGGACAAATGGGAATGCTTATTCCAAGCCCTAGACTGGACTCTCTTTCCTAGTCAGGCCCCAATCAACACAATTTTATCAGAAAAGTGTAGATAGGCCCCTTCTAATACAAGATATCATGGAAAACATGCTCAGAACAAACAAACCACTACAATCTGTTCCAGAAGCAGCACACCTGGGTCTGGACTATGCCACAGCTACTAGCTTCCCTGGTTTCTGTGGGAAGCACTAGGGAGTGTTTAACACCGTAGAAAAATAGCAGTGAGACACTGAACAAATAATTAGAACAGCAGAAAATCAGCTAGGAGGCTCTAAAGAATGATTTCAACAGTTAACAGTTCAGTTAACTAAAACTAAGTACTGCTTGGCAGGAAAAACAGAGCAGGCAAAACAGACAGATTCGAAACAGTGCAAAATAACAAGTAAATACTTACAAAGTAGTGGACACAACAAAAAAAACTTGCTAAATTGTGAAAGCAGCAATGCAGTTCAATTTTTACAAGCACAGTGTGGCAGGCAATTGCAGTATAACAGTGTAGTTTAGTACACAGTAAATAAATACAGAATAAAAGTAGGTGGCTGGCAATAAAATGTATAGTAAATGGTATAAAATAAGAAAAAAAAGAAGCAACTTCTGTTTTTTGGAAGCTCAGAATACCTCCAGTTATCTAGTATCTCAGCTCAGGGTTGTGGCTGGTAGGCCACCTCAAGCAGAAACCTGCTCAAATGCAGAGCCCAAATTCAGAAGCTAAAACTTGAAAAGAACTCAGACAAAATTCAAAAGGACCAATGAGGGTGCTTATTCCAAAGCCTAGACTGGCCTCCCTTTACTAGTCAGGTCCCAGTCAATACAATTCTCTCACAAAAGTGCAGATACACCCCTTCCAATCCAGCATGGCCTGGAAAATGTGCTCAGAACAAATCTCTACAAATAGTTACAGAAGCAGCAGGCCTAGATCTGGACTATGCTACAGCTACTTGCTTCCCTAGTTTCTGTGGGAAGCACTAGGGAGTGTTTAACACAGTAGAAAAATAGCAGTGAGACACTGAACAAATAATTAGAACAGCAGAAAATCAGCTAGGAGGCTCTAAAGAATGATTTAAACAGTTAACAGTTCAGTTAACTAAGTACTGCTTGGCAGGAAAACCAGAGCAGGTAAAACAGACAGCTTTAAAACAGTGAAAAAATATCAGTAAATATTTAACAAATAGTGGAAGCAACAAAGAAGCTTGCTAAACAATGAAAACAGCAATAAAATTCAATTTTACCAGCACAGTGTTGCAGGCAATTGCAGTAAAGCAGTGTAGTTTAGTACACAGTAAATAAATACAGTATAACAGCAGGCAATAAAAAAGCACAGTAAATATTATAAATAAGCAAAAAAAAAAAAAAAAAAACAGGCAACTTATGTTTTTTGGAAGCTCAGAAGCTGCTAGTCATCTGGTTATCTCATCTCAGAGTTGTGACTGGTAACCCACCACAGTTCAGCTCAGTACAAACAAGCAGAAACCTGCTCAGATGCAGGGCCTAAACACCAAAAGGTAAAACTTGAAGGAAAAAAAAACTCATCAAAATTGAAAAGGATCAATGAGGAAGCTTATTCCAAGCCCTAGACCAGCCTTTCTTTGCTAGTCAGGTCCCAATCAACATAATTTTCTCAGAAAATGCAGATAGGCCCCTTCCAATCCAGCATGGCCTGGAAAACATGCTCAGAGCAAACAAACCACTACAAATAGCTCCAGAAGCAGCAGGTTTGGATCTGGACTAAGCTACAGCTACTAGCTACCCTGGTTTCAGTGGGAAACACAAGAGAATGTTCAACACAGCAGACAAATAGCAATAAGACATTGAAAATAATGTTTAAAACAGCAGACAATCAGCCAGGAGGCTCTAAAGAATGATTTAGACAGTTAACATGTCAGTTAATTAAGCACTGCTTGGTGGGAAAACCTAAGCAGGCAAAACAGATAGCTTTAAAACAGTGAAAAATACCAGTAAATACTTAACAAACAGTGGAAACAACAAAAACCCTTGCTAAACAATGAAACAAGCAAGAAAATAATTCAATTTCACAGGCACAGCATAGCAGGCAATTGCAGCATAACAGTGCAGTTTAATACACAGTAAAAAATACAGTATAAAAGTAGGCTCCAGGCAAAAGAAAAGTACAGTAAATAGTATAAATAAGCAAAACAAAACAAAAAAAAAAAAAAAAAAAAACAGGTATCTCAGCTCAGAGTAGTGGTTGGTAGCCAACCTCAGTTCAGCTAGGTACAAATGGAACATTCCAAAGCTGTGTGCACACAGCTGGTGTTACTTTCAGGTATACCTGACTTACAGGTAGCTTCAAAGGTAATATGGCACCTGCTGGGATTGCTATGATGGGATATATTTCTCTCTTTATAGATCAATGGTATTATTACTCCTTAGAAATGTATTTGTGCATTTTTACATTGATGTCTTACAGGAAACTTTGTCTACAATACCAAATGTATGTGACTTACTGGAGGGGGTTACATCTGCATCACTAACAAGCAAAGATTCAATTTATGCTGTTGTACAGATAAATGTAAAGAGCCCCAGTGAACAGTACCTAAGGATGCACTTACAATACATCTGTATGCATTGTTGGTGACCATGTATATTCTGTGGTTTACTTATGGAAACCAATGTGTTCTGAGAGTATCCATACATTGCATGTTCATTGATTATGTTATGGAAATTCATTGATGCTTAGTAATACATATACTATAAATAGGGTCAGAATAAAAATATATATTTGTTCATGCCTGGTTACCTTGTGCTGTCTGTGGTATGCTTACAGATAATGAGTCTTTCCTATAGTTTCTGTAAGTTGACCAATTCTTACAGTACAGATAGTTTGTAATAGGAGTAATATAGCAGTAGTTGTTACTGAATTTCATCTCATACAGGTGAAATGGGGATGTCATTGACTGCTCACTGTCAGTTGTATTGATGTGTAGTTATTTGTACATAACAGTTCATGTTACTATGACTATTTGTTTTCCACACGTTTTCTATATAGGCTTGTGTTGCATAACATCTGTTGACAGTGCATGTCATAATAGGGATGTGTCTCATGAGCTGTGATTGTGTCTAACAGCCATCCAACTTTATTGTTTTACACATATGTTATGATGAGTATGTTAACGTGTGAAGTGCATGCATATTGTACTGATTATGTGGCACAATGGTGCTGTGGTTGGCCTTCTACTGTTGTGATACTGACTGTAATGGGATACAATCTCTACAGACACCACAAGTTATGATGCTTTTTCATGTGTTACATATTCAGATGTTGTTTCCGTATCACATACTGTATGTTGTTTTATACATCGCAGTATTATACATGACATGGACTATTTTATATAGTTTTGAAGTGCACACGAATGCAGAGAAGTTCAATTGACATGTGCTATCAGTATAATCAAGTCCATATGTAGGCCCTGACATGAATCTAACCATGTGCATAAAACCTTCTTCCAGATGGCAAACAGGCTTAGGGGCAACACCATGCACCAGCATGGCTGTAGACTCCTTGGAGAGGTGGGAAATACTGCTTCAAGTAATGAAAAGTGGACTGACCTTACCAATGTGATCAACACTGTGTGAGGTCATAATAGATCCCAGGAGGCCAATCACCGTCAGTGTTTTGACATGATCCTTCTTGCAGTCAACAGAGTACACCAGTATGACAGGTCAAGGAATGTTTCCAGTAGAGGCCCACCATTGACTCCCCCAAATGAGCTGACACAGTTTCTCACATCTCTGCATACAGCAAGTGATAACTGATATATACCCAATGCTGGAATTGTAGCAATTGTTCCAGGCTGCACATGTATGTGATACATTACAGAACACTGTTGCATATGGAGTACCTCAACACAGACTGTTGTTGCATGCATATTCATCTATTGTTAATTTTGTGCTGCAGCAACAGAACTGTTCTGTGCACATAAGGATGCACATGCTGACAACAACCAATGTAAGTGCAATAACATGTAGCCATGCAACTTCAGTACATACATAACACTACCAGCGACATGTTGTCTGAATTCATTTGCACAGGTCCATCCACTTCTGCACAACAGCAAGACATGACAGATGAGTGTCTCCATATACTCTTATTGTAACCATTACTTGTTATTGTCTTTGCCATCTGTCATGTCCATGGTGTATACTGACATTTTGATATTTTCCTGACATTATAACCTACAGATATATCTTCAGGAGATATGAACCATGCAGGTGCACCTATGGACAGATCAGGTATGGTTTCCCACCATTTTCATAGTCTGCAGCACTGTGGAGCACATCTGTGTTGTATAACGCTAATGTTGCTATTTTTCATATATAAGGACATCTGGCCAACTTGCACACTATATGTCATGTGACTATCACCATATCCTGTTACAATTACATATATGTCATCAGAAACATATCTGGTTCAACCAGTGCCCTGGGACAGTACTCTGAAACAATGCCAAATAAAAAGCACTTCACTGTAATAGCCAATCCATACATTGTAAGCTATCAAATTATTACAGTTAAATATATGACCGGCCAGCTCTTCCACTGAAGATCAACAGAAAAAAAGGACATCTCTTCTATTGGCACACCAACCAGGTAGCCAGATGCACAATCTGCCCCACTCCTTCCTGTCCCAGCCATTCAGGTCTCGTTTCAGTGCCCTGTCCCCAACCCTCCCCAATACTGCTTGCATGGAGTGCTACAGCACTTCTATTTTAGTTAAAAAAAGTCTTGTTAAACTGTAGCAAAGTGCTTACTACAAATGTTGTAAACAGTTGCTACAGTTTATACCCTGCCTGCTCAGAGCACTACAGCTAAAACATTTTTTTTTTATTTTTAAACTGCAGCAAATTGCTTGTTACAATTAGCAAAAAGTTACTACAGTTTAGATCACACATGGAGCACTACAGAACTCAGGTTTGACTGCAAATACCAGATTTTAAAAGCTGGTATTGCATTAACAGAAGATTGGGATCAGCTGGTTGCGTGCCACCAACACTTTGCATCCAGGGCAGTTGCCCCTCTCGTCCTGCCCTAGCTACACTACTTTATGTCATCATGCTCCTTTACCTGCATTCATGACTGTGTTGCATACCCACATGTTGAGCTTTATTTGTATTTTCCAACTACAGCATCCTCATTACAACAATGACACACTCACTATACAGGGAAAGTGTAACTAGTAGGTTATTTCTTCTTTCTCACATGTTAGTGCTGTTATTCCTACTGTTGTCCTCCATTAATCCTGTGTCCTTCTACCTCTGAATAGAAGAACTGCCATGAAACCTCATTCACAACCAACTGGCATGAGTATATATCATCTACTGTGTGTTATACCTCTGTTGGAATACTGTGTGAATGCTTTTGTTTCCCTGCAACAGATGCATTTCAGCCTTCACCTCTGGTGCTGGATTCACACGAGGATATGTCAGGTGAGTCTTATGTTGTTACTCCTCACATATGTCATGTAAGATGCATATGTAACACAGTTGTAAATTGACGGTAATACAGGTTCTGTGGGCCACACTCAGAGATTACCTCCTCTTAAGTCCTTAGCATCTGCAGCATTGTAGTGTTATAGTTGTTCCACATGCCAGTGATATATGTGTGCCTATCTTTTGGCACATCCACTGCCTACATCCTCCATTAGCCTGTCTCCTGATCCTGAGGTGGGATTTGATGTGCCTCACTGTGCTAACATGGCCTCTGGCACACAGGAGACAGATTTGGTGCTACAGTCCAGTCTAGATGGTGATAGTCATGTGGATGAGGGTCTAGCATCAGATGTAGCTGTCTTAACTTAGCATCTGGCAACAAAACATGTCAATTATTAATAATTACCTCCTTATGAACATTAGGAAAAGTAGTAAATTTCATAACACAATATAATTTATCAACAATTCATTTCTTATTTGAGCATTCAAGGATTAGGAAGAAAATAATAAACACCAGAAGAAAAACATCCAATATCAAATGATTTACTACCCTCAAATACCTTATATTCACATTTATTGAATAATTCAAAAGAATACTCTCTTTCCAATACATGCAATATCATATCTACTATTAAACCAGGAAGGGTATGGTTAGCAATAGTATTATTTCAAAGCCTAATAAATTCACCCAAAGGTAGTGAATTAGTAAGAGCAACAGGATGATTGGTAGTGGCATGCAAAAAAAAATATTGGCAGAAATATTTTCCGTAAACAATCTACACTTAATATTACAACCCACTTCACCAATCAAAAATATCTAAAAAATTAACTTTCTTTTCAGAAATGGAACATTCAGAAGAAATATCCCCAACTATAATGATTCAAATTTCCAACAAATGGCATAACATGTAATTTATTAACTTTGCATAAAAAAATCTATATATATAACATATTCAACAACTTGTTCTACAAGAAGATCAGGCCTTTTGGATCTTTCTTATTATCCAGTACATGTTCAAATAAGTAATGAATGCTCTCATAATGCAAAAGAGATTGAGGTCCCTTGAGTGGATGTTTCAAATAATATTGGATTCCTGAATGTGCAATAGGTTTGATAGAATAGGGTCTGTTGATGTTCTACATGTGAGAGGTCACCTCTCAGTAGCTTGTATCATACCAAGAAGAGTGACAAGGCTTTGAGATGGCCTGTGTAGTTTTTATGATTTAGGCCTTTGATTTGTTTATTGAGGAAGTGTTATGGTCATTCCAGCTGTGACAAGTATTTTGAGAGGTACATACTGAAATTGTCATTATACTAAATGATCAGCCTTATGAGTGCCAGGTACAGAAGAACAATTCTTTCCCTGAATCTGGTCACCATACATTTTGATATAAGCTTTGCAATGAAGAAGGACATCCTTACATACTAGATACCTGGTAATCCAAGGATATTTCACAGTCAGCTCAGGTTCCCAGATTTTGACGGTGTTGTCAGTGAGATACTTAAAAATGGAGTCATGCTTGCTGAATGATATGATTATACTTTTCTTAACATTTAGCTTCAGTCCATGTTTTGGTACAAGATATTAATTTGTGAGATGCTCTCTTGTAGGATTCTGGGGTCCTCTGGGGAGTTGATGATGGTACCAAGTGTGTAGTAATGTGCAGACTTGGTCATCTAGAACCCTTTAACATTAGTTTTGATATCTGAGAAGTAAATGCCAAAGAGGTGTTACCCAAAAACTGAACCCTAGGGCACAATACTAGTGACAGGTCTCTTGGATTATATGGATCCACCCACTTCCTGGGTTTTATTTCTGAGTCAGTTTACAACCAACATGTTACATAGGGGTTAACATTTATCTGGTATTGGTTAACTGCAAATCCTGAGTGTGGTATGGTGTTTGAACACCTTTGTGATTTGCCCTCATCTACACCCTTCATAACTTTTCAGATAAATCAACCATATTAAGTAGGCAGGATCTGCCCTTGACTAATCTGAACCAGGTTGTGTCCAGATATCCCTATTTATTAGTTCCATATTGATCCTATCCATAGTCTTACAGATAATACTGTTCTGGATTATGGGTCATAATTGCCTAGGGATTTTAAAGCCCCGTTGTCATGCAGAAAATGGCTCTTGCTGTTCTCCATTCCTCCTACAGAAAGCCTATTTTGAGTTTAATATTGAATAACCTCAGGGGGGAATCTAAGTCAGTTTCAGTCTAACCAGTAGGCTGCCTGCTGTGTTACCTGTCCCCATAATCATAGTGTTCTTGGTCTTAGTGTCTGGACAATTTGTTCTGGGGAGATTTGAGGGTTCGGTCTAGATACTAGTATTTTTTCTGGGAATTTCTGAGGGGAGAGGAGAGTGATGTTAGAATTGAATATGACCACTGATAGATTTGCTGTGTCCTCTGGGTCAGAGTATACAGTATCACTTCCTATTTCCTTGCAGCAGTGCTCTGTTTTGTTTCTGAGATTTCTTTTTTTTATATATTTTTACTTTCTTCTTCTCTTGTATGTATATTACAAAATGAAGTCATTATGCAAGATACAATTAGTGCAATTAGTATTTTTACATAGTTAGGTATAGCATATATCAAGAGAATTGTCGGTGTTACAACAAAAATACACTAACATCCTATATACACTACATAAAAAATAGTGCTACAGTCAATTTCTAATTAGCATTGTGTCACAATTAACATATTGTTTCAATACAGATACATATATAGAACAGAGGTGACACAAAGCTCATAAGGGTGAGTGCTTTTGTGCCCTTTTACATTTAACAATCACAATAATTTGTCATTCCATATCCAGTTAATCTTTCAAAATATGATCCAAGAGAAGTCTCCAATAGTTTCAGAAATAAGAACGCTTACTTTGGTTATTTGTTGTATTCTTATGTGCTGATAAATACTTTATTGCCATACTTCTGAAACCCTCCCATGACAGTTTGGTATGGGTATGGACTAGCCAGTTGTGGTAATTTGCAATTTCACTAGATAGAAGAGAGTAATTAGAATGTGTAGCTTAAACTTGGGTAATTTTTGAGAGGCAATATGCAAAATTGCAAATTCCCATGATAATGTGGGTTTTTGATATCACATCTTCTCTAGTCTAATGCTTAGCGAGCACCATAATTTATAAGTGTATTTGCAACTCCACAAGATCTGAAGTAAATATATTATTTGTGAGTAACACCACAGACAATTTGGAGAGACCTCCAAATTGAAGTTGTTAAGTATTTTTGGGGTGAAGTAAGCATTGTTGGTTATTATTAATTGAGTATATATGAGTTTTTTGAAAGGGATTTATTTTAATGTTGCTTCAATAGAATTTGATTTTTGTTTTCCAGAGCTTTCTTTGATCTTATCAGTCCACTATTTTGAAAACAATAATGATGATTGGTATTTAAGAACTAGAGATTCTGTATTTATTTATTTGTTTATTGACATTTGTTGACTGGGAAGTCCAATGGGTCAGAGACCCATTTTCAGTGGAGGCCTGGGGAGAAAAACTCCACAAAAATTTTAATACAGAGTGCTTAAGGATTATATAAGCAATGAACATGGGTATTGACAAAATTACAGTAGCTTCTTGGTTACTGCTATAACACAAAAAATGAAAGTACAAAACATACAGTATAATAAAGATACAAAACATGAAGTACTGTAGCAATACAATATTGTAAAATATAAAATAAAAAACATTAACTATAGATTCAGTTGTTTTTAGACGTTGTAGTCACTTCCATAATGTAATACATGTATTTAAGTCTTTTTTGTTACCTTCAAAGTCATCAAATATTGAAGTACAAAGTTCTCTGACTTGCATCCTTTTGGAAGGCTGAGAACACTCTTAATGTCTTCTAAAGACTTTTTCCCATGTCTGTAACTATCCCAAACTTTACATTTCTTAATGAGTGGACAGTTTTTCAGATTTCACATCTCTAATCTGAGATTTGGGTTCAGATGTAATGGCTATAAGAGGATATAGGTACTTGTTAGATTTAAAGCTTCCAACAATTTATGAAACATTATTATTCTATGTTTTAAAGAGAAGTGAAAATTGCTATCCTTTAAGCTCTCCTGATTTAAGAAAGGAAGGACTTTGAGATTAATTTTACTGTTTTTTATATAGTTATACCATAGTTTAATCCATAATGGATACCATTCTTTACTCTTGGGATTATAATCAGCAACTTGTGTAATCATGTTTGCACATATTATGTCATAATAGATTGAAATCAGGTAATCTTAATCCATCCCCTTTTTTGGATGCATTAACCTCTGGTAACTAATTTTGACTGACTTATGATACCTTAAGTAGTGATCTCTCTTTAAATCAGTAGTTTTTTTAAATTTAGCTAAAGCTACATTCAAGTTCTTGAAAAAGGATTTGTGGATTATTAAACTTGTTGCATTTGGCTGAACTAGTAGTCTTGGAAGAACATTCATTTTTATAATTGCTGTTTTCGAAAGGAAAGGTAACTTCATTTTCCCCATCTCTGGATATGCTGATCAATGTCTGACCAAACCTTTAGTGAGTTATTCTGCATGAATAGTTTTGGGCTATGTTCAAAGGTGATACCTTTATATTTAAGGGTGTATTTTAACTTTCTTTCCAAATCTGGAAAATACGAGTCAGTATAGCTTATTGGATTGATAGGGAAAATTAAGGATTTTATAGGATTTATTTTGTAGTTTGAGACTTTTAAGAAGCTATTAATTGAGTTAAAAATTTTGCCTAAGTCTGTGTTAGGGAGTGAGAAATATATATTTAAATCATCAGCATAGGCTGTTAGTACAATTGTGTTCTTAAAAATTTCTGGGATATGATGGTACATTTTTATTTCCATTATAAGTACAAATAAAGATTCTATATATAAATTAAACAGGTAGGGAGATAACAGACATCATTGTCTGGTCCAATTTAAAATTTTTATTGGATTTGAATTCATCTTGTTTATGTGTAGAATTGTGTAAGTGCTCTAATATAAAATTTGTATTACATTTTAAATTCTTATGGTATATCAAAGTGTGTTAATACACAGAATAAAAATTTTAAATTTACTCTGTCAACAGTTTTACAAGCATCTAAAGTGAGGGCATAGATAGGGTTTTTATATTGTTTAGATAATAAGGTCACTGTATCTAAAGTTAACATGCTGTCACGTGTCTGTCTGCCATTCGTAAATCCTGATTGTCCCGGTGCTATTATGTTTGGTAATACTTTTTTAAATCTGTTTGCAAGTATTGCAGGTAAAATTTTGATGTCTAGATTTATGACAGAAATTGGACTATAATTCCCATTTTTTTAAGATCAGCTTGCCTTTAGGTATACTTTTTTTGAGTTATTTAAATGTAAATCTGTAATGCCATATTCTCTTATGTAATTATAGATTTTTAAAAAGAGTCTTCATATCTTTTGCCCAAAGGATTTATAGAAATCTGCTGTTTCACCATCTGGTTAGGAGCTTTACTTGTTTTCAGACTATTTACTGAAAGGATTTATTGTGTGAAGGAAGCTTTAAGTAAGTCCTTTTGAGCTTGACTAATCTTTTGGAAGGTTAGATTCCTTAAGAAGAGATCCCTCTTTAAATCAGTAGTTTTGTTTTTTTCAAATATTTATTTTCATTTTAAAACTTGAATTTACATAAAACCTTCTATATGTGATATGACAGTAAAAAATATTGTTCGTTTATGCATAATATGATATAAACAAAATAACAATAGAATAAAACAAAAATTAAAGAAAACAGACCAACGATAAAACAAGATAACGTATATACACTATGTACAATAAGTACTGTTTAGGAGTAAACACAAATATATTTTTAATTGACCTACTCTCCCACCATATGAAATTAGTATCACACAACATATTGTCATTAATGCAATAGAATTTGCTCTGACATCCAAATCACAATAAGAGACTGAGCTTTTAAATCAGTAGTTTTTAATTTTTGTGGGCCATACAAGTTTGAGTATAAATATTCAAAAGTTCTAATAATTTCTTCATTAGTATTATATGTATTCCCTTGGAATTCAATTTCTGTTATTATAGGCACCTTGTTGATTACATTAATTAACCTCACCAATAATTTTCATGGAGTTTGTGCCCAATCTGAATACTCTGTTAGGGTTTTCATTTCTGAGAAGGAGAATTATTCTGTATGTATGATATATAAGTCTTTTTGTATGCTATTAATTTGTTTTTCTAGTAATGAGTTCAGTTTTTTTTGATTGAGTCTTCTACTATTTTGTTTATTTTATTTTTAATTCTGATCCCTTTTTCTTTGAATATTTTTTATAGTATGATTCTTTCTTTATTAAAATTCCCTTGATTTTAGCTTTGCTTGCTGTCCATTCTATATTGTAGGGAATATCAGTTAGTGTTAGGTCATGCTCATGTTCCTCTAATATATTATTGTTGTTTGTGTTCTGCGGCTTTTCCCGGTTAGGGCTCGCCACAGCGGAACTCCGGTCCGCTAATGATTGGTAGTGGATTTTTACGTACTGGGTTGCCAGCTGTGACGCACAACCTTCAACGAAGGCGCGCTCCATTCATGTATGCCTCCACACAGAAGACGCTCTAGCTGAGACTCGAACGGGACAACATCTTGCTATGAGGCAACAACGCTACTGCAGCACCACTACCGCAGTATTCCTCTAATATATTATTAATTTTCTATATTATATATTTTTTTTCCGTAGCAACTTTGGGTTTGGGGACTAGTTTATATCCCCTTTTTTAGATTAAGATCACTAGCTAGATTATTATAATTGTAATCTTCAAGTGGTCTGAGAAAAATCTAGGTTCTGTATAGTACTTTATTTGACCTTAAAGAAAATCTCAAATATCAAAAGACATCAAGTCTGGACCATGATTTATGGCACTGAGAGTAGTACATGAATTTTTTTGTTGATGGATTTTTGTTCCAGTAGCAATATGGGTCAAATAAGTTAATGTCTGTTATTAGGTCATTTATTTCTAAAGAGGCTTGGATGTTATAAGTTTTGCTTCTACATGCTCTATCTTTTATGGGAACAGTTATAACATTCCAGCCACCTCCTATAATATAGTCATAGTTTAGAAATCTTGTTAAAATGTGATAGATTTCCATGATACAGTCATGCTGTTTTGCACATGGACTATACAGACTCAAGAAAAGAAGTGGTTTCTGTAAACTAGAGCTTTTAATTGCAAATAGCCCCATCTTCCATTTATATCTGAGTCCTGATATATAATCATCTCTTTAAATGCATTTTAATTAAAATAGCCACCCCCTTATTATTTGTTTTACTACCTGATATTATTGTTTTTATCCATGTTTTCTCCTTCTCATGCCTCCAATCATTCTTTAATATATGAATCTCTTGTATAAATATAGCATTAGCTTCTGATTATTTATCGAAGAAGAGTTTTGGAGCAGGGAAAATTCATATTAAACCTAAATACTAAATATAGCTCACGTGTTACTCGTATGTTTATATTGCCAATAGCATTGGGAAGCCAATAGTGCCTGGTTTACACTCTGCTAGTTACTTCATGTAGGAGTTACTGGAGGTTACAATGGTATTGGAGTTTTATTTATACCATAATTAGGCCCTTGTAGAGCCACAGTGGTGCAGCGGTAGCGTTGTTGCCTCACAGCAAGAGGTTCTCCCATTCAATTCTCGGCTGGAGCACCTTCTGTGTGGAGTCTGCATGTCCTCCCCAAGGTCGAGTGGCATTCGAAAGGCATGTATAGAATGGGATGCCTTCGTTGAAGGTTGGGCGTTGAGCTGGCACCCATAATAAATCTACTGCCAATCATTAGCAGACCGGAGTTCCACTGTGGTGACCCCTAACTGGGAAAAGCCGAAAGAAGAAGAAGAAGAAGATAAATTTGCATAACTGGTTTCACAACTACAAAAAATTTAGCCATGCCCATAATTTTCCAAAGATTACAGCAAGAACAATTTGAGGCAGAGACTTAAAGCTTAATAGTTTCACTCAGCCCTAAAGAGATAATAACATTTGTAACTGTTGTATAACATTCTAATATTCATCAACACTTATTCAAAATGTACCTGAAGTTTACACAAACATGTCTTATCACAGTATATCGTATATGCAAAGGACCATTAGTGATTTAGTTGTAACACCTTGTTTTCTACATGGCTGTGGTTTTTACCTTGCTAGGGATGCTCATATGCTAGGTAAGAGCATAACAATTACCAATTGTAAGCAAAAAGAAAACTTAGAATATGTAGCTCTTACTTTGCAATTTTCTTATTATGTGACAGATATGCTATATTTCAGCTCCTTTAATGTTTCAGAGCATAAAACTTCATATAGCTATGCATTCGTTATCCTTTACCATTCAAGATTTTACTATTTTTTTAACCATTTAAGTGAATTTACTAACTTGAGCTATTTATATTCTTTCAAAGTCCTTTTGCCTTTACATAAGAAGGTCCATCTATGATGTACCAAAATGAAAGCATAGGTTTGCACAGAGTTGAAGTTATTCACTACCAGCCATAGATGTATTGTATTTCTAGTCAAGAGAAGGACATTTTCATCTGCCATGCTCCTTATTTTACAGTTCAACTCCCAGTAATTCTTTTTGATCTGGGGGGATTTCTTAGGGGGTTCAGATAAACTGGTTTTCATTCTTGGCCTGAGTCAGTTTGAAGTAAGAAATTTTTTTTTTCTTTAAACATTCAGTTTTTGAACTATATATTTGATCTTACTTAACTGTGAATAGCCCAATTTGAGGGGGGCAGGAGACCAAAGACACAACCTTCAAAAATATTCCGTGTATGTAGCAGGGTCCTCCAACGTATTTGAATGAGCCACACACATCATTCTGATTTTTAGTTCCCCCCTTCAGTTAGGAGAACAAAATGTCCCATCTGTGCTATGTTTTTTATAAACTTCCAGGACTGTCCCATTACAACAAATCTTAACAATTACACCTGCTGAGATTTTATTCAGATTTTAGCATTTGGCAGTTAATTGAAGATTTTCATAAACACTGTTTTTGCCATTTTAATCATGTGTTTAACATCTTTATATTGGAAGATTAATGTGTTTGGATGCCTCATCTGGAATTTGTTATTTTTTTTTCTTTTTTGGCTGTTAGATAAGCACAGAATGGAGACAGATATTGCCTTTGCTGCTTTATTTAGAAGTGCAGGTCCTGTGCAAATGCTATTTTGCTTCCATGAGATATACATATATATATATATATATATATATATATATATATATATATATATATATATATATATATATTGCTGCCATGAGAATTTTTTAAACATCTTGGTGATTGAGGAGCTTTGCATAAATTTTTTCTGGATTTATCTAAGCTTTGTGTTTTGCATAGAGCTCGATGTGCTTTTTCGATCAACATCTCACCCGCATCTGAATCATTTCCTAAAAGGCAAACCACAACTTGCTTTATTGTTTCTAATTGTGTTTGTTCATATTTCTCTGGGATGCCTCAAATTAATATGTTCTTCCTTCTGCTTTTTGCCTCGAAGTCAATGATTTTTGTTGCATCTCTTAAATCATTTTAGCATTTGTTTCATTGTCTTTTTGGATTTCATTTATTTTTAACTCATTTTTGGATATTTTAGCCTCTGTGATGTCTAGTTGTGAAGCTATTTGAGTTAATGTGTGTCCAAACTTTGAAACTTGGTCTGAGAAATTTTGAATACCGATTTGTTGAGGTAGTAATGCAGATTTAGGTCATCTACATAGGTTAGGTGTTTGCTCCCCTTTTCATTTTGTTGAGAGTTTCAGGTTCTCTTACAGTTTTGTGGTTCTCTGCCTTTTGGTTATGGTTTCTTTTTCAGGCTTAGCCATTTGCTTGTATTTGATTTTAATCATTTGAGCTTCCATTATTTCAGCTTTGCTCATCATTTTGGCTCATTTGGTCTATCTTTCTTAATTCTTATCCTTTTTAATTTGCTGTATCAGGCCATTATCTCGTGTTTGTTCTTGCACGGTATTCTTAGAGAATTTTTTTTTCACCCTTTACTGGATACTTGGTTTAGCTCTTCACAAGAGGAGATGTTTGGTCACTGGTGTATTATTTTTTAATAAAAAGCTCTTTATATCTTCCTTTTTTTGTTTTATTTTTCATGCTTTTCGTTCATCGATTTGGTTAGCTCAGTCTGCCTTTTTATTTTCCATTCCTGTTGTATCAAGCCATTATCTCATGTTTGTTCTTGCGTGGTATTCTTAGGGAAGAAGTTTTTTTTCACCCTTTATAGGATACTGAGTTTAGCTCTTCACTAGAGGCATGGCTTGGTTGCAGGTGTAATATTTATAATTGAAAAGCTTTTTATATTTTCTTTTTTATTTTACTTTTCATGGATTTTGTTTGTCATGTTGGTTAGCTTTGTCTGCCCTTTTAGTTTCCGTTCTACCTTACACCACTGCATCAGGCCATTATCTTGTGTTCATACTTGCGTGGTGTGTCTCAAATAAGTTAGTTTTGTATTTTACAGGATACTCAGTTTAACTCTCCATTGAAGGTATTGTTACAGTCGCAGGTATTTTATTTATCGAAGAAAAGTTTTTTGGAGCTTAATTTCATAACTTACATTGTTTTGTTTTTTTTTTTTTTTTTTTTTTTCTTTTGCAGAGCCACGCTGTTAAGTTGTTCAATGGATCACTGCCATCTTGGAACCTCCATTTCTGACATAGTTAAAGAAGGCTTTGTGGTTCTGTTTCACCTGGCTGGCTACTTTTACCCCATATGTGGTTTTGTTTGATTTGATCAGGATCCAGAATTACTTGCTTAGTTTAGCAAGTGCATTTTTGCCTTCTTAACAGTTGGATTTATTTATACAAGCAGAGATATTTTACTCTTTATTATCGGTCCTGTTTATAGTAGGGTTCCACCATCTGCATTATTTTTGAATTCGGTGTTATATTTGTTTCTGAGAGAGGACAGATGTAGCTATGCAACTACTTACATGTACATAGAATTTGGCAGTAAAGGATTCTGAGTAGGCAGTAAGATCATTGCGGTAGATGTGGCTTTTGAATTTAGCTAGGTCATCACTCAGTTTTAGTTGATTAGCCTCTCCACAGTCTCTGGATACTGAAGTATTAGATTCTGTTTCAGGCTTCAGGCTTGCAGTGAATGTGACTATATTTTGGTCATATTTAAGTAGCATGGAGGTAAAAATTAATGGGGAGCAGATCTGCCCCTTATTGGTAAGGATCAGATCCATTATCACCCTTGGCTGGGGTGTAGAGTAGTGACTGGTCCACAGTTTGTATTGATAAAGTCTAGAGATCTCTGGGCATATGTTTTAGGATGTATAAGTCTCCCAGTTTATAATGGGTTAGCTAAAGTTTCCTAAGGGTATAATGTTTGGCTTAATACATAGGGAATCTATACTGGAAAGGTAGTGAGTATGCACCGAGGAGTCTTGTAGTTAGTTATGGCAGGATAAATGGTTTTGTTAATACTACTTTGGATGAAGAAGAGCTTCAGGTTATTATCTTGTCTAACAAGTCTGGAGTTCAGATTTTTTTAGAAATATAAGGATACTTACACCTTGAGTGCCTTTGCTAATGTGGTGGGCCATTATGAGGGATAGGCACTGAAGCCCTGCACTGATGGAGTGCTTTCACTAGTCTTGAAACAGGTCTCTATGACAATGTATATATAGATATTTTCCAGGGGAAGTAGTGCTTGTAGGGTGTGGAGTTTTTGTCAGGGATCTTGGCAGTGAACAACAATACATTAATGTTGTCTGGATTATGTTTTGTTGGGGATGCACAAGATTTTAGCCACTATAAGGAAGTCTTGGGTGGGGGCAGGTACAGGGCATCACTGGCAAAGTAGTTAGGTCTATCTACCATCTCTTCTAGTCTTATGTATATATATATATATATATATATACATATATATATATATATATATATATATATATATATATATATATATATATATATATATTGTTCTCCCTTTGAATAATACAGAAGCTAAGCCAGTTTTTGAAGTTTATGGTCATTTGTTCATATTGAAGCATAATTCTTGGTGATGGTGGAATCTTGCCCAAGACTAGGTTCATATCTAACTCAGACGCATATTTTGAGAGCTCCATCATGTCTCTCTTCATATAGTCAAGGGGGGTACACCATTTTCACCCACATGTAATTGACTGTAATAATGGTGCAAGGACTTGAGTATTGGCATGTTGTGATGAATCTTGTTCCCTGATGGGCAACTGACTGAGACCTACTTGCAAGGCTGAGTGAATGACACATTGGTGTGTCTCACTATGGGGCCAATTATAGCTGGGATATTGGGCTATGTGGTGGTTTATCTTATGGACTTTTGACTTGAGACAATTCGACACTTGGATGTGTGTCTCATGGTGAGTGCTGCCTGCATAGTGTGTTTATGAGGTTGCTGGGGGTACTTGTTTCTTAAGTTACATTTAGAAGGCCTTTGTGTTTTAGGTAGGTTACTTTTAAGAGCCCTAGCATATACAGTCTGAGCTGTATGTGTTTGGTTTAGTGCGGTGTTATGCACTACTGACAACCTGCTTGTCATTTGTAGCATGTACATGAAACACATTTGCCTCCACTAATATTGTTTAAGTACATCTCTCACACACTGTGTCAGTTTGTTTAAATAGTGGGAGGTTGTCAGTAAACATGAGACAATTGTTGTATTATCTCAGGATCCCTGCTTCAACCAGGCTGGCTACAGAGATAGTTGGAAAGTGCATATCCACAGTTCCACTTGTTTAGTAATGTGAGCTGAAAAGGTGGTAGTGCTGTAGAGGTTTCTGACAAAATGAAAATGTAAGTGTGGCCTAAAGAATGAAAAGCTGAAATCTAATCCAGAGTCTCTTAGGGGAAACTGCTGACTATTAAGTACACTAGGAATTCGTGGAAAAGTTAGAATAGCATTGTACTGCATACCCCAGAACACAAACAGAAATGTCAGCTCTGTTCATGCCCTCCTGCACATAAACAGGCAGGTAATCCTGCCTTCTCCCTAAGGAATCATCTGTCTGCAACTACAGGGGAATCAACTGCCAGGCACAATCTGTACTACGAATGTAATAAGCTTATGGGAGGATACGCAATACAATGACTCTGTTTCAAACACTTTTTCTTTATATGATTTTTTTCCTCTTCTGGTAAACATTTTGCTTGATGTTTATATTGTATTATGTGCACTTTTTCCAGTTACTGTATTAGTATGAGTATGAAAATAAGTGTTGGTATCTAGTTCTGATTACAGCCACTTTGTTTGGCTTGCATAGTTGTACATTGTGTTTTATATAACTGTCACACCATATATATTTTGTCTTTCTACTATTTTCTTTCAGAAGTTCACTGCCAAAACTGTTACAGAAAAGTATCCTCCATCAGCAAGATATTTTGAAAAACAAAACCTAAGCAAAAAATAAAACCAATGAAGTCAAACACCATGAAAACTATTAAAATATTAATTTTTTATATGTGATCTGAATATATATATATATATATATATATATATATATATATATATATATATATATATGTATGAGGAGCTTCCACTAACATGACATTCTTTACAAGAACAGTGTTATACTGTGTAATTTTCATGTTATATTTAATAAATTTATACTTATTATCTACACACCCATAAGTAATGTTGCATGTTATTAATGCCTACTTTAGTACCCCCTTGCACTGTAGGAAACAGACGTTCTTGGGAATGTACATCACAAACTACTTGGATAACACTGAGCAGCATTTATATCTGTTTATTTGTTTGTTTGTCTGTTTTTTGATTGTTTGTTGCCACTGGGTGGTAGTTGCAGTGCTTTCCAGTCTGCAATAGCACAACACAGCTTGGACTCGGCATGGAAACCAGAGCAGTATTCAGACAGTATGACACTTTACTCAACTGCTCAACACAGAAACACATCCCATCTGAAAAAAAAACATGCAGCTGCATGCAGTCATAAAAGGATACATGCAGAATCAACTGTAAGTATAAAGAGGTATCATTATACCACATTCCCCTCCCTGCTGAAAAGAAAACATCATTCCTTTGTTTTTTGTTTATTTCTGGCATGAAACAATGCTTTGTGTTAAAGTGTATTTTTTACTCTTGATGTAAGTGTATGTAATACATTCTTGAAGTTGGGTATGACCTTCTATCCATATGCAGTACCAGATTATACAGTTTTGATGCAAAAATATATTGCTTTTACATCTAATTCTGTTAATAAGTACTTCCCTCTAAAAATTTTCTTGGAACTGAAATCCCCTACCATGAAAACATGAAGGACTGAACCCCCAATACCATCACTACCTAAATTAAAGTATAGGCCAGTGTATTTCCATGCTAAATAAGTCTGTATGAGTTTTTTTGCTTCCTAGAAAGAAAAAGTTTCAAGTAGGTTTTGCAGGGGGAAGTTTTTTGCATACTCATAATGCTTTGTAATTGGCTGTAAATAAATGTTCAATACCTACCATGTCGTTATTTTGTGTGTGTAGTTATAGGGAAAAACTGAGTAAATAAGTGAAAATAAAAAAAAAATCAAACAGCATGCCTTTAACTTCTTTTTTGCAGCATTACTTTCAACTTTAACATTAGAAATGTAAGTGGAAATGAAATTAATTGTAAAACAAAATATGCTTTAGAAAGTGACCACTACACTTTTAATTCCAATCTTTGAGTATTTGTTCATATGCAAGATAGGGGGATCTTTGACTCCTTAGTTTAAGTACTCTGGTCTTCAATAGGGTAGATGGCAATTTAGAAGCAGGAGCAACCATTACTGAAGCTCTTACCTTCTCAGGTATCAACACCCAAATCACTTGCTGGGGTCTCATGTATTTCACAGGATGGCTCTTTGAGTTGGGGCCCAGAAATCCTAAACTGATCCACATGATTTATTCAAATGTGGTCTGCAAGGGCATTCACAGTATATGAAAGAAATTTTCCTTGTGCTGGATATACATGAATGTCCAGTCTGGAGTACAGTGAGTGGTCAAGCAACAAAATAGCAGACAATGAATAACATGTCCCATTAATTGATTGGTGTAGTATGATATCATATAATATAAAGTACACAATTTAATTTTTCTCCATGGAAGCTTGAAACTAATTATTGTATAAGTCATTACAATACACCTCCGTTTTGCTGAACCAGTTCATTATAACTCGCCAAAACTCTAAAAGATGTGCTAAGAGAGGGTCAGGATGACTGTATTCTGAGTACTGCATGTAAAAAAATAAGGACTTGATGAAATGGGATTATTATAGCTCTGCTCAACAATCTGGACTAAACTATGTATCTGCCATCATGTTCCTATACATTATACAACAACTTTCTTTATAATTCTATAGCTATCCCATCTAATTTTCATATAAAAATAGGATACTTTAACTATCTCATTTTATTTACTTATTCACTTACTTACTTATTTATATATTGATAATTAAAACCAGTATGAGAAACACAGAGTGCTCATAAAAAAAGATAAAAAGAACTTAACTAATCAGATAATTAACGTATAAAATACAATTTAGCAATTCAGATAAAGGAGATGAAAAACATCCAAATGGGACTATAAATATCAACATTATAACAACATAAAGAACACTTCTGAACATTATTACATTTAACAACAAAAACTGCATCACACACTCTGTTATTCAGTTAAATGATTTCAAAGCTTGTACTAACCAAAAGGACTAAACTAAACCTTCATTAAATATCACTTTAACCCTTTTCCATCTAGTGAAAATAGTATTTCTGGCCTTCTGTCATACTGGGGTGCTACCACCCTCCTTTATATCTACAATGTTGTTTTCCTTCCATATCACCTTCCTTCCAACCTTTTGTCAATGACGATTCTTATTCAGCCACCCACTAGTAATATTTAAACTTTCTCTCCTTCATTCCATCCTTGCTGTAGTCCCCATTCCCCCCAAAGAAACAAACCTAGACTCCATAAAGATTGCCTTTCCATAAAAAACAACCCATTCAGTAGTAACTTTTACAATAATTTGTCAACTTCAGTACAATCCCAAAACAGATCCCTATCAGATTATTAAATTACCATAAAACTGAAATTTAGAAACTTGAGACAAAAAGATTGCAGACTCACATAAATGAATGTTGACAATGCCAAAACTAGTAACAACAAAATAGATTTAGCGTTACAATTTAGATTGTACAATCCACATACTGCATGTCTTTGGAGTATGGGAGAAAAATGGAGGACCTGGAGAAAACTATCACAAGCACAGAAAAGGCATGCAGATTCCACACAGAAGGCACTCCTGATGAGAATTGAACCAGAAAACCTCTTGCTAAGAGGAGATAATACTATCTGCTGTGCCACTGTACTATGTCTATCATCAGTCACCAGTGATTTGCCAGAAAAACACACATTTTATGAGGAACAGACCCAACATATGAGGCAAAAATTTGGACAGTTCTGAATTTGTCTGTTGCAACTACTTCAGGAAAGGAGACAATTTGAAAATAACATGCTACTTGACACAACTGGGAAGAAAGCTGTGTGTTTGGAAGAAGGAAAGAGATGAAGTAGACAGACCAGAGACATCTGCCCAGAATCTCAGTCCTTAAATTTAAATTAGATGTTACATATTCATGATCATTTTTGTTAAACTAGAGTGAAAGAGGAAAACATGCTAGGAACTTGAGCAAGGACATGTACTCATAGGAGGTCACTAGGCTAATGGCCTTAAGGCCCTTACAAGCCTAGCCAAGTTTAACCCTTGTTCCCCAGAGAGTCTACATTTCAGGCAGACTAATTTAACACCTACTGCCTCTGTCTAAGAGGGACACAAGTGAAACCCCTGAGGTGAATTTACAGTTTCCCATCCAATGGTCCAAATTATGCTTAAATAGAGTCAATGAGAGGCACTGTTTGACTTGAATTGGAAGCTTGTTCCTGAGAAGAGGTTAGCTTTGTGAAACATATATGTTTCTCCAGCAAGTCTTGTTGATGTCACATACTAGGTAAAGGTCTCTAGAGTGAGTGCATCATTGACTTACAAATGTGCAGCATTTCCATTAAGGCAGGATCTGAGATGGTTTTATATGCAAGGTATGGGACAACTCTGAGTAGTCTATATGACAGAGAGTATAGTGACAGTGATTTCAGTCTGACAACATATGACATATGCTGAAGACCCTGCATTTTCCTTGTAAGAAACCGTTGAGGTCTCCCCAGTTGCTGCAGTTGCCTGCTAAAGTACATGCCAATGGGAGCATTGTACTCTATTATTGGCCTAATGAGAGATGAGTACAGGGAAGTAATAGCTTCTTTTGTTCTGGAAACAATGCCCTTATTTATGAGGTGGGCAATTTGGAATGCCCTTCTTATCACTGTGGAGACACGGTTGTCAAAGGATAGGCTGCTGTTAACCCGTGTACCCAAATTTCTCAGCACTGTTTGAGTGCTTAGGGGGTGTTGCTATTAATGTAATAAGCTGCTGGAAAATCTCCCTTGCCAAAGGGGATGATAATGCATTTTTAGCACTGAATTTTAGCTGATGACTTTGGCACCAGCCATTGGTCTGTTTAAGTTGTTTTGGAGGATGATGACATCCCTTGGGGACACAATGACCACTCTCAGTTTGCAGTCATCAGCAAACTTTGTCAGCCACAGACCTTTTGTTTTGTCTGTACTTCTGAAAAGTAGATTCCAAGCAACAGGGGCCCCAGCATCAAACCCTGTGTAACACCACTGGTTACAGGACTGCTGGTAGAGCTTGAATCACCTAATTTGACTGTATGTGATCTATCAGTGAGCCAGTTTGCAACCCACCTGACAATATATGGGTTAATCCCAAGCTGGGTGAGTTTATCAATGATGCCTAAGTACAATTCAGTGAATAGGGAATAGTGTCAAAGGCCTTGACTAGGTCTAGGTAGGCTATATGCACAAATTTGCCTTCATTCAGGGCTTTGTGACTGTCTTGAAGAAGTCACAAAAGTTTTACAGGCAGAACCTCCCTTTAACAAACCCAAATTGGATCAGGTCAAGCATTTGGAGGTCTACTATATCTTTGTTGATAAGGTCTATGATGATTCTCTCCATGGCCTTACAGATCAGGCTGGTCAGGCTTATGGGTCTATAGTTCCAAGGTCAGTGGATGAGCCACCTTTATACAAAGGAATGATGGTAGCTGTTTTCCATTCAGCAGGTACAAAACTAGTGTTTAGGCTGTGGTTGAAAGGGTTACACAGTGGTGCTGATAATTCCTGATTTAATCAATTAAGAATGCAGCCTGAAATGTTATCAGGTCCATATAGGCTGGGTTTTTGGCTCTGGAGTGAGCCTGTAAGACCTGTTCCTTAGAGAATCTAGTCAGAAAACAGGTAGTAGGGATGCTTTGGGGTATATGTGGTGGGGGCAGGCGGGAGACGTTTTCCCTTAACCTGCCCGCTAGCAGATTGGCTGTTTCCAAGGATTCAGCATATGTAGTGCCATGAACAGCAAGTTCTGTGCAAATCTGGGTTTTTTCTTTAAATTTACAGATGTAGGTAAAGAAGGCATTGTGTTTATCCTTAGCCAGAGTGGCTAATTTGGATTCATAATTAGCTTTGCAACATTTTACAAGGTGTCTTATTTGCTTCTTTAAGCTGAGGAGGGAGTCTTTCCAAGTCAGAGACCATTCCTTCCTGCTCTTAGACAGCAATTTCTTTCTCTTAGTGTATAATCTGTTCATGGCAGATGTCCACCAGGCAGATTTGTTCTATTTTGAGGATCTTACTTTGGTCCTATCAGGTACTGATGAGTTAATACAATTGTATAGATGTTTATACAAAGCCTTGGTGTATATCCCAGAATAGGTGCCCTTGGCATCAGTGGGGTCAGGGGCTATGAAACTATTAATGCTGTCCCATAATAGGCTGTAATTGACCTTGGAGAAATTCTTTAGCTCACTTGCTGCTATGGGGATACTGAAAATTTCTGGAATAACAAAGATTTCAGCCAGTAATGAGTGACAATGATATATGAAAAGTCCAATATTCGAGTTATCTTGGAATAGCAGAGAAGAGAAAATGTGAAGTGTTGTGGTTATCTACATAAATGGTACTAAAACTTGAGATAATAAAAGTTGACTACCTAGTAAAAAATCTATTAAACAAATTAGACAAATGATAAGGGATGCATTGGTGTTGTTATCAGGGAAGGAGAGGGCAATCACACACAAACCAAGAAGAAACTTTGCAATGTGGACGGTGTAATGTTCACTTTCTAAATTATGTGTTGCACTTAGTTTACTTAATAACAATCTAACTGTAAAATATAACTGTAAAATACGTGCTCCGAAATAATCAAATAGAAAATAGTAGGTAGTCCACAGTTGTGTTAAAAATAGAATCTCCTTTATTGAAACACGTAAACAAGCGATCGTAGTTGGGTGTAATGAAAAGCCTCAAAAACATTCATTATTTATATATAATCAGGTTATTTGGAGCAAGGGAGTAGTTACAGAGAGTGGTCTGTTAAGAGCAATAAAAGTTTTAAAATCATTTCTTCGCCAAGTCACCATCCCCCTTAACACCATAGTGTAATCAGAGACTGTGCTAACTAAAACTGAATCTAGAAAGCTAGACTCAAATTACAATCTCATTTGTATAGGCTAACCAACGAATCATAACTTTAATAATTAAGAAACCAAACTAAGTAAACAATGACTGACTAACAAAAAGATCTACCAATAGACATCTACCAGAATAAATATTAATAAATATACAACTTTTAACAAAGATCACTTTAATATCAAAAAATACTTCATCAGGTTTGTGTGTCAAAAAGAAATCATAATATGAATGAACATCTGTATAGATATACAAGTGAAAACCTAAGTAGGATGAAAAAACATAAAAATAATTGTTGTGTCACAGAATTCAAACTCAGGATAGCAATGTTTTCATCTGTAGTATAATGTTGTCATGATAAACTGCATTTTTTGGCCCACTAATAGCAATGCTCCACTGCATATGCCATAAATGTAAGATCCATAGACAGTAGTGTGCTGGTCACTATTGACAAGCACAAATGTGGTGTTTTGATAAATAGCTCCTGCTGTTAATATTCTATTATGTCAAACTTCATGTGAGGATGGCTTTTGGCTTGGGCCTCTCCACCTTATCCTATATGCAGAAAAATAGGTTGATGACATTCCTGTTTAATTTCTGATATTCAAAGGTTATTATGCTTTTATTATGTTTAACTATACGTATCAGTTTAGTTAAGAATGCAGTTTTCATTGTGTTTGTATTTCTCTTCCCCCACTCTCTTTGTCGCTATCCTTTTTCTATCATGCATTTATTGTGTTTATTTTTTCTCTCCATTTCTGTTGCTATTATATGCAGCAGTACAACAACCTGCACCTATTCCACTGGCAAGGACTGTTCCCCACATGTGAAAGCGGTAGCACCACCACCAACAATGGCATTCTGAACATCTGGGATCCAGCTTTCTACAGTCACCTCCACACATCCTACTTTATCTGCACCAGCCTTGCACCGGAGGGTAATACAGTGCTACCCATTAGCAGCAGTGGAAGTGGAGGTAAGACTTTTGTCATCTATCAGAGGCTAGCATAGCTCCTGTGATAGATAAGAGACAAGAGGCTGGATGCTTGCATTGACCACATGGAGACAATGACCCAGTGACATGATGAGTTTCATTCCTGCCCGGAGCTGATTCCCCAAGCTGAGGCACAACCCAGTGGTGATGGTTTCTAGAGTGATGAGCAATTTCCCACTGGGTCTAAGCTGGCAGAAACTGCATCACTGTAGTCCCAGCCCTAGCCCCCAACTTGGTGCTTTGCCTCACTTTTGTGTTTTTACCCACCCCTGTAGTTGTACAGTACTCTACTCACCATTGTCTTTCCCTTCCCTCATTGTGTTAACTCATACCATTATCAGTCATGCCTGTCTTTCTCTGCATATTTAGTCAGTGTATTCCAGAAGTGAATGTATGTCTTTATTTACCAACCTCTTACTTCCATGATTTCATTCCCAACTTTCCCTTCTCCATAAAAGGGCATCAGTTCCACAAAAAATACTCCCATACATCCCTCTCAACTTTTCAAATATTTGACTAATGAAAACCTGATTTGTTCTTTTTGTTTGATGTGTTCATACTAAATTGATTGCGCTAAAAAGTTGAGTGGTTTGTTCCTATCTTATCTCCATCCTGCCCATTTCTTGTGTTCTATCCACTACTTGATTCCTCTTTTCATCTCTTTCTTATACTCTAATTTCCAACCAAAACTAGATAAATACACCATACAGATGCCCAAAAGATGCTTATATAACAAAAACATATTTTTTCTCTGTTCAGGCAGAGTCACAGAGAACGATTTTGATGCACATCTCATCCTATGGCAAAAATGAAGTCTAATCTATACCATACCCGATAAACATTGCCATCAATTGTGCAAATGAGCTGAGAGCCATATTGAAACAACATGAAATAAGATAAGGCTATCACAATTCCTTTTTTTTTTTGGGGGGGGCACTCTAATCCTTGAGGGATGTTTGCTGTTTTACAATATTTGCTTTATGGTCTACTAATGAATTGCAGTTCCCTTAAATGTATATTTTATAACATCTTTAGTCTGAATGCTTCTGTGGTTCACCTTGTTAACCATACATGAAGAAAGACTATCTTTAGGAAAAGTACAGTCTCAAATCGCTTGAGGCCCTTCTGTCTTTTCTTGCTATCAGTCTGCAAATGTGTTACATTCCCCTGAAATGTGTATTTTATGAAATCTTAGGGATAGTACATCTGTGGACCACCTTGCTAATGCCTTATTCAAGGATTTAACACTTAGAAAAGCATAGGTTCAAACCCCTTGACGCCTGTTTTGCTATCAGTCTGCTAATCCATTACATTCCCCTGAAATGTGTCTTTTATGACAGTCCTCAAACTCAGTGCTTGTGTGGCTCAGTGTGCTAATCCCCTGGTAGACAAAATATTACTACACGAAGCATAGATTCAAATCCACAGAGTTCTTTCTTGCTGTTATTCTGCAAATGCATGACATTCGTCTGAATTGTGTGTGGCGTTATGACATTTTCATTCTAAGTGTTTCTGTGGCTCAGCTTGTTTACGAATTGAGAATATGGTGCGAGTGGACTGAGATGACTGGTAAACTCCCCTCAGGGCTTCCTATTTTCATTTTTAGTGACATTAACATTACAGTACAGGTATAGGTTGATATATCATATTACTTTACTGTATCACACCTAACTTGCCTATGTTTTGCGTAATTTAACATTTAAATATTGTCACACCACCCCCACCCCCATTCTACATTGCGCTTTGCACCTTTGCTTTGGTGGGTATCTCCCTTTGCACTCTTCTGTCTATGAATATGATTTATGTTGTTATAGCAAAACCTCTACGTTTCATCCCTAGCTATAACTGACAGCTTCCCCTTTCATAAAACATTTCTGTGTATATATATATATATATATATATATATATATATATATATATATATATATATATGTATAAAAATAACAATTTTAATTATCAGTGCTGCTTTTGTCTTTTTTTCCATGGAGTACTATATCTGTTTTTCTTGAAATCTGTTTTTGAATTGCTGGTAATGGGTGATCCCATGTGATGTACACTTTGTCATTGTACACTTCAGTTTCTGAAGTGGTACTTAACATGATTTATCAGTTTGTCACATATCTGGCCTACATCAATGGTTCCCATAAGGAGTACGTTCCACAGGGTTGCCTGGTTAGTAAATGCCTACATATTCTTGAGAGCCAAGTCCATACACACAGCTGCTATGGAAGCAGTGAGAAGACTACAAACTATATGTTGTGCTGAGTGTTGCAGGTAGTACTTGATAGCCCTAGAGCCCTGAATAATGACCCCAAATCACAACTTCCAGAAATGCAAAAAGATAGCAAATCATTTATTCAGACTACTGAAGGGAGGGGCATTGTGGTACAGTCCAGGCATGTAGCAAGATATTTGTTGTGTGTGTCAGTTTCTACAACATGGCATTGTGCAAACAAATGGGGCAGCAAGTGAACATCATGGTGGCCCTTCTTACCAGTTGTGATAGCAGCAGAAGGGAAGGATGGAGATTCAGGGCAGGAAAAATGCAGCAGCAGCAGCAGTATCACACATGAGGCAGTGGCGGGTACAGTACATTGCAGGACTGCAAAGGTGTAAATGACTCTGGATGTGACAGAAATAAAAAAAATGATGCATGCAATATCACACCCAGGCTATGCATGGCAGTTCATGGACTGGCCACACTGTGGATCAAACATCACCATATCCACACAATTTAAGTGGGTGAGAAGCTTAAAGTTATCATACATGCTCAGATGTGTTAAAACAGTGAAAGATGACTAACACTATACTAATGGGTAAAGTTATAGCTATGGAACATTGTAGCAATACACTCTGGAAGGTTATAGGTGGCCAGGGAATATATCCTCATGTAGTGAGTTCAAGCTGTTGATTATTGGCTCTGTCTAAATAAGCTTCAAAATGCCAACAAGGCAAAATAAACTAACAAAAACTTAACAAGAAAATAAAAAAAATGATCACAAAACATGATCCAGCGCGTTGCACTGTTTAATAACTTAAAAATTCCAAACGACTAAGCACTTTCGCCTTTCCATACACCAGGCATCATCAGACTCATTTGAAACAACAATCAAGTTACAAATTTATATCCCACCTATCACATTTTTAAACCAATCATGTTCTTGGCATAATAAATGTAAAAGTTCATTTACATATTTTAAAAACATATGCATTACTATATAAACCAACAAAGAAAAAAACTGAATTAACAAAAGAAAAAGAAAAATGACCATCTAAAAATGTTTTCTTGCATAAATCTAATATTAACTTTGAACACCTGAGACCTAAAACATTGTTTGATAAAACTCTTACAAGCCATTTTGTTAACATTTTGGGGGGGGTTTAATAAAACGTCCCAATTATGTTTATGGTGTAATGTCGTATACATACCCAACAAAAGAATGTATAAACGAGTCATAAACATAAAGTAAATGCTTCTTGGTTCCTTATATTTTACTAGCCCTTTGCTTCAAAATAGGCATCAAAGAAATATTATCATTGAGTCCTGGCATAACAGTGGCATTCAACCTATATTGCCATTTTGTCTCCCTAGCCACCACTTCTAATCTAGCTTCACCTCCCATTTAATTGAATGCTACTTCGTCAATTACAAAAAAGATAAATCTCTTAAAATGATCACATCTTACACTAAGCATATATAAGGCATTGTGCAAATCCTTATTTTTGATTGCTCTAAGGTGTTCACTTATTCTATCTCTAAGCCTAGGCACCGTTTTTCCAACATAAAATGCTGTACAAGAAGTGCGTGTGAAGAGATACATTAACATTGATGAATTGCAGTTGCATCTACCTGGACATCTAATCAAAAAAGCATAATTAATAATATTGACATAGGGTCCATCATTAATGAATTAACAATATTTACAGGCACCACACTTCAACATAGTTTACTTATATGCATTTTTCATTCCACTTTTTGCATAACCTTGCAAGTAGTTCTTGATGTCTCTACCTCTACTGTAAACTATTTGGGATTTTCCCCCAGTTTCTCATTAGTTCCTTTCTCAGTCGTCATCTCCCAACATCTACAAGCAATAGAAGTTAAATTAAGTGCCTGAGAATTGTAATGTAAGACCAACACTTCTCTATTCTTACCCCTTACTGCAGTTTGTAACCGACTATTAGGTGTTCTTAAAATCGGAAGAAAAGAGGTATTTCTCTTGGCCATTACTTCTTTTTTTGTTCTTAATAACATTCTCAGTGGATACCCTCTTTCAATAAACATTCCTATCAGTGTATATATTTCTTTCACACACATAGTATTGTCACTTATTAAACGAGACAATCTTACCATCTGCCCTTTAATTATGCTTTTCCTTCGATGGTGGGGGTGGCAACTGTTGCAGTAGAACAGTGTATTTGAATAGGACTGTTTTCTATAAATGTTACTATTAAGTACTTCTCCACTTTTTGATAGATAAGTGTCCAAAAACTCAATCTTATTTGCTTTCCATTTGCTTGTGAATTTAAGAAAGGTGGTAGTGGAATTTAAATATTCTACATAGACTCTAGCTTCTTCTTCATCACCTTCCCACAAAATAAGTATATCATCCAAGAAACGATTATAAGATTTAATTTTCTCCAAGTAAGCTGACTGCAACACAAATTTCTTCTCCCACTCTAGAAGCACTAAATTGGTGAACACTGGGGCACACTTTGCCCCCATCACCACAACCACAACCTGATACAATTCACCCTCAAAAACTAAAACTAAAACCCTCTTTTCTTGTGTGCATGTGTGTGTATGTGTTTGTGTGTGTGTGTGTGTGTGTGTGTGTGTGTGTGTGTGTGTGTGTGTGTGTGTGTGTGTGTGTGTGTGTGTGTGTGTGTGTGTGTGTGTGTTTGTGTGTTCCTTATGTTGTGTGATAGATTGGTAACTGGTTGCCTGACAAAACTTGTGTGGTTACATTTGCAGGTGCTGCATCTGAAAACAAAAAAGTTACCAGTGGTGTACTTCAGGGCTGAGTGCTAGTCTCTGTCCTATCTGGCGTCTATTTCTCAGACCTTCAGGCCAGCATTCCTAGCATATGGTAACTAAGCTTGTAGATGATTGTAAATTGGGTGTTGTTATTCAGTGTTACATTGACTCGCAATTGCTTTCTCATGAGTTAGACCATGTTAATAACTGCTACAAGGTCAAGACCTTCAATTTAAATGTGAATAAATGTAGCATAGTTCAATTTGGTTAACAAAACATTTTCACATACTATGTAGGTGGTACAGACCTCCTATAAGACACTGTTGTAAGAGGTCCAGGCACTTTTGATGAAAATTCTTTATTTTTGACCATCGTGTTTCTCAGGAGTTCAGAAAGCCTTCTATCTAGCTCCAAGGCATCTCTACCAAATCTAAAGAAATTTCATTTCCTTTTAACTCATATCTCGTCAAACCCATAATTAAACATAATCTACCATTTGGCATGTATTTGTCTAAACATATCACACAACTTGAGAGACCTCAAAGATTCATGACTAAAAGATTAGCAGCCACAGAAGTCTTAGTTATTAGGACAACCTGGCAACCCTCTCTCACTACTCAGTCTCTTATAGACTCCTCCATGGAGATCGCTATCTAGCCTTTCAAGCCATGAAAGATCCAGCCGTCTTTGTCCTCCTGCTCCTTCACAGAACCAGTGGTACCTCAAATACCCAGTTAAAGGAACTAAACCTTCATCAAGACACATTGACATGATAGACTGATATCCTTACATATCCCCACCCCTGATACAAATGTCCACTACTTGCCAAACAAAGTAGCACCCTTGCTATATTCAGCATAAACCTAAACAATTGGATGGGTAGCCTTAAGCTCTTCCCTAATCTATCTGGTCTTGCTCTTCTTGATTGTGGAAGGAACTTTTGAATAGGGATTTTTGGCTAGGATTGTAATGATCTGCAGTCAGATTGCCTAGTACATACCTATGAACCTAATCCACTGCCTAATACATATCTGATTAAGTCTGTTGCATCTCTCACTGTACCTTTCTAGAATAATACCACTGTGCAACAAAGTCCCAGTTAACATTTTCCATACATACCTTTCTTGTAGCAAGTTCCAGAACAGAAGGTTCTTCTAAATACCAATTCACTCATGAATCACTGAAATAATGACTGTGAACTGAATGGATTCATCAGCTGTGGATTAGTAAGAACAGCATGCAGTTATAGAAAACTCATTACATGTTATGCACACTTTGCATTGTTTATTAGTTTATCTAAAACTGTACAGCATAAAGAATACAGGTGAAGCTATGTATAATTTATATACCTTCTATAATTTGTTCAAATATCCTTTTAAGTATTGCACCTATTTTATTTGGTTCTAGAAACCTCACATCCAATATCATATTTAATGAAATTTGTATAAACCTCTTAGCCAATGTTTACAGTACAAAATGAATTATTTAAATTTTCTTTATGGCTTAAACAGTCAACATGTTTAGAAATTGCTTTCTTCTGCAAAACAAGGAGTAATTATTCTTTAACATGCAAACTGGATGTATATTTATTTTTATCATTTACTGACAGCCAAAATATTTTATGTTAATACACTACAATGGCTAAAATGTGAATGAGAAATGCGTATAGCTTGATTGTTGCAAGAACTGATTTGCAGCTGGAACATTCTAGTCGTGCAGCTGATGCAATCAACAATATTCTGCAGTTTGCTCTTGTTGCTTGGTCAAGGTCATTGTTTTCCACACAATGATCCATCTTCCTATTGCAAAGAACAGCAGCCTGAAGGACAGCCACCCTTTTCACTGCCCTTAACATTTCCTTTTTTTATATTTCAAAAATGCTGTAAAGGTCATCAAACTACAAAAGTTGCTTTAGTTTTCAGGAGACAAAAATTTATAAGTACAGCTAGACAGCCATTCTTGATAAGACTTTTTGGCATGTGCCATTTGTGCTTTATTCAAATGCATCCTTAACGGTTATTTCTGTCAGCTTTGCATGCATTACGTACCAAGATAAATGAACAGATATCTTATACAGATTGATAAAAAGAAGTCTATAGTAGGCCATGTGTATGTACATCATTGACAAACTAGTAAGCTACTTATAGATGTGTACTGTTCTTCATTTCTGCACCCATAATAAGAACAATTTCAGCTCACAAACCTCATTTCCGAAATAAATGCATTTTTACTTTCTGTTGTATTACATACTGTTAATTACTTGTCGTGAATGTTCTAACTGTCTATGAATAAAACAGTTACATATTATATATAAGCTATTTTAGTCAGCATATAGAACTTAGAACATTTTTTGTGCTGAAGTTCTTTGCTGTGCTTTGAACTTGGTAACTACATAAGGTAAACTTTTTTTTTGTTATGAGAATGTGCTAGCCTCTGAAGCATAAGATTATCAAGGATGTACAGGCCCTGTCTATATTTTCTCGCTACACTCAAATAGTAAAACTTAACTTATTCCATGGAATGAAATCATCCTGAGTGGTGGGATTAGTCAGATTCATTACTTCAGTGTACTGTGATACTTACAACAATAGAGAGCTGCTATTCCCAGGCAAGTAATGCATTTCAGAGACATTTTATGCTAATGAACCACATTACCTCTGTCTGGGTCAGCGTAGCTGCCCAAGGAACTGGCAGGGTCACAAAGTCTTCCAAAGTTCTCAGGCAGAACAGCTCTATCTGTACTAGGAGATTGGTATTGCAGATGCGGAATCTGCCTACAGTACAGTTTTTGTCATATAGGTAAAGCTGATCTGCCATGAGGCCATTCCGCACCACATCTCCACCTAGAGGTGTACAAGCTAAGTGAAGGCATGACAACCAGCCCAAGTATATGGCAGCATTTACCATGACCAGGAGGAAGGACATTGGAATGTGGACACAATATCACCAGGAAATTAAATCTATTTTTTACTAACAAAACAAACCTTTCCTCTGAGGACATTATGGAATGAGACTGACTACCCAGTGCTGTTCACATGAAAGGTTGCAGGCAGACTATACCCCACCCCAGACTCTGGCTATCCACATACAGTTCCAGCTGTATGTGGCACCAGCACTGGTTGTAGTTTGGCTTCCCACTTGGTACTACCTGTAGTACATCTTTCCATAGACAGACAAGAGGAGCATCCACCATGCAGAGAAGCCTATTCATTTCAATGAGGTTAATCACTGATTCAACCTTTCAAGCCTCACCAATTTACGTGCCAGATTAGCTTAGCATGGAGCACACTTCTCCATTTGCATACACAGAGTGGGTTATGACAAATCTCTATGTATTTGATTTGGGCATGGTTTAAAATGCTCATTTGGGGCTGTTAAATCACATCAAACTCTTTTGCAATCCAGCTAAACATATCTATGTTATCGCATTTTTTGTAACAATTACATAGTTTAGAAGTCCAGTAAACTCTTTGTTTTGCGGACAGATTGTCTACTTGTATTGCTGAAAGACAGCTGCATGATTAATACACAAGAGAGGATCATAACGAAGAAATTGCACACAAAGGTTATTTATCCGAGACATGAAGTAAAAAATGATTCTTGTTTACTTCTTGTGCTAAGACTAAGAAAGTAAGATAAACAAAATAAACACATCCATCATCATAATGGATAAAAAGACTTGCAAAAATATGATTTTTTTGGGTAATGTGAAACCATAGTATATAATACGGTGTTACAAATATAAAGAAGCAGGACTGTTCTGAATGTGAGCACAGTTCCATTATAGCTACTAATATCTGAATAAGATGAACGTGAAGGCAATGCCACAACACGGTTGAACAGCAACATTAACTCCTTTTAACCTAAATGGCTTTTTTTCTAAGAAAAGGAGATTTAGAAAGGATGAGGTTGACAATCTAGATTAAGAAGGCAATAATGTCAGTATTGAAGCTATTCCACCTGCTATTATAGGCAATAAATGTTAAAATGAAAAGTAAAATGGCAACACACCATGAATTCAACCCTCAGGATAGAAAGAAATAATTTGAAAATGAACAGTTGTGTATTGTCTTTGATTATTAATACATCTCTATGCTGTTTTCAGAGACATCTTTTATTTGTCTGTTTTGTGACTTATTTAAATGGGCAAACACCAGTATAACCTGTTAGCAACTTAAGCTGTTTCATAAGTCATTTGTTTCCTGTGAAAAAAGAAAAAAAAAAATTATGGAAGATGACAAGTCTGACAAATGATTGCCTGCACATAGCTTGAAAACATGTATTTTCTTTTTCTAGATGCAATAAATTCTTTTGGATTTTGATTATATGTCTGATAGGTCTCATTAAGAAAAAATATGCATTATTTACTTTCATCAAATGTATGCTGTCACATTTTACAGCTACACGCTTAAAGTTCCTTAATGCAGGCTAATTGGGAATATAAAATGCATTCCATCAACACAGGAGCAAATACACAGTGATTTTATTTCAAGTGATGGCTGCAAGGTCTTTTGGTTTTTGTTTCTTGAATCTTTTATGGCTGCTATAAAATTCAGCATTAGCTCCTGGCAGCATAGTAGTGTACAGAAGTATGTCATACTTCAAACATGTTTCTAAAACATAATTAAAGTAAGCACATCTTATTTGGTATGGGAGTATGATTTCTGGCTTTGCTGCAGGCACACCTATAATGAAAATAGCCACAGTGCAGGCATTCGCTAAATTCCATAGCTGATGTACCCTTTGTGATGTATGATGACTGATTTTAGTCTGGGGTATATGATTTTGCCTTATCCTGCAGAGGTAACAGAAAAATAACAGTCTGGTAGAAGTAGTATAAATGAAATACTTTCAGCTGAAACACACACACACACACACACTCACACAAAAACATACATGCACACAGCAGAAAATAAAGCAGAGAAAGCTACATGAGAATCAGTATTATTTTGATAGCATGATTATGATATATTCATTCATGACATGCCTTGCTACTCACAGTCATACTGGGCTAATGGGCATGCATCTTGCATAGTATGTAGAGTGTACTGCCATAAGCAGCTATGATTCACAGACATAGATTTCAATAGTGCATGACAACATACAACAAAACTCATGCGTATGCTGCCATAACCAGCTGTGATTCACAGATATAGATGTCAGTAGTGCATGACAACATACAACAAAACTCCTGCATGTGCTGCCATAACCAGCTGTGATTCATAGACATAGATGTCAGTAGTGAACTCCTGCATGTGCTGCCATAACCAGCTGTGATTCACAGACATAGACGTCAGTAGTGCATGACAGAATACAGCAAAACTCCATATTTGTGAATGTGAATTGCAACAGTTAGCATACTGCTGTGCTGTTTACTGGCCCTCCTATACTCAAGTTATCAGAACACAATAGTAGCAGGTGACCTCAAAGCAGAGAGGTTGCAGAAAGCACCTGAATAGGGTAGACTAAATGGAATGATATGATGCTTAATTCTGACAGGTCAATGACCATTATCTGTGATCAAACAACAAATTGTGATGGTCCCTTTCATCCTCAGACTGCCTCAATACCAACTCATTATAACCACACAATGGACTATATATACCTTAGATATCTGACCACAACCAACAAAGCCAGTATTAGATGGAAATGGAACCATAGACAAAGAACTTCTTGAGCAGCTCCCCCCACCCCAAACCCACATAGCATACTGGTCTCCCCTGCATGCCCTAGTGTCCCTCTCCTCTTTTTTCCCATTCTGGCCCCATAGCATCCATCCAAACAGATTACTTTTTTTTCTTGTTTTTGACAGCTTGTTTAACTGCTTAGGTTTTTTTTTTTCATCTGGTCATTTGTTTAAAGGACCATGTTTTGCTTCATTGCAGATTTCAGTTTAGTTCTGCATGATGTCTTCCACAACCTTCCACTTATCTTCCCTTCTTGTCTAAGTCTTATTAAATGGTAGATCATACAGAAGAATAGATCATACACCTTTGCTAAGAGTCAAAAGCACACAAAAATCCACTTGTGCTTTAACACCTGTTTGTTTGTTTTTTTAATATTGCTAAAGGACCCTGTTTTGTTATACTACAGGCAGGTTAATGTTTTTTTTTTTTTTTTACCAACTATATGGCAAATCTTTTTAATGCAGTTAAATCCTGACATTGTCTGGTCAGTTTACATTCTCCTATATTCCTTACTCTGATATGTGTAAGTGGATCTTTTGGTGGACCCCCCCCCCTTGTTTTAGTATCCTCTAACATTTTACTTGGTTCCCTGCAATCTCTTATGTTTATGCTTTATAAAGCATGTCTTTATCTTGTGATTTTTGACACTATTTGCTGCTAACTGCATCCACTGCACAGCAATTTCAAAATAAGATTCTATTTCTGGTTTGGAAGGCTTTCTACTTTCCTGTTGGTGCTGAGTCTTGTGCACCTTTGCAAGCAGACTGACTCACACACTGGTGTGTTTTCCTAACCACTGAACTCCCAATTCCCAGCCACCCTCTGAACTCGCATCTTTATTCCATTCTATACCCTCCCACTTTCTGCTTACATCGTAATTGCAGCTTAAAAGTGCATGGCATATGGCTATACTAGCAAACATACATACCCCCTGCTACCACCCTTCTCGCATTCATAATCACTGTCTGCCAAGCATATTTCTACCATCAATGCACCTCTCAGCCTTTTTAGACTGTTCTACCTGTCCCACCAAAAATACCCTCAGGGGGTTTCATCTCTTTTGAAATGTCCTCCATTCCTTCCATTTCAATGTACACTCACCTGTTTCTCTGGCCTTGTTCTTCCATCCACAGAAATATAGTTCCCTCCCCTATTGAGTGGAAGTACACCTCTCATCCATCTCTTAAAAATCCTTATTTCTCTTATCTCAGTAAATTTCAATTGATTTCCCTATTCATATACCCAGTTAGATATTCCCCCAACCTTACCCCATTCCTTACACACTTTTCATTGCATATCACATCCACTTTTACTTACTTATATCTTATACTTATATGTAAAACGCTCCCTTAATCTACCCAGATTCCACCATAAGTTCCCTCCTATTATACTCCTCCTGCTGCTAAGCAGCAACATTGAACCTTAACCCTGGCCCATCACTTTCATCTTGTCTCAATTAATTCCCACATTATCAGTAACAAAATGGACCAACTAAACAGCTTTTCACCCTCCATCGCATTGACTTTATATCTATAACAGCAACTTAGCTCAACTTTACTGATCCTGTTATCTCGATGGAAGACTTGGTTCTATCTAGATCTTGCGGTGGAATACTACTGCTTTTTAAATTTGATTTAAATGTTTAATTCTTAGCTGAAAGCAACATTACCTCAGACTCTGTACTCTCTTCCTAAATGACTAATTCTCCAAGTGTCCCCCCTTAACAACTTTCCTGTTCATCTTGCTGTCACCTAACTCCCTCCTTCAACCTCCTTAGCCAAATACAACATCCTTCTGCTTGAAATTACCTCCTCAATAAAGTCTCAAAAACATCATGCTACTAGGGGACTTCAATCTTAACCTTCTTAGCCCTAATCAGAACAATATCTTGGAAATCCTTCATAACTTCAAATGCACACAGCTGGTCACTGAACCCACCAGATTAAACCCTAACTCTGCTCATCACTCATTTCTTGTCTTATTATTACTAATAATCCTAACATTATTTACCAAATTCTCATTCACTCCCTTCCTTCAGTGATTATTGTCCAATCAGCTTCAATATCTCTTATCACATAAACAAAATCCCTCCCTCATATCATTCCAGAACAAGTCCCAGTTCAACATTCTCAAACCACAACTCTTGCCTTATTAGAGTGGTCTCATATTCTCTCTTCTACTGACCCTAACCACGGCAGTATTCTCTCACACAGATTATCACTCTTTCCTAAAATCACACAGCTCTTTAATACCACCAAAATAACTGTCTCATGTCCAAACCCAAATGTCTCCTTACATTCATCAACAATGCCTGGCATACTTTGAAAAACAGCCTATCCTCAACTTCCAGGCAACACTATACTAAGCTCAGATCTAGCTAAAAAGCCATTCAGGCAACATAAAAGTCAAATTAAGAGAAAGCATCAGCCATCCCTTCTCAACTCACCTAACAAATTCTAGTCAGAAGTCAATTGTCTGATAGGCTATACTAATTCAGTTAATACCCACTCCTCTTTGTCCCGCCTTATAGCAGGTAATTTCAGCTTCCACTTCAGTACACTCTCCATTCTTGATTCCTTTAATAACCCTTCTTCTCCCTCTAACCTCTCTTCTCCTGCCTTCTTCTTTTTTCGACTTTTCCCAATTAGGGGTCGCCACAGTGGATCACCTGTCCGCTCATGATTGGCAGTGGAGTTTTACGGTGTTGAGTTGTCAGCCCAGCACCCAACCTTCCACAGAAGGCACACACACGCACACACTCATACCTAGGGCCAATTTAGAGTGTCCAATCCACCTACAGCATGTCTTTGGGATGTGGGAGGAAACCGGAGCACCCGTAGGAAACCCACGCAACCACAGGGAGGACAATCAGACTCCACACAGAAGGCACCCCAGCCGAGAATCGAACTGGAGAACCTTCTCCTGCCAATATTCCCATTTTTTATAACAATGTAATCAAAGCTAAATATATAGCACCACTAAATGAAGAATAAAAAAGCTGACTCACCGGCATAGTCCCACCCTTCCTCATATTGATAATATTTGCCTAACTCAAAACATCTTGCCTGTTATCTTGAAAATAGCCATTGATAAACCCCTCCCCCCAAAAATTAACCCATCCCACACCACTGACTTTTGTCCCATCTCCATTTTTCCTATACTTGGTGAAATCAAAAAAATAATTAACAATCATCTCACCCATTATATCTCACAATATAATCTACTATCCTGAAAACAGCATAGATTTTGGGTGGGTAGGACTACTCTACAGTACTCTGAACACTTACTGATATCATCCTTCTGGCTATGGACAAAAGTTTCTTCAATGGAGACTCTTTATTGACCTCACCAGAGCTTTCAATGTGGTTGACAATAACACTCTGTTAGATCATGTAACTGAAACTGGAATTAGCCCAGATACAGCTTCATGGTTTAAAAATTATCTTTGCAATTGGTACGTCTCAGTTCAGGTTTTGAACACCCTCTTTGCTTCCACTCCTTTCCTTAAAGGAGTTCTTCAGGGTTCCATTCTGGTTTGCCTTCTTTTTTCCATTTTCATTAATAAACTACAACTTGACCATCCTTACCTCTCCCTCCTTCTCTCTCTCTCCTAATTTATGCTGATGATATTGCCTTATTTCACTCAAACTTGGCTTCCTTGGCCATACAACAAAAACAACAAGTGGACTTAATTTCTCATATCAGATGGATTAATAACAAAACATTAGTGCTGAACACTTCCAAAACTAAAGTAATGCTGTTGGCTAACTCCCCTAAATGACAGAAAAACTCAGTCACTTCTTGTCCATGACAATCTTGACAACCCTATTTATCAAGTCTTCTCCTTCAAATACCTTGGTATATGGCTTTATTCAGCACTGAACTTTCACTTTCATGTAGAATAAATATAGAAGAAAATTAATTCATCCTATGTTGGACCCTCTTTCTCTCCAGACCAATCAGAAATGCCATAAACAAAGGCATTTTACTAGTACAGCTTGAATATTGACTTCCACTGGTTGTAGTGGCATTCAAGAAACACTTCTCCACCATCTGAAACATATGCAACTCTATCTGCCATTTTACTACCCTCTACCCCAGAAATAAGCATCACTGTATTATATTTAATAAAGCCATTTGGTTACCTGTCCAACATGCCAACCTGCTTCTTAGATCCCAACTATATACATTCCTCAAGGAACATTGCTGTCCTTTGCTTACCTCCAACCTCTTCAGATGACCCCCTCCCCCGTTACAAGCTAAGAAGTCTTAATCATTCTGGTCTATTTCTTCAATGTCGCAGAGCCAAACTTCGTAGCATTAACCATGCCTACTTCATCCTAGAACCCCCACTCTGTGAATTCTCCCTACTAATCTTAAAGCTCTCAAGTTGTAACCATCATTTCATGCTCAACTTAAAGATCATTTCAAGTCTGAGTCAGTTTGCAAATGCTTTACATCTGGATTTATCACCTAATCCCCTGCTCTTTCCTTCACCAGTCAAGCACATTTGTCTTTCTCACATTATTTCTCTACACTAATAAGTGATATATCTTCCACTTTATTGTTAATTTCTATGTGCCCTTAGTTTTGCTATCTTTTACACTTTGTACTCTATCCTTTCACTATTTAACTCTCTTCTTCCTCCCTCCTTACTATAACTATCCCTTCCTATTGTCCACTGTACTATATAAAGTAATATCTTACAGCTTTTCCTGGTTAGGGGTTGCCACAGCCGATCACTGATTTTTACAGTGTCAAGTTGCCAGCCCAGCGCCCGACTTTCAAAGAAGGCACACTCATGCACACACCTACCTGCATGTATTTAAGGTTTACTCAACCATGGGGAGGAAATGCAGACTCCACACAGAAGGCACTACAGCCAAGAATCGAACTAGAGACCCTCTTGCTGTGAGGTGAAAACACTAACCACTGCGGCCTGTCCTCTGTACTATGTGATTTATTATTATTGCTGTTATTGATTCATTACTCTCTGCATAAAACGCTTTGTTTGTATTAATAATATTTCTTTTTATCTTGTTTGTCTACTGTCATTTATATTTGTCTGAGCTGAGACTGAAATAGGTAGACATGGATCAGTGCTCTACCCAGTTAAGAAACTGAATAAATAAATAAATAAATAAATAAATAAATAAATAAAATGCAGGACTACACAAATCTTATATTGGAATAGTACTTTCTTCCATACCCCTCCAAAAAAGACAGTTGCATTTTGTGTGCCCTGCTGGTGTTAGATTCTGATGAAATAAACACACAAAAGGTTACAGGCATTCATTATACACCTAGGGTCTGATGGAGGAAACCAGTGCCTGGATAAAACCTCCACAGAGACCAAGAGCACATGCAGAATCCACACAGAAAGAATCACAATCACAGAAAAATGATGGCCAACTTGCTACTTTCAGATACACTGTAATGTTTGCACCCCCTACACACACACACACACACACACACACACACACACACACACACACACACACACACACACACACACACACACACTGAGTAATCATCATCACAATCCCCATATTCATCAGTCACAGCCCTTTTATTGAATATGCATGTGTCAGATATCTGATTGTGATGAAAAAAAATAGCTACATTGTAAAATAATCCACCTGGTTTTATACAATAATCCACCTGGTTTTATACAATAATCTACCTGGTTTTATACAAATGTGCAGATATTCTGCAAGCCTAGAATAATAAGTGTTTAACTTGTATAAATGACAACAGCATCAGTCATTTATAATTATTGAAAAACAACCTCACCCAGCAGTTAACGACAGATCACAGTCACCTTTAAGAGTCTTGCTATTTCAATAGCAACATCTCAAGGCTATCCTAACCACAAAACTCTTTGTATGATTTATAGATCTTATTCTGATCACTTCTTTCCTAACATTGTCTAACAGTATGTGACGCTGAATTTGCTCTTTTCTGTGTATACATTATAAATATGTTAAATTAATAAAAAAAATGTAAAATAAAAACAAAATCACAGTCACCTTATATTGCTGTACACCTCAAATCTCTGCTTGCAATCAAATCGATGAATAAATATATAAATTATGGTCAAGGAATTTATTTCAGCCTTGTGTGTTAGAACCATACATTAGAACACAATGCAGTCCCCCATGTACATACTTTCACACACTCATGCTACCAGAAAAAAAACACATTACCTTTCAATTGACTCTGATTTGGCAAAATATCTTTTTTCAACTTAAATTTCCCTCTGGTGATCTGGGGAGAAAACAGTGAATAGAGTTATAGACTTCTTTTGTTTGAGAACATTTTCTTATTCTCTCAACTTTTTTATGTTAAAATAGTACTAATTTTCAAAAGTGTCCTAGTTTGTTTTGTCCCGTAGCATTTCTACAGAGTACTTAATATTTATGGCATCCACGGTGGTGGTGCTGTGGTAGCATTGTTGCCTAACAGTAAGATGCTGTCCAGTTTGACTCTCAGCTAGAGCGTCTTCTGCGTGGAGACATGCATGAATGGGCGTACCTTCGTTGAAGGTTGTGCATCAGGGCTGGCAACTTGGTACGTAAAAATCAACTGCCAATCATTAGTGGACCGGAGTTCTGCTGTGGCGACTCCTAACCAGGAAAAGCCGAAAGACACAACAACAACTTAATATTTATGGCCCTAACTCCTAGCTAGCATGTATACACCTACTTGTTAACAATAAATAAATAAACAAGAAACTTGGAATACAGAATAACACATGAGGGAAAGAACATACCAGCATGCATGCAAGATCAAGTCCTGGCCTATTTGGCTGCCAGGATGATACAAAGGGCAAAAAACAGGAATCACTCATTTTTTTTTTTTTTTTTTTTTTTTTTTTTGATAGCATGGGCAGGTTTTTCTTATGGATTACTGATGGATAGGGCCTACTAGTAGTTCAGCTTGAATATTTCCAATGTAGACATAAAGCTGCTGACACAACTCATCAATGGACAACCTCTACACCTCAGAGTGGGACAGAACCATAGCTTGGTTTTCTGGTTCCTGGTGCAGTTTTCCAAACTGGTGCATCCCTCAAAGTGAAGCTAAAAAGGTTTTCTCATTTTAAGAACCAAAGTTACAACAACAGCAAATGCTTTTCTGCACTCAGGATAGTAACTGTAGCAGCTCAACTTGCTACAGTTACTACTGCATGCTCACACACTGAGCACTTCAGTGCTTCAGCTATGAGTGCCTTTTATAGTTTCCGTGCTGATTTATGCAGCAACACTATCTTACTGTTTCGTAAATCAGTGCTGTTGCTTCATTGCCACACCATCTACACACAACAGCTTGTACCCAGGGAGGCCTCTCACTCTTTTCCCACCCAGATTAGACCTCTATGCAAAAAGACTCCTATGGAACTACAAGAGAGAATCCTTCAGTGCACATTCCTGACAGGTACACACACAGGGCACCAGTGACTCTTCCATGTCTACTCCAGCAGAGTTGTCTTCAACACCCTCCTCATAAATGCAGAACTGTTTGTTACAGGTGACAAGCACCAAATGTAGCTGCTAAAAGACCCTTCAGTGGCCTGGGCTGCTCCTTCTCCTCCTCTTCCTCTTCCACAACTGATCCTACAGAATGATAAATGAATGGGAGAAGATAATAAAACATGCATATAAGAATAACACCACTATATCTGTGAACTGGTGTGAGATACAAAACTTACATACACAATCCACCATCTGTGACAGCAAACCAGTTTCCGTTTATTAATAAAAAAAGTGTGTACTATATATCTGTACAGCAGTTATGATAGTAGATGCCAATGATACTACAAAAATGTTTGCAATACATTTCTATCTTGGTCACCTGAACATCTGGTGAAGTAGGTCAGGATGGCACAACTTTAGGTCATTTGTGGCAATACTGCCAATGCTCACTAGAAAGAATTATAATAAGCAACCATTTTCTGAAATGGACCATCATAACCGACTGCCATTTACTCCTTGATGTTTTGATTCAGGGAGGACAAGAAACTCCTGGCTGTTCTCCCTGACACACCAAGTTGGAGCCCTGCATTCATCACTTCCTGAAAGAGTTATGGACACTCAGTAAGGTCTTCTTGAGGAGAAAATGATAGTCCATCTATAAATCTCACACCTTTCAACTGCTCCTATTTTGGATGAATATTCTTATTTTCAGGCCTGATTTACCCCAGCACATGATGTAGCTACTTTTGGAGGTGCATCCTTCTTTTCATGCTTGATTTACCTCTTCATTCAATTTTCCAAATCTCCCTCATCACACATGATTTTTGAAGCTGTACAGTACATAGAAAATCACACCACATGAACAACATACTAGCGATGCCAGGGCCAGATATGGCACAAAGTAATCTAGGCATCTACCTAGGGCCTAGTACTAGCTGGGGGAGTCCATAAATAATGAAAAAAAAGCCGTCTCACTTTTACGCCACACCGTTCAATGCCTAGCTGTTGCTGCTTCATTTTTTGTGTGAAAAGTCCCAGACATCTCTTTCTTTTATGGACTTGAATGTGGTCAATGAAAAAGATGTGCCCTGTGGCTTTTAATGTGGTATTTCTGTGCAGTTGAGCCAGTATGTACATCTAGCTTAGGATATCCTCTTCAGACATGCATTGTGTGGATGTTACAGCTATAGAAGAGCTCATGCACCCTCATGGAATACAGCCTTACAATCTGTTAGCCCATGGAAGAACGTGTGTCTGAACCTCATAGTAAAATCTCTCAGTGAACCTCTATCTGGAAAATAACCATGCCACTTTTCAGAAAATACATGAAGAAAATCTCAGCAGTGAACCAACATTTTCAGGACAATCCAGGACCAATATCTGGTTACATAAGTTGCTCTGAGTTACACAGTTGGCAGAGACAACTCTGGAGAACTTTCCAGTTAAATAGTTTGTTTAGAAGAGGAAAAGAAAGCACAACTGCAAGTTGTCAACATTTCTTCAGATGATATAAGAATGTAATTTCGTCCTGATAAATGTGCAAAAGTAACCTTTAAAGAAGGAAAACTGCAGCACCAAGAAAACATAAGTTTGGGACAAGAATGTGATGTAAAAGAACGTGAGCAAAAGGGAGTGTATAAATATTTGGGAATGATGAAGGATCAACAATAAAACATGAACAAATGCAAATAAAACTTAGTAAGGAGTTCTTCAGAAGACTTAAATTAATCCTGAAAACAGCTTTGACATCTAGGAGCAAAATCAAAGCTATAAACCAATTTGCTGTACCTGTCCTAACTTACAGATTTGGAGTGATTGACTGTCTCCAAAACGTGCTGGATAGATTAGATAGGAAAACAAGAAGGATGTTTCATGCTCACCAAAGCCAACTGCATACTTCTCCAAAGCCAACTTCATGCTACTCAAGTCAGATGTGGCAAACTTCATGACACCCATACAGATGGGAACTGAAAGTTCAACTGCTGAATCCTACACTAAGGCACTGTACGAGCACATCCACTCATGCATGAATCGTGCCATCCCAAATAGAACCAAGATGCTCTCATCCAAAAAAAGGAAGCCAATCTGGTGGTCTCCTGCCATAAACAAACTTTACAACAAAAGGAAGAAACTGTTGCAGAAAAGAGGAAAATCCCAGGATGCAAAAAACCTCCTTACCAGCCTCAGTAAGAAACTGAGATCCCTCATAAAATCCTCCAAAGCTTGTTATGAAAATAAAATTGCCAAAGATTCCAAAGACAACCACAAGGCATTCTATAACTATGTCAAGTATCTAAATGACTATGCTCAGATCTGCTCTGAGCTAAAACAGAATGGCATTAAATATACTGATCCCAAGGATATTGCCAATATCCTGGCAGATCGATTCAGTGTCAACTTCACCCCCTTCTCACCCCCTAAATGGCCCATCTCAATACCGGAAGATTGCCAAATTCCGGTAATAATGGCCACACAGGTAAAAAAACGCACTCTCCAAAGCTAAAAATACAGCATCCATGGGACCAGATGACATCCCAGGCTGTGTACTACATGAACTACAATATGAACTGGCACCTCACCTAATTGTCATGTTTAATCATAGCCTCACCTCAGGTTTCATGCCCACTGAGTGGAGCAGAGCTACAGTTATCCCACTCCACAAGGGGGGATCCACCTTGGATCCTGGAAACTACTGTCCCATCAGTCTGACAAGCCTTATCTGCAAGGCCATGGAGTGTATTATCATGGAACTTATAAACAAAGACATAGGCAGTGGCAGCTGGTGACTTCAAATCATAGGGGGGCTGCAGGAGACAGCTGGATGGGTGTGGCCAAAAAGACGGGGTGTGGCCAACAAGATGGGGTGTGGCCAACAAGACGGGGTGTGGCCAACAAGAAGGGGTGGCTATGGTGCAATGGGATCGATGCTTCACATACTTATTTACATGAAATAAATGCTCAGTCAGTATGGCACATGCCGTGGCTATGGTGCAATGGGATCAATGCTTCACATACTTATTTACATTAAATAAATGCTCAGTCAGTATGGCACATGCTGAATAGTCTACACAGCACACATTGTTACATACACACACATTGGTTTGAACACTTACCTCTGCGGTATACTGCAAACAGTAGTTCATACTCAGTTTCTGCACCTGAGGAGAAGCTGTCGTGCACCTTAGAAGCTGTGGTCTGGAACACATCAGGTCATACTGGATTTCTCCCACCCCCTTTTTCATGGAGGCTCAAAAGGGACAGTTTTAAGTTTCCCAAAGCAAATAATATTCACATGACCCCCAGCTGGTTCCAAATAGGTGCTTGCAGTCTTTCAGTTGTTCCAGTTAGGGGTTTGCCACATCAGATCTGTTTCCATTGGTTCCTGTCCTCTGCATCTTGCTCTGTCACCACATCACTTCCTGTACCACATCCATAAATCTAATTACAAGTCCTTCCTTTTTTTCTTCCCTGGCAGCTCCATCCTTAGCATCCTTCTCCCAATATACCTAGTAGCATATACCTAGTAGCATCCCTCCTCAGCACATGTCCAAATCACACTACCTTTGGGCATGCCTTCCCTTCTTCTAGAGCCAACAGTAGCCTCCCCAATTTCTGCCTTCCCCTCTTCTAGAGCCAACAGTACCCTCCCCCCAATTTCTGCCAGCACCCTTTTGGTAAAGAGTAGTACTGGTGGTGGTGATTGTTAACTTGGGGCTCGACCAATCCTGTAACAAAATCTGTATTGCCCCACAATTTTGTCAGGAGGTTATATGTGGTGATGCCCAGGCTTCCTGATATAACCCTCCCCATTTATCCGGGCTTGGGACCGGCACAAAGAAATGCACTGGCTTGTGCATCCCCAGTGGCTGGGTTACACAAGTGCTTGTAGCACTAGTATAGTACCAAATAAGTGCCCCTTGTGTTCTTCTGTATGGTGTTCCATTTCCTGTTCCGTTTCCTGTATGGTGTTCCGTTTCCTGTATGGTGTTCCGTTTCCATTACTTATAGATGAAGTCCATTCGTCTCTCTTTATTTTGGGCCTCGACCAATCCTGTAACAAAATCTGTATTGCCCCACAATTTTGTCAGGAGGTTATATGTGGTGATGCCCAGGCTTCCTGATATAACCCTCCCCATTTATCCGGGCTTGGGACCGGCACAAAGAAATGCACTGGCTTGTGCATCCCCAGTGGCTGGGTTACACAAGTGCTTGTAGCACTAGTATAGTACCAAATAAGTGCCTCTTGTGTTCTTCTGTATGGTGTTCCGTTTCCTGTATGGTGTTCCATTTCCTGTATGGTGTTCCGTTTCCATTACTTATAGATGAAGTCCATTCATCTCTCTTTATTTTGTGAAAACAAATCAATAACTCTGTGGTTGAAGTTAGTTATACTCTGCATTAACTCCTTTCCTATGGAAAGCATAGCCAAAGCATTTAATCTGTCTTGCCCCATTGTAGAACGAAGAAATGTTTTAATCCTTTTCAGTGTTGAGAAACACCTTTCTGCCTCAGCAGTTGACATTGGTGTGGTGGCTATAATTAACAACACTTCATAAGTCTGTGAAAACACACGGGTTAAGGAGTTGTCCAATAAGAATTTTAACATCTTGACTGCACTGCCAGCTGCTTTAAAGTCTTCACGTTGATACACCACTCCAAGTTCTGTTCTAAGTTGTCCCCTCATCAGGAATGGATAGCTGTCCATTGTTCCTGTGAACAGATTTTCTGGAAACTCTCTCATGTATGTTGAAAACTTTCCAGGCAGAAGTAACTGAGAAGCTTGAAGATGGCTGGTTTGTTGAAATCGTGATGTTGCCTGGAACCTTATGACATCACACACTTCCTTTGCAGCAATTGACAAGGTCTCATGCAGTGGTCGGGAAGCTGATGGCCCTCGTCTACATTTTGACCGGATGTTCTCTGTATGTAGGTACTGTTCTGCAATACCATCGATACCCGATCTGACAATGTCAATTGCATCCAAAAATGTACGAACATCCTTTTCAACAGCAGTTGCATCTGTGGTACGACACTGAAGTTGCCTGTACAGAACATCAACATGGGGCATTATACAATGGAAGACAGCAAGCCAAAATTTAAATTGGTCATCTTCAATTGATTGCAGTAGCCCATTTGCTTCCAGTACTGTTGCTGCACCAGATGTAGGATTCCTGCTCAAATAATCAAAGCACTCTTCCAGTGACTCCAAGTTCTCGTACACTGCATTTACAGTAGGGATGTTAAAATTCCACCGTGTTCCTGACACTCTTGGCATGCGTCGTGATACTATATTATCCAGAGCAGCTTGTCTTTGAGCTGAACGACTGAAAAAGGCTGGAATTCCACCAAGTGTTACAAAAAATATCCTTGCCTCAGTATTCTGTTGTGCGGCTCTTTGCATTATTAGATTAAGTTGGTGGGCATAGCAGTGTACATAGTAGGCATATTTAAACTTTTCTCTTATGATGGCCTGGACCCCATGCTGAATACCACTCATAACCGATGCACCATCATAACTCTGAGCAATCACTTTTTCATGCTGGTCTCCCACTACTTCCTTCAACTGTTGTTCTATCACAACAGCAATATGTTGTGCTGTCTGTCCAAGTGGTGTAAAGTATCCCCAAAAACGTTCCACCACCTGTCCATTGACAATGTAACGGAACACAATAGCTATCTGCCACGTCGCAGCAAAATCAGTGGTTTCATCTGCAATTACTGCTATAAATTTTGCAGTACGAATCTCTTTTTTTATTTCTTCTCTGCATACTGTCAGCATGCAGTCCAGGAGTTCATTTTGAATAGTTTTTGATGTTCCTTTGAAAACAGTTGAAGCTGTCATGTGGTCTAACAACTTCTTATCAAACTGGCTGACTAATTCTACTATTGCCCGGAAGTTTCCTGGATTCCTTGACTCTTCAGACTCATCATGACCTCTGAAAGCTAGTTCTTGTGCACCACACGTCTTTATGCATTCTATTAAAATAGACAGAACATGACGGTTGTCAGCCACTTTCTTGTTGTGTCTTTCTACTGATAACTGGTATCCACTACTTAACTGAGACCGGATATCCACAGTTCCCAACACTGCTAGACTCATTTCATTGTCTAGATGTTTAGCAGACTGTTCATGCCTTCTGGACTTTTCTTCCAGTCTCTTCAGGTCATCCATACCCTTTGATGTCCAGACTTCCTCTCCACCAAATAACAAACATGGGAAGCAGTACAAGCTGTTTGTTTCCTCACAACCACAGATCCAGGTGTGTTTGTCATACACTGACCTGTTGAAGCTGCGTGTGTATGTTCTTGACCTACTTGTACCTGCAGACTCTATCTTCAGATCAGGTGTGGGTCTTCCAGTCCTCTTGATTCTTAACTTCTCATTAAGAGTCAACTCTTTAAAATTAATAGATTTCAGATAGGCCACACTCTGCTCACTCTGTTCACTCATTCTGGTTGTAGTTGAGTTTTTGCAACTCTGAAATGAAGATATTGCAGAAATTATTTAAGTGCCACTGTTGTATACATGTAATGATTTACAGCTTCAGAAACAGCACTCATTTCATTGACAGTGCCACAGCCATGATCTACCAACTATCTGGCTTGGCCTTGCCAGGATTAAAGACTATTAATGCATTTGTGATGCACACACTGTCACAGCTTACATTGTCTTTGCAGGACTAAAAGGGGCAGTCATTCCATTGCCTCCACTATACTTTCTGCATTGATCCTTCCAGCATTAAAATATATCTGCTGCACAGAGACTGTAGTCCCACAGCCTGTATGCATATTGCTTACTCCCTCACAGTTTTGCAAAGCCAGAATTACAACACTAAATGGTTATTTCATTCCAACACTGGCGACATGAGTCCCCCATCCCAACAGCCTACCAAAAGTACCTGGCTCAAAAACCTCTGAAATCAGAAAGCAAACAGTAATGAACTGCAAATGGCTGCATTAATTTAGTCCATTGCACAGAAATGGTAGTTACAGGTTTGCCCAACAGCAGACTTTACCCAAACAGTCATCTTGCAAAGCCATAAACAAGGGCAGTCACCTCAATGAATTCACAAACACCCCCCCCCCCCATTACCTAATGAAGTAGCTGCTTTTTACTGGTCAGGATTAAAGTACAAATACTAACAACTGCATTGCATACTTTCATTTTGCTGACAGACTCACTATCACAGCTTGTGTGCATCAGCCAAGTACACATTTAATTTTACTTACCAGACTTTCTACAATAAAACATAGTTTAACAAAAATTCCTTGACCCCCCCCCCCCCACCACCACCACACACATACAAACCACTCAGATTTCAGAGCTTCAGCTTCTGGTCAATCTTACTTGAGTGAAATAGACATTATTGTTGAAAATGTAGACAGAACTACAGCTATTCACACAAGCATTGCCCCCAGCCCAACTCCCAACCCAGAGAAACTGCTTTCAGCCTACAATATTTAAGCGAAATAAATCACCATGGTTGCATTTCTTTCACATCACAATAGCCAAGAACTTGCACATAATCTTACTTTATTTGCTGGTGTGTGTGTAAACTACAGGCCATTTCATTTCAGAGACCCCCCCAGGCTATTTGACAAAAATGATCTAAAATGCCCCAACCTCCCGAAAGAAAGACTACTAAAAATGGCCAAAAATATCATACTGTATTATGTTATGTAACCACCATAGTCATGTACAAGCTTCACATGCAGTCGTTTCCTTATTTGTATGCACAATATCTTTTAATTTTATTTTCCAGAAAAGGAGGATGCATACAGAGTACCAGTCCCAGACCAATACACATTTCCATTTCACATGTACTGATTCTGAAGTATTCAAGTACAACATATACCGATTTAAAACACAAGGCATGTGTAGTACACTGCCTGCTTATTTAGATTATTCTAATGCAAGCATTCTACCCTAATTGAAAATGTTATGTTTTTCATTTTCTTATAATTATAGCTACTCTCAGACAATATAGAAGTGCAGTAGTAGTAGTGCTAATGACCCACCCCCTAAAAATATTTACACTCAGACGTCTTGTTCTGGGAAAATGTTAAGAGTACAACAAAGAAAACTATAACACTGCAGTGCAAGTTTAAGAGGGAAGCACATCAGCTAACTTAGATAAATGTGTCACTGGACTGCTTGCTGTTGCCAAGTTAACCACTGAATATGATCACAAGTACACTTAAAACAAACACATGAAACATTAATCCTCAGGGCCTCAGGGCAGGGTAAACACCTGGACTGCCATAAACCCATAAAAGTCAGCATTTTCTGCATGTTGTAACTACCAATCTATTCAGCCTGTAGACACTCGGTCTCCAACTTTATTTAAGAGTGTGAAATTTTTATAACTTAAAGCCATTTACTTTGTGCTGCTATTTTTGGGGAGGGAATAGAATTCCTAGCCTTCTGATCTTCCAGAATCTAATAAGGGTTATTTTGCTCTTAAAGGGACAATCCCAGTGTTAAAAATTTGGGTCGCATTTAATCTGACCAGAGTAACGCCCATTTTAATGATGTCATGTAAATTCACACCCACAGTATCATTTTACTTTCAATATCCTGTGATTCTACAGTTCCAGTTTTGTTTTAGGTCCCAGTGTGCACTCATCTTTGACTTTCCGTTCCTCTCAGATACCTTTACAATCACGAGTTTACTAGTTTCTACCCTGTCAGTTTCTGCATAAAAAATACTCATTTACGGACTCCAAAACTAAAGTTCTCACTGTTTGTTCCAGTAACTGGGTCCACTTTTTTATATTATTTAATGTAGGTTATTGATAGCATGGGCAGATGTATAGCTAAAAGGCTGTAAACATTTAATTTGTATCACTACAAATCAGCCAGTAGCTGTGCCGACAATGCACAAAGTAAGACTAGTTTACTGCTCCCAAAGCCGTATTGCAGTAAAATTGCTTGCCGATGAAACTGGAGCAGCAAGGACTTGGGAGGGTCTGAAGCATACTTATGAACACATTAATAGTTCTAATTTATTTGTTTGCATACCGCACATTTACCTCTCAACTTATCAGCCCAAGAGTTGTGGACAGAGAAAATTAAGATTCAAAATCGGGCACTTTTTTTTTTTTTTTACATTACTGCAATCTGCTTTACAAAGCTAACAGATAACTAGTTTTGCATCTATATGCATTTTCAGAATAATTTGAAGTATTTAAATGAAAATGATTTACTATTAAAACTAAAAAAAAAAAATTAGAAGGACTGGGCAAAGTCAATGATATAATGAAGACAACCCATTCAATTTCAGAATATACGGAAACAGTGTGACAGAAGCGTCTACAATAAGCTGCAATAATAAAGTGCTCACTGTATCTTTTAACTGTGCTTCTCCTGCATTACACGGGGTTTCTGTGTATTTTATTACAATTATAGGTGAATTTGTAAGTTAAAATATCTTTAAATGTTCAAATGGTGCCATTTCAGTGCAGCAATCAGCTTTGCACACAGCAGGTTGCATTTTTCTTCTTGTTTACCGTTTCCATAACCACGCCTGCCGGTAAAACGGCAACAAGGAATCGCAAGTATTTTTTGACTTATTAAAATTACTCTGGAGCATTACTAAGAGCAAGCTAATGGTTCCGCCTATTTTTTTTTTTTTTTTTTTTTTTTTTTTATTAATGGCATTTGACCTAACAACTAATAGGTCTATCAGCAGGGAAATAAGAAGACTACAATACATGACGCATACATAATGAAAAGGCAGGGAAATGTTGTTGTTGTTGTTACTTTTATTAAAACAATCACTGGACACTTTCAAATCCTTTCATATTTCACTGTGACATGTGTAATGAAATGTACAATGTCATCTTAACACTATTTGTTTTAATAAAATGTTCTCCTGTTTTTGCATTATACATGCTTTTTTTAATGTGGCGACCCCTTAACCGGGATAAGCCGAAAGACACAACAACATGCCTTTTTTAATGTAATGCATTTTTTATTACAAGTGCAAATGTATGTATAATTATTAAGGTTTATGACATCTATTGATACTATTGTGCCATCATTTTACATGTTGCAGCATATTCCTTTACCAAAGCAATATTGGTAGAAGAATGTATTTGTATGATAACACTTGTGGCAGAGTACTTAATGCATTTTCAGAACACCACTTGCTTCTATCTACTGGGAAGTAACTGTTGCTTGTTTGGCATACCTCATCCTCTTAGTACAAGAAATCTGAACAGAGCCTAAAATAATAGGTGGACAAAGGCCCCAAAATAGGGACAGATTTTAAATATTTATTTTATAAAGTTAGAAAGTTGCTAAAATAACAGGATTTGTATAAGCATGCATTTCCTGAATGATATGAAGATGATACTCAAATATATGTCATTATTTAGTTACTTCAATCCTCAGTGATCAGACAGAAAGCCACACATTTTGTGAGGAACAGACCAACAATGGGAGTCAAAAATCTGGACAGTCTGTGAAAATCTGGACAGTTAAGAGGTATGTTGTTTGGTAATGTATTGTTTTGGCATGGGCTAGGAATAAGATACAGTGAATGTATAATTGCGTTTGCCCCTAAAGTAGCCACCTTTTCTAATATACACACCGGGTCATTTTATTTAATGGAAACAAGAGAGTTGTCAAGACAAAGCATATATGCAACCAGTGCAGATCACACTATTTCATATTTTTTCCAAATAAAAGTTCATTCTTGCAGAGTTTGAGTTGTTTCTGTTTTTACATTTAATATTTCAGATGCAGATTGTTTTATACAACAATTTTAGGAAACTTTGAAAATACATTTGTTGTAAATTATCAAGCCGTTGGCTATTTTATGAGTCCCCCTCCAGGATGCAATTACCTAAATAAGGACTATTTGTAGTAAAACAGGAACAGGTGTTAACCATCATTTTAAGCTTGTGGTAAATTCAGTTATTTTCATCATGTGTCAGAAATACGAAGCAAGATGAATTTCAGTGTGTCCTTATTAATACTTAAGTTTTAGTTATGAAATGATACTTCTATAACTACTATAATTCACAAGAAATATCATGCAATGCAATCTGCAGTAGAACAAGTTATGTAAAGTAGTGTGTAATACAATTCTGTCTACTAACAGTGAATATGGTGTTTCTCTTCTTGTCTGCTACTTTGTATATTAGTATAGTTTCAATTGATGTCAGTGAAATGCTTGTGCATATGAGAGCAAAGTACAGTAGAGGTCATTGGGGAAATCTTTCATTTGGGGTCAGTCAACTGATTGTGCAAACGTGGACATACTACTGAAAGCATCTTGGAGAAATGATTCCTCTGATGTCAGAGAAGTACTTGGATATACATGGACAAACTACTGTGGTAATCATTGGTGGAGATGTTTCATTTGTTGTCACTGACGTACTTGTGCAGACATTGACAAATTACTGAATGGATTATATGGGGAAATGTTTCATTTTCGTGACAGTGAAGTTCTTGTGTAGGGACACTGGCAGAAATGTTTTGTTTGATGTCACTGCAGTGCTGGTATATACATGGATAAACTACAGTAGTGGTAATAGAGAAAATCTTTCATTTGGTGTCAGTGAAGTGCATGGACATACATAGACAAGCTAATGAAGAGGTCATTAGGGAAATGTTTTACTTGGTGACAGTGGAAGTCCTTGGGCATGCATGGCCAAAATACCAAAGGGACTGTTGGGAGAAATGTTTCATTCCATGCGAATGAAGTGATTGGGCAAACATGGCCAAACTACTGCTGGGGTCACTGGGGAAATGTTTCATCTGGTGTCAATGAAATGCTTATGGAAACATGGACATATTACTGAAGGGATCGTTTGGTGAAATGCTGCATTTGACATCAGTAAAGTGCTTAGGCATACATGGACAAACTACTGCTATGGTTGTTGGGGGAAATCTTACACTTAGTGTCAGTAAAAGTGCTTGTGCAGGGATCACTAGGAGAAATGTTTCATTTGGTGTCAGTGAGGTGCTTGTAAAGGCATGGACAAACTACAGAAGGGGTCAACAGGAAAAAGAATCATCTTGGTGTCAGTGAAGTGCTGTGCAGACAGGGACAAACTAATGAAGGGGTTACTGAGGGAAATGTTTCATTTAGTCGCAGTGAAGTGCTTGGGCATACATGCACAAGCTATCGAAGGGACTATTGTGGGAAATGTTGCATTTTGCTATTACTGAAGTGCTTATACAGACAAGGGCAAATTAATGAAGGGGTCACCGAGGAACTGTTTCATTTAGTGTTAGTGAAATGCTTGTGATGACAAACAAAGTACTGAAGGGATTGCTGGGGGAATTGTTTCCTTTTGATACAGTGAAGTGCAGCAAGTGCTTTTGGGCATATATGGATAAACTACTGAAGGGATTGTTCGGGAAAATGTTGCATTTAGTGTCAGTGAAGTGCTTGTTCGTACATGGACAAACCACTGTTAGAGTCATTTGGGGAAATGTCACTCTTGGTGTCAGTAAAACTGCTTGTTCAGGGATCACTGGGAGAAATGTTTCATTTAGTGTCACTGATAAGTATGTGTGTCTGTGTGTGATATATGTATGTGTCTGTGTGAGTGATATCTGCAATAGGTCTTCTTTTTTTGATCAAAATAGCATTATTTCGAACAAGAAAAGTAAGACCTTAATTTCACGAAAGTGCACTTTTGCGAATTCTGGTTCAGCGAACCGGTAATAAAAATAGAAAACAAAACTTTAAACTCCATTTTGCAGGGGGCAGGCCACCCTGCACCCCCCACCCCCCTGCTGCATTATATATACTAACTCCAAGATCCCACTACAGTGAGGAAACAGGTATATTCCCTTATCCCCACTGTAGTGCTCTGTTTTATTTTTATTGCTGGTCAGCTGAACTGGAATTCGCGAAAGTACACTTTCGTGAAAGTAAGTTCATACTCTTCTTGTTTGAAATAATGATATTTCGATTAAAAAAAGTAGACCTATATATATATATATATATATATATATATATATATATATATATATATATATATATATATATATATATATATATATATATATACAGAATAACAAGACTCCCAGACATCTTTACAGATCATAATAAGCATTATTTTCTTTATAAACATCAAGATTGTTTATGTTATTATTCCTCTTCCTCTTCCTGCAGCTCATCATCAGATAAACGGCCTGCCCTTTCATTATGCTGTATTGTCAGGTGTCACTCATTTTCTTGGAATTCCTTTCCATCTCTCTTTGATTTATTTGCTTCTTTTTTGTGAAAGAATGGGAAATGTTTTACTGTCTGTATCTTCCTCTCAACTTTCATTTGTCAATTCCCTTCTGCTATCCCTCTCTCACACAAGTTCTTTTAGCCATTATGTTGGGGAAAAAACTGCTGGTACTTATCAGTCACAGCCAACACTGCTTCTGGTTCCAGGAATCATTTTATTTCTTTCAGGAAAAAGACTTTTAACACAGCAGGATAAGTCAGCTTTAAAGCCCTATACTCTGTGAAGAGTAGCCCATACTTGTTCCTTTTCTGACTAGATTCCATGAATAATCCTGATCAGCAAATACTCTTCTTTCAACTCACCAGCAAAATATTCCCTTTTTCCAGAGTTCACTCGGCAGTTGCTCCTTTAACGTATAGGTATGCGCTTATATTACTATTTATTGGTCTTGGTAAATAGGCAGCTAATCCTGCCAGCACACAGACTCTGTGCACTCTATCCAGTAACATTTTGCCCAGGATATGCCCATCCACTTACTTAGTTCCATTGGGTTTGTGAAGGGCCGATCTTGTCTCCTGAACCTGATTGACTTCTTTGAATCAGTCTCCAGAGCCATGGACAAGGGAAAGGTGGTCCACACAGCCTATCTAGACCTTGCCAAGGCCTTTGACACCATCCCCCACTCTGGGATCATAGATAAACTTACTAAGTTGGGTATTAATCCCTATGTCACCCAATGGGTTGCTAAATGGCTTACTGATAGAACCCACACTGTAAAAGTAGCCGACTCCAAATCCAGCTCCAGACAAGTGACAAGTGGAGTACCTCAGGGTTCAGTCCTGGGGCCGCTCTTGTTTGGCATCTACTTCTCTGAAGTACAGGTCAACACTAAGGGACTCTGGCTAACAAAGTTTGCAGATGACTGCAAACTGGGAGCCATTACTGAATCCCCAAATGATGTGGATACTCTACAAAAGGGCCTTACAGAAACAGATGCTTGGTGCCAGAGCCATGGGCTCAAGCTCAATGCCAAGAAATGTATTGTTATCCCCTTTGGGAAAAACATGCATCCATGAATTACCATATAGGTGGCAGTACACTAAACACAGAAAGTGTGATAAGAGACTTAGGGACACAGGTGGACAGTGGTCTCACCTTCGATAACCACATCGCCACAACAGTCAGGAAATCCTTCTATGTGGCACACCTCATCACAAAGGGCTTTTCATCCAGAAAAAAGGAGGTCATTGTCCCACTGTACTCATCCCTCATTAGACCCATTATAGAATACAATGTCCCATTTGGTATGTACCTCTCAAGACATCTGCAACAACTGGAAAGGCCTCAGAAATACCTCACTAAAAGAATCACAGGCCTAAAGCAGATGCCCTACGCTGACCACCTTAAAAAACTCCAGCTATACTCTGTCGCATATCGTCTACTCAGAGGTGATCTCTGCTTAACATACAAGGCCATGTCAAACCCAGAGCTGTTGGACATGCTACACTTAAAGAAATCCCAATCCCTCAGAGCTACACGCTCCAGGGATCTAAACCTTGTCATCACAATAAACAAAACATGCTGGAGGGATAGGTTCCTGACCCAGAGACTCCCCAGACTCTGGAATAGATTGCCCATACATGTCAAGCAGAGTGCCTCTTTGGACCTCTTCAAGAGGAACCTTGATGATTGGATGGGAGAAAGGAAATTCACCCCAGGGATCACGTCAGTGGCCCTGCTAGACAGGGGTCCAGGAAAGTAAATAATGTGGGAAGAAATAGCCAGGGAATTGTTATGGCTAGGCTTGTATAGGCCCTAGGGCTGATAGCCTAGTACCAACCTATGAACCACTGCCACGTACCTCTTGCAGTCTTTACTTCTACCCCTTCAAGCACATCAGTGAACCTCAAATTTTTGCATAATTACGTCTCCATTTTCCTTCATTTTTTCCATCATTTCTTCCTGCATGACCTCCTTTTCTGCTAATCACACTGTGTGTTCACTCCCTACTCTCTTAATCTTTTGATATCATCCAAATGGGTTGACAAGGCATTTTCTAACTTTATTTATTTATTTATTTTATTTTACATTTGTTACCTGGGCAATTCCGACTGGACCAGGTCCATTTTTAGTGGAGGCCTGGGTAGAAAAGCTCCAGTAATTAGTTATACTAAGGCAGTACAGCAAATATAATACACATGAGATGTAGTAAACACATTCTAATGTAAATGATGAACATAATACAACAAAAAATTACTAGAACACTCCAAATATTCGATATGAGAAATGAGTAGAATGACAAAATACCCCGAACCCACAGACATTGCCAACATCCTAGCTGACAGGTTCAGCGCAAACTTCTCCCCCCCTCCCCACCAAAAGGGCAAATATCTATCCCAGCAGAGTGCTGCCCCCCTGACATCTCAGATGCTCAGGTAAGAGCCGCCCTCTCCAAAGCAAAAAACACAGCATCAATGGGACCAGATGGTGTCCCGGGCTGCATCCTACATGAACTCCAAGAAGAGCTAAACCCAAACATAAAACTACTGTTCAATCTCAGCCTTACTACAGGATATGTGCCCAAAGAGTGGCGTACAGCAACAGTGGTCCCTCTCCATAAAGGTGGTGCCTCAATGGATCCTGGAAACTATCGCCCCATAAGCCTGACTTGCTTGGTCTGCAAAGCTATGGAAAGGATCATCATGGACCTCATAAATAAAGATATTGGGGACCTACAAACACTGGATCCTACCCAGTTCGGCTTTGTTAAGGGCAGATCCTGCCTCTTAAACCTGGTTGATTTCTTTGAAACAGTCACCAAGGCCATTGACGAGGGGAAGGTGGTCCACACAGCCTACCTGGACCTCGCAAAAGCCTTCGATACAATACCCCACTCGGGCATTATAGATAAGCTCACCAGCTTAAATATAAACCCCTATGTCACTAGATGGATTGCAAACTGGCTCAAGGACAGAACCCACATGGTTAGAATTGCTGGAGCCATGTCAGACTCCAAACCAGTTAAAAGTGGTGTCCCACAAGGCTCAGTCCTGGGACCTCTCTTGTTCAGTATATATTTCTAGGAGGTACAGGCCAACACGGAAGGACTGTGGCTGACCAAGTTTGCAGATGACTGCAAACTGGGCGCCATAATCGATTCTCCAGTCGACACAAGAATCCTCCAAAAGGGCCTCATAGAAACAGACAACTGGTGCCAGAGCCATGGCCTCAAGCTAAATGCCAAAAAGTGTATAGTCATCCCCTTTGGCAAAAACAAAGTGTCCACAAATTACCACATAGGTGGTAATCCATTAAGTACAGAAGAAGTAATTAGGGACCTGGGGACCCAAGTTGATAGCAATCTCTCATTTGACAACCACTTGGCCAAAGTGGTTAGAAAAACATTTTATATAGCCCACCTAATCATGAAGGGATTCACATCTAGATCAGGGGACGTCATCGTGCCTCTTTACTCATCCCTCATCAGGCCCATAATTGAGTACAATGCCCCTTTTGGGATGTACCTAACCAGACACCTGCAGCAACTGGAAAGACCCCAAAAGTACCTCACCAAGAGGATCAAAGGGCTCAAACAGATGCCATATGCTGCCCGGTTAAAGAAACTCCAACTCTACTCAGTGGCATACCGTCTGTTCAGAGGCGATCTGTGCCTGACGTATAAAGGCATGTCCAACCCGGAATTAATGGACATGCTGCACCTCAGAAAATCCAAATCCCATCGAGCTACGAGCTCGCGAGACTTGAACCTCAGCACTGAAATAAATAGGACATGCTGGAGGGACAGATTCATAACCCAGAGGCTCCCTTCACTCTGGAATAAAATCCCAGTCCAGGTTAGGCATTGTCCCTCATTGACTCTCTTCAAGAGGAATCTTGATGAGTGGATGGGAGATCGTAGGTTTACCCCGGGTATCACTTCTGTGTCACTGTTAGACAGAGGCACAGTATACTAACCTCGAAAAAGGGCATAGCAAAATAAATTTAAAATGGGTGACGAAAGCCAAACACATTCTGGCTAGGCTTATAAATGCCCTAGGGCAGATAGCCTAGTATGAACCTATGAACCTATGAACATTGGTAAGAGAAGAAATATGTCAAGTAATTCAACAGGTAAAAGTACAACTTTTCAAATGAACAAAACATGCAGAACAAAACAACTTCTCATGTCTTTTGTTATATTCCCTTAAAGAGTCGCTCATCATCATCATCACTTCACTGTATACTTTATCTAGCTTCTCTTGGATTTCAGATATTTTGTTTGGTTCTTGCAGTTCTGGATCCACTAGTCTTTATTTTGTGGAACTCCTTCTCTCTTGTTAGTTGCGGCTATGTCAAGGGTGGGTGCTTCCTCCTTTTTTAGGCTATGTCTAACATTTTTTTTCTTTCCTACAGATATCCAGATTACTCTTGTGGATATTGTTCCTACTTTATGGCTGCTCTCTGGTAGCTGAAAGGAAGTTTCATTATTTTTTGCTTCAGTTAAAAACCATACAGTATGTTAATCTGTATTCCAGAGGTAGATTCCGTAATCAAAAGCCATCTGCATTGTAAACTGTTCCTAACTTCAAACTTTCATGGAAATATTACAGCAATGTTTCCATTTCTAACCCTATCCCACAATTCCTTAAACCCAAATATCAGCAGACACTTATACCTGAGACAAGAAATTTTCATCACAAATTAGAAAAGTACACCCACAGTGTGAAAATATAAAGTGAAATACCAGTTCTGTGATACTGTTTTATTATTACTATCCACTACATTCTAAGTATATTTTTAAAAAAATCTATTAATATCTGCACATATTCGTATACACACTGAATATGCATGTATTTTACTAGCACAATCGTTATCTAGCTTCTGAAAATTAGACTTTCATAGAGGTACAGTAGTACAGTTTAGGTTGTTGTAATATTCTATGTATTAGATGCCATAGTCTAGTTCTGTCTGCAAATATAAAATGTACTTATTAGTTTTTCTGGTGTTGTGCTGCCTAGGAGGTAAGAAAATGGGTTTCGTTAATTACCGAAAGTAAGTAAAATGTGTGTTTGAAAGTCAACTAAATCATGGCACATATAGTTTGATGTTCAGTTTTCTTCCCATTATTAAAATAAGAGTAATAATGTGTTAAGTCACAAATAGTTGAGTTATCTTCTAGCAACCTTGGTGCCGTGATACAAGTTCTAAAATGCTTAAAAGTTGTTTGTTGGCCATAACAATATATACATTCACATAATAGCTATATAGACTTGCTTATAATACAAAATTATATATATATATATATATATATATATATATATATATATATATATATATATATATATATATATATATATCACAGATGAAGATTCTAGTTGTCTACTGATGTACTATGTTCTTCATCTGTAAATATGTTGCAAGTAATTGCTATGTAAATTGTTAATCGCTATGTAATCCAATGTAACTACTGTCTGTTTATTTTAACTGTGGAACATTTCTCCCCGGGCCTCAGCTGAAAATGGACCTACATCACGTCGCACACTCCCGATTAACAAATGTAAATAAATATATATATATATATATATATATATATATATATATATATGGGTCTACTTTGAAACATCTAAAACCCCTAATATCTCATTTCATAACATTGAGACCAGAACATCTAAAACTCATGACATTGAATTTCATAACACTGAACACTATAAATCACAGGAAAATAACATCCCCTCCACATATAACGACACCAAACTCTGCCCCCCCACACCCCCCCATAAATTAAATATACCATCTCCAAGATCACACTACAGTGGGAAAAAGTTAATTTCCTAACACCACTGTATCAAGTCCCCCTGCAGAAACATAGTAAAAAGTATGTTTGGTAGTTTGGTGTCATTTATGTGTAGGGGGTGTTATTTCTCTGATTTTTACTGTTCGATGTTATGAAATTTGATGTTATGAGTTTTAGACATTTTAGGTTTTAGATATTCTGGTCTCAGTGTTATGAAATTAGATGTTATGGGTTTTAGATGTTTTAAAGGGGACCCATATATATATATATATATATATATATATATATATATATATATATGTGTGCGTTTGTGTGTATGTATTAGTTTATATACATATTAGCATGTGTTTGCATCTGTATATGTATATGTGCATGTGTGTAAATATTTATATATATGCACATATGTGTACAGATGTGTATTGTGTGTGTGTGTGTGTGTGTGTGTGTGTGTGTGTGTGTGTGTGTGTGTGTGTGTGTGTGTGTGTGTGAGGTTATATCCACATATTTGTATGTATATTTACATATGTGTATCTGCTTATGTGTGTGTCTAAACATATATGTGTGTGAAGGCATGGGGCATATATCAGTTTGAGTGTACATAGGTGCGTATTGCATTTACATGTACACGTGTTCATATATATATGTATACATATGTGTTGTGCTTGCACACAGGTTTTACATATGTGTGTTTGTGGGTGTGATATGGATGAATATACATGTCTTTATATGTCTGAATGTTTGCATGTGTGTGCAGTGTTGTGTATATATACAAATGGGTTTGTGTCAGTTCCACGAAAACCCACGTTACAGATGACCCCATCACTGAGACGAGATTGCCGACTAAACACATCCCCGACAATGGTGAGTAGTGCGGAATGGGATGTATTCCCATTTCCCCAATGTGGTGTGGTCTCAGAGTTGGTATATTTAAGTAGGGGGATGTGTGGGGGGATGCAGGGGGGCTTTCCCCCCGCTATACACATTTCTGTTTATTTTTTAACTGTATTACGGAAACAGGAATAGATTCCATTCTGTAGTACATACACTTACCTTTGTTGGGGATGTGTTGAGTCGGTGATCTCGTCTACATATATTTATTGAGTTCATATATATATTCATATATAGAGCAGGGTTCAGATCAGTTCCCTGAGAACCCACATTACCAACGACCACATCACCATGACGAGATCGCTGACTCACCACATCCCCGACAAATGACATGAACTCGTACAGATATATGTTTAGGTATGTATATATATATATATATATATATATATATATATATATATGTATATGTATATATATATATATATATATATATATATATATATATATATATATATATATATATATATATATATATATATATATATGTGTATATATATATATATATATATATATATACATATATATATATATACATATATATATATATATATATATATATATACATATATGTATATATATATATATATATATAAAATGGTACGTCTCAGTTATAATTGTCTTGTGAAATGATACAGTGGATAGCATAATCATGGCAGTACTTTTTAGTATATTCTCTTGTAAGGGTTGTGAAGTCAGGAACTGCAATGTGTGTCATTACTTTATAACTTTTCTCTTTAATGTTTTCCAGTACATATATGTGGTGCACATTATAAGACATGCCATCACATGCAGATCTCAGGATTGCAAGACAGTACTGTAGTCAAACTCATCAGAAGAGTAATACAGTGTAATGCTGTCTTTTGCATGAACCTCACCGGAGACATGCAGTAGCTGGACAGACCACAGGGCTTTCTGTGGTCAGAACAACCATTATTACCTAGGTTGATCCAGCAGCGGAAAGATGAACCTCTACACCTCCTAAAAATCTCTACCCTTCTGCTCTAGTAAGAAGGGTGTTTGGGGCAGTGAAGCATGAAGAGCTATAGGTTGACAGCTTGTATACTGTCAGCCTTATACTTTGTTAGAACTAGTTTTCAGGAAAAATACACATTATACAGGATGCCGCAAAACCCAGCAGTAGAAAATTTTATCTTTTAAAATGGAAAACATTCTCCTTATTGTGTATCTGTACTAAGTACAGCATGTAATGGGGTTAACATCTGTCAGTTATTGCAGCATGCTCCCAACCTGAAACCCTCGTTGTCATCTCTTGCTACAGTGAAGCAGTTTCAAAAAGTAGCCCTGTACTTTCTTCTAGGGCCCCACCTAGGTCTCCTATCTTATCTGTCTGGCAAGTCTCACCATATTCTGCAGTGGTTCAGATTAACTGCATTGTTGTGCCATTTCCTTTGATGGCCAGGGGCCTGTTCAACCTCCTAGGGTGACTCAGATCCTAACAGCAGACCAACAATCTTCTACTAGAAGGTAAACAATATCATTTGGATAACCTTTTTTTTTCTCTCGGCTGCGAAGCAGGAAGTAGATACTTAAAAAAAATATTCCTGATGTTCATCATTGATAAGGGTGATCATTTTTATCTCTAATGGTACATTTAGTAGTTGTTTCTGATTTTCACCAAGGCATTAACTCACTCTACCATCTCAAAAAAATTTTAAAATCTTTGAAGGACTAGGTTCATCTAGTGAACCTCAGCTTTATTGTAGAAGAGTTGATAAGTTCAAGCATTTAACCAGTGGCAATACAGTTAAAATATGTATTTTGGAAGACCTTGTTTGTAGTAGCAGTAGCATCAGCTTGACTTATTTCGGAATTAGAAACTATCTTTCTGACCTCTGTATCTTACATTTTGTAAAGATAATGTAACCTTATGAATGAACCTTGCTTTCATGCCTAAAGTATCTTTGGATTTTAACCTCAACTAATTAGTCTACCAGTTTTCTTCCCTCATTTGTTTTCAAAGAAAATGAAGTATAAGTTGCACTTCCTAGAAGTTTGCAAAAAAGAGCTTCTATTTGCGTATGACTAAAAATCACACAGACACTGATCAGCATTGCATTTCCTTTGTTTTGTATAGACTAAGCCAGAAGATTTCTAAAGTAACCTTAATCTAGATGGCTGTCAGATTGTACTGTTTATTTTTACTTGTGTAGTAATAAGACAGTTCCAGGTAAACCCAAAGCCCGTTTAACCAGATCTATGGCTACCTCTTGAGCCTTTATCAGAAGCTGGTCAGTAGATGACATTTGTGCTACTGCAGCACTGGCTTCATTGTACACTTTTGCAAGACACTATATGCTTCATGTGATGTTGTTATCTAGGTCTTCTTATGGTGGCCACCATCTTCCATGATTTTTAAATGATGGCACCTGAGCTGTATAACTGGATGAGCAGGTTGGGTGTCTGATAGAGTGGCATGGAGGGGTGGGTGTGCCCATCATGGGGGATAGGATAGGTGATCACTGATGTTGTTCCATAAAAGGAGACATGGTTCAAAAAGGGCAGTTGCTGTCAGACAAACCAGCAAGTGTGGAGGGCAGGAAAGTAAAAAGTTGGTAGGGCATAAAAAAAAAAGAAACAGATAAAAGCACAAACAGCTGAGACCCCAGCATGCCCTTAAGATCCACAACTGACCCCAGCAACACCATAGCAAGTCATGGGGGTAAGTGGATGCTGGTAGACCCATTGTGGACGTGGGACATTGGGGACTGGGCCAGTGTAGATGAGACTCACTGGGGACCTAAAAAAAAAAAAAGATGCACAACTGGGGAAATTGGCCTTCTGTTTGAAGTGGACTGATTTAATCATACCAAACACAAAAATTACCTAGTTACCATAACTTAGAGAACTTGGCATAGCTCCTCGTGGTCCTCTGCAGAGTTCCTAAGGCAGCAGAGAGCAGAAAAAGCGACTTTCTTGATTATAAGTATTTTTTAGCATTTTTTTATTGCTTCTTTCGATCTATTGTGCTTTTCGACCACTGTTTGTGCTTATATTGCTGTTATATTACCTGTTTTTCCTGTTTTTCTGTGCTTAAATTGTTGACTGCACTTCTTGGCTAAAGTTTTGCTTAAAAGTTAACAAACAGGCTAATACACTCAAGTGTACTAGCCTTTGATAGCAATTTAGTCGAATAACAAAGCATTTACTGTATTTTTCTGTCTGTGTGCAAAAAAAACTAAAAAAAACTAAAAAATACTTCTGCTTTCCTAACTTTCCTAGCTAGTTGTTCCAGAGATCAGATTTGCTGATCCCTGGGCTTTGTATTTGGTTCCTGTGTTCCTCCATTTTCTTGTGTGGCCAGAGGGAAGTTTCTTTACTCACCAGTGAGAGTGGGGAGTACTGAGCTGCCTGTTTGTCCTCAGAGGAGTGGTTAGAGACAGCAACTAGTAATTCATTGGCCATTTTGGGTCATTTCCTGTTTTTTCCAGTCCCCTGCTATAAAGCGCTTTGGCGGGCTTTTCTGGCATTAGAGAACTTGGCATAGCTCCTCGTGGTCCCCTGCAGAGTTCCTAAGGCAGCAGAGAGCAGAAAAAGCGACTTTCTTGATTATAAGTATTTTTTAGCACGTTTTTATTGCTTCTTTCAATCTATTGTGCTTTTCGACCACTGTTTGTGCTTATATTGCTGTTATATTACCTGTTTTTCCTGTTTTTCTGTGCTTAAATTGTTGATTGCACTTCTTGGCTAAAGTTTTGCTTAAATGTTAACAAACAGGCTAATACACTCAAGTGTACTAGCCTTTGATAGTAATTTAGTCGAATAACAAAGCATTTACTGTATTTTTCTGTCTGTGTGCAAAAAAAACTAAAAAAAAACAAAAAAATACTTCTGCTTTCCTAACTTTCCTAGCTAGTTGTTCCAGAGACCAGATTTGCTGATCCCTGGGCTTTGTATTTGGTTCCTGTGTTCCTCCATTTTCTTGTGTGGCCAGAGGGAAGTTTCTTTACTCACCAGTGAGAGTGGGGAGTACTGAGCTGCCTGTTTGTCCTCAGAGGAGTGGTTAGAGACAGCAACTAGTAATTCATTGGCCATTTTGGGTCATTTCCTGTTTTTTCCAGCCCCCTGCTATAAAGCACGCTTTGGCGGGCTTTTCTGGCATTAGAGAACTTGGCATAGCTCCTCGTGATCCCCTGCAGAGTTCCTAAGGCAGCAGAGAGCAGAAAAAGCGACTTTCTTGATTATAAGTATTTTTTAGCATTTTTTTATTGCTTCTTTCGATCTATTGTGCTTTTCGACCACTGTTTGTGCTTATATTGCTGTTATATTACCTGTTTTTCTGTGCTTAAATTGTTGATTGCACTTCTTGGCTAAAGTTTTGCTTAAAAGTTAACAAACAGGCTAATACACTCAAGTGTACTAGCCTTTGATAGCAATTTAGTCGAATAACAAAGCATTTACTGTATTTTTTGTCTGTGTGCAAAAAAAACTAAAAAAAAACAAAAAAATACTTCTGCTTTCCTAACTTTCCTAGCTAGTTGTTCCAGAGACCAGATTTGCTGATCCCTGGGCTTTGTATTTGGTTCCTGTGTTCCTCCATTTTCTTGTGTGGCCAGAGGGAAGTTTCTTTACTCACCAGTGAGAGTGGGGAGTACTGAGCTGCCTGTTTGTCCTCAGAGGAGTGGTTAGAGACAGCAACTAGTAATTCATTGGCCATTTTGGGTCATTTCCTGTTTTTTTCTAGCCCCCTGCTATAAAGCGTGCGTTAGCGCGAAGTTGCCACAAGAGCAGCGGCGGTTAATCAAGGTTAAACTATTCAGGCTACCTAAAGTCCACTCTTCAAATTTTCCCTTAAAACAGCCTTCCTTGAACTGTACTACTGATCTAACCAGCGTATCCTACAACTAAAAAGTTCATCTCTACTTGATTCCCAAGTAGACTATTCTCTATCTGTAAAGCCTAGCACTTGCTCCTACAGTACTTTTTCATCTTGATATAGCACTTTTATTATAGATAGTACCCCATCAGCCTAAAACCCCTTTCTCGATCACCCACATCCCCTGGAGTCTTTTTAAGTTTTTTTGTCTATTCCTTCTAGCATGTCGAGGGATCAGTTGCTAGTGTCCTCTCCTGCTCAGCTGGTGAACCTGGGAATATTGAGGCAATGTTACAATTGCCTCATGTACACAGACAACCCTCTCCTTCTCCCACAAAACACAAATACATGCGAGAGATGCAACTATACAGCCAAACTGGAGGCTGAGCTCTCTCAACATAGGACTGGCAAGACCAGACAGGAGGAGAAGGTAACCACACACACCACATACCCAGTCTCATATAGTACTATCACAACTTCAGATCATACACATAAACACACAAAGACATACTCGGAGGCTCTGATCAAAAATCTACCAAAACAGCAGAGGCCACCAAAGCAGACACCCAAACAACTACCACCTCAGGACACAACACATGCAACACATAGACCACACAGTCAGTGTGCCAAACAGTCACAGCCCTTAAGGCCAAATAAAATGCCAGACACACTCGTCATTGGTGACTCCATAGTCAGAAACACTGACGTCCCGCTCACCAGATTGAGTAAGGAGAAGGTCACAGTAAGCTGCCTGTCGGGCGCTAGAATCCGCCAAATAACGCAAGCACTCAGGTCTCTCAACCGCAGGTACAAGTACGACTCAGTCATTGTCCACGCTGGTGTAAACGACCTGAGACGTACCTCCTTGGACTACATGAAAAGAGACATTGAGGAGCTCTCTGATTATGTAGCCCAGGCAGGTATGACCCTGACCTTGAGCAGTATCCTACCCTCACCAAGAATGATGCCACAATACAGAGATATGATGATCAGCTTTAATAATTGGCTTAAACTCTGGTGTCATTCAAAGGGGATCCAGTGTCTGTCTGCCTGGGATGACATGCTGGACAAGCCACGCTGCTTCGCAAGGGACGGCTTGCACCTGTCACCCCTGGGCTTCCGGATATTGGCAAAGGCTCTTGCCACCCCCATAGTGCCTTTTTTAGGCAAGGCTTAAATTCTAAACCTACCACCCTAGAACACAAAAAAGGAAAAAAACTAAGGGTAATGCTGCTCAATGCCAGAAGTCTCAACCTCAAGATGCACGCACTTGAGGCCCTTCTCAGTATGGAGAACATCGATGTCTGTGCTGTGACTGAAACCTGGTTCAAGGCTCCTGAGAGCACCCCAGCGCTATCAGGTTTTACCTCATATCATGCGTTCCGGCCCCAAAATCAGGACAACACCAAGAAAGGAGGGGGGTGTCCATATTCATCAAGGACACCCACACCTCAAGGTTGGTGGCAACGCACGATGCATCGGAGACCATCCAGGTGCAATTAACCATAGGCAAGACTGCTCTGCAATTTGTACCATGTTACAGGCCACCCTCTCAAACTCAGGAAACTCACATAGCTTTCCTGAAAACACTGGAGGGGATAAATGTATCTCCAAACACCATCATACTAGGTGACTTCAACTACCCTAATATAGACTGGGATCACTACTCAAGCCCAAACACTCTAGCCCAAAGGTTTCTGGAGTTCATAAACTCAAATGCCATGGAACAACTAGTCACCATCCCCACAAGAGGTAAAAACATACTTGGTCTCATCATCACGAACATGGGATCACAGTGTTCAACACCAGAAGTATATCCCTCACTGGTGAGATCAGATCATAAACTAATCTCACTGGAGGTCCTCATCCCGCCCCCACCTGAGATAAAAAAGACCACAGTGAAGAACTTCTCAAAAGCCGACTTCACACTTCTAAAGACTAGTGTGGTCTCTTTTAAGGCCCCCGAGCCGGCGGTAAACATTACTCAAGCCGCTGAATCACTTACAAATGCCTTCTACCAGCACCTACAGGACTGCATGGATCAGGCAATCCCAAACAAAACAAAGACTCTTTGTACCAAAGGCAAGCGTCCAGTCTGGTGGACCCCAGCCATAAACAAGCTCTACAACAAAAGGAGGAAGCTACTACAAGATAGAGCAAAATCCTTAAAAGGTAAGACACCTTTGATCATTATAAGTAAAAAACTAAGAGCTCTCATAAAATCATCCAAGGCAAATTTTGAGAGAAAAATCGCTAAGGACTCAAAAGACAATCATAAGGCCTTCTTTAGCTATGTTAGAAACCTGGGAGGAAACTCCCAGATATCCTCAGAATTAGTTCAAAATGATGTGAAAATTACTGAACCTACAGACATTGCCAATATACTGGCTGACAGGTTCAGTGCAAACTTCTCCCCTCCCCCAAAAAGGAGAGATATCTATACCCGAGGATTGTAGCCCCCCAAACATCTCTAACGCCCAGGTGAGAACTGCTCTCTCTAAGGCAAAAAACACAGCATCCATGGGACCGGATGGTGTCCCCAGCTGTGTGCTCCACGAACTCAATGAGGAATTAAACCCGCAGTTAGGACAGCTGTTTAATCTGAGCCTCACCTCAGGATACGTACCCAAGGAGTGGCACACGGCAACTGTGTTCCCACTTCACAAAGGCGGTGCCTCCACCGACCCTGGAAATTACCATCCCATCAGCTTGGCAAGCCTGATCTGCAAAGCCATGGAGAGGATCATAATGGAACTCATAAATAAAGACATAGGGAACTTGCAGACTTTGGATCCAACCCAGTTTGGCTTTGTCAAAGGCAGATCATGCCTTTTAAACTTGGTTGACTTTTTCAAAACAGTCACCAAGGCCATTGATGAGGGAAAGGCAGTCCATACAGCCTACCTCGACCTGGCAAAGGCTTTCGACACAATACCCCACTAAGGTATCATTGAAAAACTCATCAGCTTAAATGTAAACCCATACATCACAAGATGGGTTGCAAACTGGCTAAGTGACAGAACCCACAGGGTCAGAGTTGCTGGCTCCATGTCAGACTCAAAGCCTGTCACAAGTGGTGTCCCACAGGGCTCAGTCCTGGGACCACTCTTGTTCGGCATCTACTTTTCTGAAGTACAAGCAAACACAGGAGGGTTATGGCTGACAAAGTTTGCAGATGACTGCAAACTGGGCGCCATAGTCGAAAACACATCTGACACAGATATCCTTCAGAAGGGTCTCACAGAAATGGATAACTGGTGCCAGAGCCATGGCCTAAAGTTAAACGCCAAGAAATGCATAGTCATACCCTTCGGGAAAAACAAGGTTACCCCTAGCTACCATATAGGTGGCAATCCACTGAGCACAGAAGAAATTATCAGGGATCTGGGGACCCAGGTTGACAGTAACCTTTCATTTGACACTCACGTTGCTAAAGTAGTTAGGAAGACCTTCTACATTGCCCACCTGATCATGAAGGGATTCACATCTAGATCAAGGGAGGTCATCGTCCCCCTGTACTCATCACTCATCAGACCAATGATTGAGTACAATGCCCCATTCTGAATGTATCTGACCCGACACCTGCAGCAACTGGAAAGGCCCCAAAAGTTCCTCACCAAAAGGATAAAGGGTCTCAAAAATATGTCTTATGCTGCCCGACTGAAAGAACTCCAGCTCTATTCAGTTGCTTACCGCTTGCTCAGAGGTGACCTGTGCCTGACATACAAGGCCATGTCAAACCCAGATTTGATGAACATGCTTCACCTCAAAAAATCTAGATCCCTCAGAACTACAAGGGCAGGAGACTTAAACCTTGACACGGTTATTAATAGGACGTACTGGAGGGACAGATTCATCACCCAGAGACTCCCTATGCTGTGGAACAAAATCCCGGTACATGTGAGGCAGAGCACCTCGCTGGCCGTGTTCAAGAGAAATCTTGACCAATGGATGGGAGATTGCAGATATACCCCAGGGATTACCTCAGTGTCACTGCTTGACAGAGGCACAGCAAAATAATGGGCATAGTTTTCTTCAAACTAAAGGGGTGGCGAAAGCCACAAAAACTCTGGGCTAGGCTTATAAATGCCCTTGGGCAGATAGCCTAGTATGAACCTATGAACCTATGAACCTATAACAATAATTCTTTGTGATCCACATCTGTACACTTCAACATACCCTTCCTTCTTCCACTCCTGCTTTATCTTGTCCCTTCCATATTGGCCTAATCGACCATCCCTTCAGTGGAAGGAAGGCATATAGTCAGTTCTAGACAGATAAGAGTTTGATTCTTTTCCTAATACCTGAAGGCAGTCAGCAAACTCAGTTTGAGAAAGAAGAGAAGTGAGGTGTATTTTGTGACTGATAGAGGAGTTTGAGCTTTGAGGAAAACATAAAGATAGCAAATCAATGCTGTCTGCAGTGATCAGTCCTTCTGTTTGAAGTGGACAGACATGAATTGTGGAGTTCTACATTTATAGTAAGTGCATAACTTTAATTTTACTTTGAATGAAAAGATGTCATCATCATCTTCTTTCGGCTGTTCCCGTTAGGGGTCACCACAGTGGATCACCTGTTACCATTTCTTCCTGTCCTCTGCATCTTGCTCTGTCACACCAACCACCTGCATGTCCTCTCTCACCACATCCATAAACCTTATCTTAGGCCTTCCTCTTTTCCTGTTACCTAGTAGCTTCATCCTTAGGATCTTTTTCCCAATATACTCAGCATCCCTCCTCAGCACATATCCAAACTAACATAGTCTTGCCTCTCTGGCTTTGTCTCCAAACCTTCCAACCTGGGCTGACCCTCTAATATACTTATTCCTAATCCTGTCCACCCTCGTCACACCCAGTGCAAATCTTAACATCTTTAATTCTGCCACATCCAGCTCTAACTCCTGCCTTTTTGTCAATGCCACTGTCTCCAACCCATATAACATAGCTGGTCTCACTACCCTCTTGTAGACCTTCCCTTTCACTCTTACAGGTACTCGTCTGTCACAAATCACTCCTGACACTCTTTTCCACCCTCTCCTTCCTGCCTTCTCTTCTTCACCTCTCTTCCACACTCGCCATTACTCTGAACTACTGACCCCAAGTATTTAAACTCATCCACCTTCGCCACCTCTACTCCTTGCATCCTCACCATTCCTCTATCCTCCCTGTCATTCACACACACACATATTTGTATGAAAAGATGTCTGGTGTATAAATCACTGAGACCCCTTGCTGGTCAGTCTGCACTGCTGAATAAATCACTCGGCTTCACTTCATTCATTTTCTCATTCTTTTAGGCTGTTTAGAAACAAATCATACTGAAACTGATCATGATTAGAAAAAATATGCTTTTCATAAAGCTTGTATGGAATTGTTTCTTAAATGTATATCCCCACAAGACTTTCATATTTATCTTTTCGCATAATCAGTTGCTATGCAGCTACTGGTTCACTGCATTCCCAGGAAGTACAAAGCACCCAAGTTTATAATATAGAGTTGTTTATCAGTGCAAACTATACACACAGTGCACTGAACTTTGTGTCAGCGGGGTTACAGGCAGAAAGCACGGACTCTTCAGGCTGTGTAGCTACCAGTACTTGTCTTTTTTTCATACTCACAGTTGGAAGCTGTCTTATTTACACAATTATTGTCATTATTTCAGTAAGGTGTGTAACTGATTTATTTTAACCCACCAGTCTCAAAAAAAAAAAAAAAAAAAAAAAAACAGTTAATTACTTATACTGATTTTACAAAAATATTTAGCATGTGGGTTAGTTACATCTTGAATTGTGCATTTATTTATTTATTTGCAGTTGGTTTACCAGGATAGTCCATTGGGCCAAGATGAACCCGTTTTCAATGGAGTCCTGGGGAGAAAAGCTCCAGACAAAATAATGTTACATTAGGTTATTAGAGATTATTATACATTTGTAACAATTCAAGCAGGAATACATATTAAAACAAACAATACAAATGCATTATACATTGTAACAATTCAAGCAGGAAATCCATATTATAAACAAACATTACAAATAAGTTGACAATTAATGAAACTTGTATCAAATACACATTATAAGGGGTGTACAAAGTTAAAATGAGAATTGCACAAGGTAAGAGTCAGTATTCTTGCAGAATCTCAAGACAGTATTCTAGCAGATGCCCTAAATTTAATGAGAGTGCTAGAGTTAGGAGGACTTGTGAATTTTAGTGTTTGTTATATGGGGTGGAAGCAGGAGCATTCCCACTGTAATGCTAGGTAAGAATGAATAGATTTTTTGAAATTAAAATGGTTAGAGGTGGCACGAATGGATGTAGGTAGGGAGTTCCAGAGGCGTGCAAGGCCATGTAATAGAAGATTTTTGCCTGGGGGACGAGTAGGTTTATATATTTCAAGTAGATTTTGGTTGTTGGACCTTAATACTCTATCAGGAAGGTGCAGTTTAAAGACAGTGGACAGGGAGGGACAGAGGGAGGGGTTGAAAATGAGCTTATGAGCGAGGGACAGTTGAGTATAGGTGAGATGTTTGGGTAGTTCTAGCCATTTTAGTTGTTGGAGAGAGGAACAATGGTGGGTAGAAGACTTTTGGCTGGTAGCAAACCTGGCAATTTTGTTGTAACAGGAGGAGAGCTGTGTTTTTAAAGATGTTTGCAGATTAGTTAGAAGAGGGGCTCCACAGAGAAGGGAACGAATAAGAAAGGAAGTGGAAAGAGTGATTTTAGTGGCAGTTGTAAGGAAGTACTTTTGCCGATAAAGCATACCAATTTTTTGATGGTTTTTTTTGATATTTAGTTGTAGATGGGAGTTGAATTTTAGTTGGTTGTCAATTTGGACTCCAAGTAGTTTGGTCTCTGACACTAGCTCCAGAGGAATGTTATTTTGACTAGTAATAGAGAAGGTGTTTATATTGATAGAGTTGACTTTAGAAGGGGTGAAAATCATTAACTTGGTTTTAGAGGCATTTAGTGCCAAGTGATTATCTTTCATCCATTGCTCAGTGGTTGAAAAAGCATCCTAGGTTAGTTTTAGGAGGGAGAGGATAGATGTGGCAGAGCAGGTAATGATAGAATCATCTGCATATTGGATGATACTGGAGAGAGGGATAGTGGTATGGAAATAATTTATAAATATGTTGAAGAGGAGGGGTCCTAATATGGAGCCTTGGGGAACTCCGGTTGGGGTATTAATGAATGAGGAGGTTGCCTTTTTCCATTTTACTGCTTGATAGCTATTGGTTAAGTAGCTGGAGAACCAGTTCAGTGATGAGGGAGATAGGTTAAGTTTTGCAAGTTTGGTTAGAAGCAGCCTGTGTGAGATAGTATCAAAGGCTTTAGAGAGGTCGAGTAGAAGGGTAGAGACAGTAAGGCCCAAGTCCCGGGCTTTATTTACAGTTTCAAGGAAGGAGAGGAGTGCTGTCATAGTACTGTGATTAGGTCTGAATCCATGTTGTGTGGGAGTTAGCAGGTGGTTATCTAAGAGATAAGGAAGTAGTTGTAGTTGAATACATTTTTCCAGGAGTTTAGCGATGGGAGAGAGGATAGCGATGGGGCGAAAGTTATTAACATTGTTATTGTTACCACCCTTATGTAAAGGTATGATGAAGGCTTTTTTCCAGATTTGGGGAACTATGCCTTCTTGGATAGAGCGATTGATTAGTATGCTAATGGGTAGGCAGTTGCTTCAGCAGATATGCTAAGAAAATAGGAGGGGATGTTATCAGGAGCATTAGTGCTAGGTTTTAGTTTCTGAAGGAGTTTTTGTATAGTAGAAGTGGGTATGGGTCTTAGTGTGAATGGTGGGGGAGTGTGGAGGGGGTATTAGTGGGTGAAGAAGATGTGGAGGAAGTGAGAGTAGGAGTAGAGGTAGAGGGTACAGAGTTAGTAGATGTGAGAGGGGGAGTGGTAGTAGTGCAGGGTGGGGTGTTGTTTGGGGTGGATGGGAGTGAGTTGGCGAAAGTGTTGTTAGAGAAAGAAGAGGTTAATTTTAAAATAGAATCAATGAAAAAAGATTTGAATTGAGTAGCTAAGTCGGCATCTGGGGCATTAGGGTCTGGGGTGGGGGTGACAGGTTTACTGGGATTAAGTAGAGTGGAGACACCTTTCCAGAATTTCTGAGGATTTGTTTTGTTATTGTTTTGGAGTATAGAAAAGTAATGTTGTCGATCATGGATGATGAGCTTTTTTACCCTGTTTCTAAGTATTTTATATTCATTAAGGGTGAGGGGGGACTTATTTTTCTGATAGTGTGCCCAGACTTTATCTCTTTGCCGCATTGTAGCTAGTGTGTTTTTGGTAAGCCAAGGGGTGGTTTTAATTTTTATTCTCTTTGTTCTTAGTGGAGCAAGGAAGTCTAGTATATTTAAGAAAGTTGTGTTGAAGTGGGCAACTGCATTATCTAAAGGTAAGGTTTTTAGACAGTTCCAGTTTATTGCTTTTAGGGAGTTAACAAAGGTTGATGGGTTGAAGTTTTTTTGGTTACGTAAGGTAATATAATTGTGGGTGCGATCTAGTAGTAAGGGGAGTCGGTAGGTGTAGATGGGTAGGTGGTCACTAAGAGGATCGGGGAGAGTACCATTGTTTGAGTAATAATGGAGATGAGAGACTAAGATCCAATCCAGGATGCTGCCGTTGGAGAGGTATTTTGAGGGGTGTGTTATAGAGGTGATAAGTTGTGAAAATTAAATAGGTTGACGTTAAGTGGGTGTGTGGGAGACTGGATTGAGGCCCAGTTGATATTCACATCACCTAAGATTATTGTTTCATTGCTAATGTTGTTGGTGAGCCAGGAGAGGATGTCTTTGAGTGTGGAAATATTATCCCCTGGGGGGATATAGAGGGAAACGATACATATGTGTTTGTGTTTGTTAATTTGAAGTAGAGTTATGAGTAGTTCAGCATTGTTAAATTGAGGAGTAGGTTTGTTATAAGATGTAACTGACATGGAGGATGAGTAGAGGAGAGCTACTCCTCCATCTTTCTTGTGGGACCTGTCTTTTCCAATGATAGAATACTTTGGTGGAATTATTTCAGAGTCTTTTATATGGGGCTTTAGCCATGTTTCTGAGATAGATAGGATGTCAGGTTTATTGTGTATCAACTAGGCATGGAGGTTAGGGATTTTGTTAACTATACTTTGGGAGTTTAAGGAGGTAAGTAGTAAGGATTTGCCTGTACTGGATGAGGAGGTAGGACCTGGGTTAGGATGGATGTCACAAGATAAAAGGTTGCTAATGAAATATCGGAATAGTTTGGAGAAATAGTTGGATAATTTAGAGAATAGATTTGGTTCTCTTATGATTTGGAAACAACTATGTGTGTAGAGCATTTTTGAGAGGTGATAAGTTTGTATGGAAAAAGTAAATGGTTTTCTAGAGGGCACAGGTGTGGTGAAATTGGAGTGTTTGGGTGTGAGAGAAGAGATAAGATGGTTAGTTACATGGAAGTGTTGATAGTGGTAGGAATAATTGGGCTGTGTGAGGTAGTAAGGATAGGTTAAGATAAGGAGTAGAGTTAGTAAGAATGAGGGTTTTGGAAGCATTGTGAAGAGGGGCATTTTCAAAAGAATAAACAGCCATTAGCAGAGGAAGTACTTGAATATGTACAGTTTAATGATATAGAAATGCTGTACAGTGATTCAGTGTATAAGAAGTCATTGGTCTGTATTAGGCTAACAACCACTGGGACCTTTAAAAGCCTAGCCATGCATCTCAAATGTATCCCACCATTTTTTTTTGCCTTAGAGGTTACTTAAGGGTGTATGTAACCTAGGCTATAAATTACAGGCTGCCTCTTTGCATCAGATGAAAAGCACTAGACCAGGGGTGAAATTCCGATTTCCCATCCACTAGTCCAGGTTATGCTTGAATGGAGTACGGCAAGAGCTCTGCTTCATATCAATGGAAGGTCTGTTCCAGAGAAGGGGAATTCTATGAGACACATACCTGTCCTTCCAACATGACCTATGTTGCAAGCAAGGTTTAAGTCCCTAGTTGTTATGTTGCTATTGGCTTTGCAGTTGCACAATAGGTCCATTAGAGTGGGAACCAAGAATGTCTTTATTAACACAAATTTAATTAAAAAAATACACATTGCTGGCACTACAAACAAAAAGTAAAAAACTGTAAAAAAAAAAAAATGTTTTTGCAAGGGGCTTTTGCATTGCACCCTCTAAGTGGGGTTGTTTCCCCATACATCTCACTACTTAAATATTCCATTTCCAAGATCATGCAATACCAGGAAATGGGCATATTTCCCATCCCCTTTATAATAGCGGTGTAGACCAATTTTGACAAGCTGTTCTGTCAACCAGTCACTGACCAATTTACATGAACTTATGTATATATACATAAACACAAAACTAATTCACAACATTGCATCTAACCTCTAAATTTTTTAGACAGTTAAAACAGAAGTATAATACAAACTGCAAATTGTTACAAAGACTCTTGAAGAATAGGTACATACAGCCAAAAATCTGGACACCTAATTAGCACAAACTTTATATAACGAATGGCACATAATTGTTGTACCAACTTCCAGCAGGACTATGGCATACTACTCAGAAACACAAGTTTAAAAGACAATAGCAAAATAGATTCAAATATATAAGCCAGTTATCAAAGACAGTATAAAATATGATCTGAAGTAGGAGATTCATTTGTCTGCAACCTGTGGGTTATGGATCCGATATCGGATCCGAACCGGCATGGTTTTCCAGCTATGGATCCGAGCTCTCAGCTCCTCCCCTCACCCATAATGCCCTGCTCTCCCTACATGACCTCAGATCTAGTTTGCCGCGCTGGTGACCAGATTGGATTTCAGAACTCTTCAGCTAAGTGTTCATTACTGCATTTTTCAGTCCTAAATTTAAAGTTTTTCAGTCAGTTTTGTGTGAAAGTTGTAGGTTCCCTTTCTTTATAGCTTTAAGTTGTTTAGTTTTAATAACTTTTATAACTTTAAGTTTCCCTCCCCTCGCTGATGCGTAGTGTGTGTTTGGGCCTGTGTTTGTTTGGCTAGTTAGCCTTTACTTTCTTTAATTTTTAAACAAATTAAAGTAGTTGTAGTGTCCTTAGGATGTCTGATCCCCCTAAGGCTTTTTTTTCGAAGTGCTCCGAGTGTGGCCATAAGCTTTCCCCTGCTGATGGCCACACTCGGTGCGTTCGATGCCTTGGGGTTGAACACCTCACTTCTGGATGTTCCATTTGTGCAGGGTTCAACCCCAGGGCATTGAAGGAGCGGAGGTCGAAGCTGGTCCTGGCTGGACTTTTGCCCCCGGACTCGGCTTCGGCTACCGCTCCTTCGGGGGGTACCGTGTCTACGGTTCCCTCCTCTCCGGCTCCCTCTCCTCCACCTGGGACTCAACCTCCCTCTAGTGATTTGGAGGAGAGGGAAGCAAGAAAGAAGGACCGGAGGGAGAAGCACCATAAGCAGCGGGCCGAGACCTCTGTTTCGGCCCCGCCTGCCAAGCGGGCTTCTCCTCCGGCCTCCTTGTCTGCTGGTTCTCCCCCTCCTCAGCTCCGGTCTCCTGTGTGCTTCTCACCGGGACCTGAGGAGGAGGAGACCCGATCTCCATCGAGGCTATCGAGGAGGCACTCAAGGCCTACCTCGGTAGCCTTGTCGAGATCCACGTATAGTTTATCTGATGCTGATCTGGACCGGATGATGAGAAGGTTCATCCAGGCCCAGATGAGGGGTTGGGGGAAGTGTTTGCCACTCGGCAGTTGGCCGAGCAG